>NC_080670.1:66668980-66979639 GCF_030247195.1 Topomyia yanbarensis
CGTAAAAAAAAATTACTGTATATTAATGATTGGCCAACGCTGAGTGCCGAGTGATTTCAGAGTGCCGCAAGCAAATAGTGCGGATCAGTCGCTTTCTGCTTTCGCAACCCTTCCTGATTCTGATTCCTGATTTCTATCCAGGGTGACTCCGAGGATGATTTGCTAATCTATTCCGACAATAAGTTAGTGTTGGTTTCTGATGAGTCGAAACGCACCCATGACTTTATTAAGTTAAGATTTGTGTCCTTCACGTAAAAGAGTGGTTTCACCAAAAATGTTCACCTTAGGGAGAAAGACTCGTGTTTACCCAATTTTTCTTCTTTAGGGAGGAATATAGCATATCGAGGTTGATGTTATTTCGAAAAATAAAATTGGCCAAAATCGACTTTTAGGACTCATTACACCTTTCTGCCTTTCTCATATGCAGAAATCTGTTTAATCCATCTAGTTGTACAATTGTACCTTTCCACTTTATCCAAACTATGATTGCATGACTGGCTATGTTTAAATGTCTGTGAAATTGTTATTACGGTGGACTCCTATATACAAGTCGACTGTCTCAAACCTGATGAGCTAGTTGTCGGCGCTGGAACACTTGCAAAAGTAGAATACTTATAAAGTATATAAATACAACTGGACGATTTTTATTAATTTAGGATTTTTTGTTCTTCGGCTTTTCGGTCTTGCAAATCAGAAACGGGTGTTGTATACTGTACCAATGAAAAATGTCAAATTTGCATGCCTGATATTGGCACTTCCCATGCTATTAGAAAGCTTCAATTTGTTGTCATTTTTTGCAATGCTCTTACAACGCTTTCCAATTTTTCTTTTTAGATATGATGAACAGAAAGGAGGAATATTAAAATACCGTCTAGAGCTGTAATTAACTCCCTTCTAATGTATTGGATTGAATATTTTAATTAATACAATAGAACTTGCCGAATATAACTCTTAATAGAAGCTGCGAAAACAAAAAAGCTCACGGCATCACATTAGCATTATATTCATTTTATATTTGCTATATAGTAACAGTAAATGTATATGTAAAGCATGCTGCATTTCAGCAGTGCCTGTATCTATTTACGATGCAAATATAGAACATTGAAAATGCTAAAACGGGGTTTAATGCAACATTAGCGCATCTATAGCCAATATTGTGCAATGGCTTAATGCTTATATGATTTGGGCTATTATTGTGGGACACAAGGTACACATTTAATTTTTTCTGCCGTTTCTTAGCTTTTTCACATCACAGTAAACAATTTTTTTGCTGAGCTTTCAGTAAAAGTGACGCTCGATAGCTGAGGCCCGAAAAACATTTAACTGAAAATCGGCAAACAAAACTCACTTTATTGATATATTATTTGCTGACTACGCGACTGTTAGGAAATTGCCGCGCCGAATTGAGTGTGTAGTCTTCCAAATTTAGAGCTGAATTCATCGTGTCCCCCCAAATTTACTATGATTTTATCCATTTTTTTAAAAAGTTTAGTTCAAGTTTATGTGTTATTAAAATACATAATACTCCTGAACATAACAAATCACTGCATACTTCTATCAATTTTAATATTATCTTATGCGTTTTATTCCAAATTTCACAATAGTTGTGATCTTCAGGAACCCGTACAATTACAACAGGGATAAATTTCACAAACATACAGGAAACCGGGTTCTTTGAATATAAGCTCTTAAGGAAAGGGGGCGTCTGGTGTAGAGGGCAAAAATAATCGACTTCGTTTTTATCCGCTTAATTGTTAGTATTGAACTTCTAGATAGTCTCCTGCAATCTCGGTGGTCACGCTGAAATTCTTTTGTTTTAAGCAGCCATACGTTCCACGCGGGTATTTGCTATAACACACGCAGATTTCAATCTATCGGCAACAATTTTCGAAAAATAGATAGCGATAAAAATAAATGTAAACAATACACTCTAAACTGCTTCTACCCAGATTTTTCGATTATCATGAAGCCATTATCTGAAACTCGAACTTCTTTTCCATTTTTTGTAGTTCATCGACTAACTAGAAGTGTAAGTTTTACAAAACTTATTACATTTCTCGTATCAAACAATTTTATCGAGAGTTATCGTGTTCGCCGATAGATGTACTTTCCCAAAGTTTAAGTCAAACAAACAGTTATTTGTAAGACCCTTAAACACCATTTTCCGGATGATCCCACTAATTTCCTGAAAAAATAAGCAATTTAGGTCTTCTCTGAAAAATTTTGTCAAGTCTGCTCAACATTAGTTCTTGCGAATAATGCGGTGCAAATTTTAGTAAACACTATTCCATTATTTCGATTTCTATATTTCCTCGCGTAGATACACTGAAAAAATAAATCTGTAGATAGTACGAAAATGATCATACAATGCACAAATTTATTTGTTGTTTTCTGCAACGAAACATCTTCCTGCAATATAAATAGTTGGTTTCGTTCATTTCACGAACTGCAAAAATGGCGACTTGTTGAAAGAAAATGTTGATTATTTTACATAGTGAGTGTTCATTGCACGAAAGTTATCATCAATTATGAAGCTATTTTTTTATGTAACGAAATGCTTCGTTATTTCACTAAATTTTTGTACATAGTAAGAGTATTTTTGAGAAAGGCGATTAACCGAGATATCACACCGTATCAACCAGTTACTTTAGGCGTTCACCCATGTTGTGTGAATTATTTGGATTTAATATCGAACTCACTCCAATTTGCTGTTAGTTTGAATATATCATCTAACTGACAACAAGTTGGTGTCAGTTACTAACGAGTGGAACACAAAACATTCAAATCCAACCTCTTTAGGTTAGGTTTTGTACCTTAAGCGCAAATTGGTGCAAGTACAATTTTAATTTTCGTTAGTCGATCGATCTCATTTTCGTTCATAATGTAACTGATTTTTATTCAAAAGTATTAGTAAACTTAATCGTTCTTGAAATGAAACAAATTAAGGTTTAGTAATCTAATTCATTCTAAGCAAATTATTATAAAAAGTACATTTCTGCGTTATATACAACATGAGGAACTTTTACCGCCCAATCATCTAATAGCGTGGGGACAATTAATATATTGTCTTCGAATTAATAAATTTTCGTGCAGACTGAAATACTATACTAACTTAAACCTATTTTCAATTTGAACATTTCTCTACTTAAGTTAAAGTCAAAATGATGAAAAACGCTATTGAAGAGCTGACAGCAAACATCTACAAGGACAACGACAAATGATTCCAAATCAACAACCAGTATCCCCAATAAAGAGTAAATGCCAATGAAGACGGATTTACAACAGCACCCCGTAAGAACAAGAAACAATAAAGATCATCTGACCGTGAACTGCAAGAAATCAGTACCGATCACGACATGGATGTGAACGATAACGCAAGAGAAGGTAGACCCTCTACCCGCAAACTGCGACAGATAATGCAACTAATGCTTCACCGTCAAGGAAGAGGATCTCAACACGCAGCAGTGAACTACGTCAACAAGATCTGTCAAAAAAAATTTTAATGCTTGTTTTATTTAAGGTTATTGTAAAAACGTTAAAAGATCTATGGCTCAGTAATGCTTCCGCAAAGAACCTTTCCAGAGAAACAGATTAAAAATAAATTTTAGCTCATGAATGTTCAATATCCTGCTGTGCATACTTTTCATTGTCATCGCCATACAACTTTCTGTAACAATGTCAATATATTCTGTATAGTTTTGTAATTTTTTTATAGAATAGAAAAGTTTTTGGCTTGCGAGACCTCCGGATAGTCGACGTCATAATCCGAAAGCTCAGGAATCGTTCAAATAAAAATATGTATTTATCAATGTGGATTTTTAATTTACTCTAGCGTTCATTACCTCCTGCATTTCAGTTTAGAGAAAAAGAAAGAAGTAAGTTCAACTTGTAGGTAATTCACAATGCAAAGTAAGTATTCGTATATGCAATTTTACCTGTAGCAGTCAAAAACATGCTTCGAAGAAACTAAAGCAATAGGCACTCTAGACTTAGTTAAAACAAAATTGAAAGATGCTGAAATTTTCAAACCATTATGGAAGAAAACAGCTGCCCATTGTATACCATTATCTACTAGAAATAAAAATTGGCTACTTATTTGAACTTGTATACACCCTACGCAAAGAATAAATCCCTAGTCTATTTTTACTGTGTTTTATTGTTTGATCTCAACTTCCTACTATATTCACCGTGGAAGACATTTTGCGCTTTCTGGATATAATGGCTTCCTAAGCAGCCAAAACCTGTCGGCTGTACTTCGTGATATGCAGTATATAAACGATATGGAACATTTTTGTTGAACCGACCAACTGTTGACGGGTATTCTCTACAAAATTATTACGTCTTATCCATCAAGTGAAACTCTAGTAAACGAAAATCCAGCGTAATATGCTCTCTTTGTGACGTACGAGTACATTCTGACACCAAAGCGAAACAATAGCATTAAACCTTGTTCCACCGCTTTTACGACGGGAAATAATTGATTTTCCTTCACTATCAAATGAATGTAGCACAGCAACACTCGCGCAATTTTATAAATTCAACTAGCAAACGACAACGAGTTTATGCGGTACAGACGGGAGCAACTTACTGAATCCGTTAGTAAAATCGAGACTCTACTGTACAAAGATGCTAAACTAGAACTACTTATAACTCTACACACAACTTTCCGGTCCCGGTAGCGTATCGGTGATAATGTGCTGTCGGTTTCGAGGTTTTGACAGCGTCGTCCCCGCATTAGTGGAGGATGAGGGCGACGGTACATTATTAAAGTCCATCAGATCAGTGGCAAACTCCGATCCGGAATACCGGTACTCCGGGTTGCCGCTACCGTTTGCCTGAGGCCTGCTACAACTGACACTATTGCTACTAATACCAGATTGTTGGTTATTACTACTGGTATGGCTTAAATTATTTCTATATTCGATATGATTGGCGGCTGAATTATTTTTAATCTCATTCGATATGTTTAGCAGTCTATAGTCAAGATTTTTCTCATAGTCCGACCGGTCGGCTGGATCAGTGGGTGAGCTTTTGTAACTGTAAGGATCTGCCAGAGGTGGAGAGGCATGATTGTATGATAGTGTGGAGTAGCCATACGGTTCCTCGTAATCCAATAGATCACCACCGGAAGTGTAGCTTGTGGAATACTGCGGTAGACCAGTGGTGGTAGAAGGTGGAGGTTTACTCTGGAGATGATGTGGTTGTTGCTGCTGCTGCAGTAAACTGTACGTGTTGGACGTATCATTCCGTTTTAATGTGCTTTGCCGACTAGAAGGTGTCGATTTTTGGTCGTAGCATTGTGTGGCATAAATTGTGCTTTGTTTTGCTCCCACAATACCGCCACCTCCGCCCATTCCGGTGCTGCACAATGCATCCGGTCTTATTCCCACCGGGGAGCCCATCTTCTGAATGTCCTTTATCGATTGCATACTGGTTGAGCCTTGGGTTTTCTGTGCGCTCAGTATGTCTGGCTGTTTTTCGACGCCCTGTTTCAGTGTGTAGGCAACCACGTACTTCTGCTGACCCATACCCATCTCTAGTGGTGTGGTCACAGTGATATCCATGCCTGCTGGGGAGAAAACGAGAAGGTGGTTAGTTCAATTGTGCAATGTTTGAAATTTCACGTAAAATACCCCTCACTACACCGACAAACTCACCTATATGCTTCTCCTTACCGTCACACAAACCAGTGCCGTGACCATCGCGCTTTCTCCGTATGGCCAACACCACTACCAGCAGGACGGCGATGCCAATCGTGAATAGTGCTCCAGTTAGTAGTGCAGCAAGTGGTAGAATTGAAAATCCATCGGTTCCGTCTGCAAAATAGAAGAAGAAAACAAACACTGTTGTTAGAGAGCTGCAACTGATATTTAATGAGCTTACGTTTATTTATGAGCTCTGTAATTACATGGAACATTAAAGCATTAGACTTTAGAGTAATAAACATTCGATGGAAACTATCAATGTGATGCACGGTTTCAACATGTTTAATTATTGCTCAGTTCCCAGCCACACTTTAACTTTGGTGAAAATCGGCAATCTGTTCAGAGACGATTTTTTTGGAGCATGAATATTGAAATGAAAAAAAATTGGTTGAGTCGATCATTGTACAAAACAATTCATGTGGATTGTAGTACAGTTCTGCTAGTAACTGGATGTTTGATCTTTGACATCAACAACAACAGCGGTTTTTATTTTTAAAGTACAAAGTCAAAGTCTTTTATAAACTAACAGGGAGTATCTTATAGAATATGTCTTCACGTGATTGCAATAAATTATTTTAAAATAGTTCATACCACCATGAGAGGGGTGGGGGAAGAGGTGAGAACCGCAAAAAATACCGAGAAATCGATTGGATTACTGCGTAAGTTCCAATTTCACAACGAGCAAATGTTCCACAAATATAAAAAAGGAATACGAATTATCGATTATTATTATTTAGGACAAAAAATGATGTAACTCCTATGTGAGCCACTCACCACATTTATGTTTCACTCATTTTTACATTTCTTATAAAAGATATGTATAGGATTCTTCCAAGCTTTGAAAACGTCTTCCGAAGCCCAACCAAATTCATTTATTTGATACGGTCCAAGGCGTTCGCTGCCTTAAGTCGTGGGTCTTTTACATATTTAAAATATGTAAAAAAAATAATAGTGAGAGTCCGTCCGATCACGTACGCGCGAATTGCCATTGGGGACCATTCATAAATTACGTAACGCAAAAATTGGCCAAAATTGTCACAAATTTATTCATCCCCCCCCTCCGCTGTTACGTAACAAATTCCTAGAAATTTTTTTTTTCTTCGGTGAAAACATGTTACGTAACAATCTAGCTAACTCCCCCTCCCCCTATGTCACAACATGTCACAACGTGTTGTACCCCCTCCCCCCCCCCTAAATACGTTATGTAATTTATGAATGGTCCCTTGCACACGGAGATCTTTTCTCGCGTCGGGGAAATATTCACATTCACGCCAACTGTATCTTGGAGGTTATTCATATCCCTTTCGTCGTGGCACACCTCCGTGGCGCTATCGTGGTTACTGCCCCGATGTGCACGATCAAGTGTTGTCTAGTCTATACAAGTTCCGTATTTTAGTGTGGTCGAGTACGATTCATGATCGCGAGAGAGTAGGTATTTGTATGTTAGCATTTGAGACCACGTCTGTGCTTACAAGTTGCTTTAATCGCCGAGACGTGTTCATGATTGTGAGATCGTGGGCGTAGGTATGCGTTTGTGACTGGAATTGTATTATCGCAAAATGCTCGAGCGTTCGCGGGTGCGTTTATATATCGCATGTGATAGCGTGTTTGAAATTTCGTGTATACTTGTAATGCCAGGGAAGAAATTCCTCTAAACGTCAGTCTTAATAGAAACCACTTCGCCATATTGCGACATGAATTTGCTAATTGCACTATCAGGTGTGCCAGGAGACAAATCATGTAGTTTAACGTCGACTGCATTGTCCTCCATATAGACAGGGACCTTAACCTTAACGTTATCATGTTCTATGAAGTGACACATGTTGTTGCTATAGACAAATTGATCTAGTGAGACACGAGCACTGAACTACACCAGTACCACATTGCGAACATGATGGAATTGAACGAGTCTAACATCATATATACCAATGCACATTTTTTCCTGTAACAAACTTTCCACTTCCCGCACGGGTGGGCGAAAACTACATGCCTTGAAGTCAATGACCGCTGTGAAACAACGCTTCAATGTGAACTCATCGTACTCAGGATGAGACATCTCGATCGACAAAATGCGTACAATACTCACTATAACAATAACGGTCCTTTATTTGTATAGGGTTTCAATAGCTTAGCGTGCACGAACCGAACGCGACGGGAAGCCTCTCCAAGCATTGCAAGTAAAAATGAAACGCAGAATTCAAAATATTTGTTTATTGGTACGATATTCATCTGACGACTTGATCTTCAAAAACTTAATACAAATTTTTACTTAAACAAAAAAAATTCGCATTATTTGTAAACGTTATCGAAACTTGCTAGTTGCCTTATTAACCTTTACAGTACCAAGCTAAAATTTTTCTGAAAATTTTGTTTAAATTTTGCTCTCATTTCGTCAATTTTCGACCGAATTGGATGGAACTGGCTTTGAAAGATCTGGAATTTAGTCCAATTTCTATATACCGAGTAGTGTTCAAATCCGTGAACCGGTTCCGGAACTAATCCGAATTCCCTTGGGGTATATCCGGCATCCCAGTGGGGTGACGGACGAGTTTTGAAGAAACATCCCGTAAATTTAAGTAATTGTATTTTGAAATGTGCTACATATGACTATTTCCCATTGATCCTTCACAATAGACATGAATTGGACCAATCTTGGCCACCGGAGAACTGTTCCGGGAGAACCTAAGAAAATGTATATATTTTTCTATCATTCCAGCGATTTCGGTTCATAGCTTTATACGAAATGCGAAGTTCTTCCAATCATACGGTTCTACAGCTCCCTCAAGGCCATTCCGGCACCGGTTCCGTACGGATGGACATTTGACGCCATTTTGAAAACCAAGATGGCAGCTTCCGGTTACCACAAAATAGTGAAAACCACCATCAATATGGATGTTATTTGAAAGAGAACGGCCAGCAAAAGCCGGAAATTGATAATTGACGCCATTTTGAAAAGCAAAATGGCGATTTCCGGTTACCACAAAACAGTGAAAAGCATCATCAATATGGGTGTCATTCGAAAGGGAGTCATCAATAGAAGACAGAAATTGATTTTGACGCCATTTTCAAAACCAAGATGGCGGTTTCCGGTTATCACAGTGCAGTGCAAACCACCACCAATAATGGCGTCATTGTAAAGCGCTAGCGATCAGCAAAAGCCGGAAATTGGTTTTTGACGCAATTCGAAAACCAAAATGGCGGGTTCATGATCCAAAGAAACAGTGAAAACCGTCATCAATATGGGTGTCATTTGAAAGGGGTGTGTCAGCAGGAGACGGAAATTGATGATTGACGCCATTTTGAAAACCAAGATGGCGGCTGCCGGTTTCCAAAAACCAGTGAAAACTACCATCAATATAGGTATTATTTGAAAGGGATTTGTAAGAAGAAGTACGAAATTGATTGTTTATGCAGTTTTGAAAACCAAGTTTGCGGTTTCCTGTTACTGCAAAACAGTGAAAACTATCATCAGTATAGGTATCAGAAAGGGGTAGTCATAAAGTTATTTTTGACGCCATTTTCGAAAACCAATATGGTGGCTTCCGGTTACTACAAACAACAGTGAAAACCATAAGTATGGGTGTCATTTGAAAGGGGTGGTCAGTAGATGTAGTGGTGGCGGTGGTACTACCACGTTTGTAACAGGAACACTCTCCATAGCACTGAGCAATCTTTACACGACAAGCATGACGTGTTCATACTCAGCATGCTACTGTACGAAGGGCCAAAAAGGAATTGCGTGGTCGGAAAGTGACTTTGCTTACATGTACTACGGAAGCTTTTGCTTCCAATAACAAGACCATATAAGCCAATTACAATGCAAGCCATTGTTATAAAAAGTAGCCTCAATAGGTGGGGAGAAAATCCTGCGCAATGTTCACGAAATGTTAGCAACAAGAATCTGGCTACTCCACTCTTCCTGCCCAAATCGTTTCAATCTGGTGGCTTGATGGTCCCTCTCAATTCCCATGTATTCTATGTAAGGGTCATTCCACGCGCAGTGATCAAGGCACGTGTAATCGACCTTCACGGATTTGAATCAAATTTGGAGGACTTGCTCATCTAGGGCCAATATATAAAAACCCAAATTTTTGTGTCTATTCAATCACCGCTCGGGCCATGGGTGCAACCCCCACCCCCCGCTTTGGCAAATTGTCAAAAACCTTGATTTCCTTTTGAACATATTTCCGGTTCTATTTACTCTAGAACCAAACCGTAAGATGGGTTTTGAAGAAAATTGTTCAAGGAGTTTAGAAAATATATTAGTTATTGGCGACAGTGCTGCCAACTATCCGATTTTTTCAGCCAGATAGCAAATCAGCGATATTTTGAAGCAAAAAACGCTATTTCCCATATAAAATCTCAGGCGCACAACAATAAAAAAACTAACTTGAGTATTCTAAGTTCACACATAATTTATCGTGAAGTAGACGAGAAATTATGAAAAATTACGTTTTTGGTTGCTTTTTAGCAGATCAGGGTCAATTTTTATGACTGTTTGAAGATTTTCTCAATTTTGGCCAATAAAAATGGATTTTTATATGAGAAAATTCGAGTTCTTCCCTTCAAAACAGTGCATCTCAGGATGCGCTCAAATTATATTGACATTATAAGTGTTTTTTATGTAAAAATATCTACAGAACACGATGGCATTAGAATCTTCAAAATTAAAATATTTGTTATAAGAAAAAAAACTTTTAATATTTAACTGAAAAAAATCGCATAGTTGGCATCACTGCCGCGAAAAGTTAAGCTCCTTGAGCAATTTTCTTCAAAAACCATTTTTCGAATGGATTCTATAGTAAATAGAACCGGTGATATTTGTAGAAGACACCTAATTTCTATCTCTCTCCGTTGAAAAGTTAGTGTTGGCGCCATCTATGCGGTCACAGGTGGCACTAAAATTTTCTAACCAAGACATAACTCGTATTATGTATTGCAATTCTTCCGAACATACTATTCAACTAAATCTAACCATTATTCTACAAAAATGTTTAGTTTGTTAGAACCTAGTACCGATACACTACCACGCACTGCTAGGCCCCATGCAAAACTGACTCAGACACCACTTCGCTAAAAGTTTAATAACTTCTTTTAACAAAGCCGAATTGACTAGCAGTCTTCGACAAAGTTGTATACAATTAAATTATATTTCTTATTTTCACTTACAGTCATAATTCGATGCATACTGTGCCACCTAGCGGTGAAAATGCGAGCTAGTGGGTTTTCTTCATATAAATTGTCGAAAAATCCCATACAAACTTCAGGCACTTTGGTCCGGTAGCTAGACTTGTCCGATTTGCTTCAAATTTAGAGCAAGTACTCCTGGTGGGACTAGGAATCGACTCAGAGGTAGGCCGATAGGGGTCACGTCCTTACAATCGTCGAACGGTTTTGTGTAATCAGATAGGTGTACTAATTTTTGTTTTAAGTTTGTATACAAGAAACAAAGGGGTTGGATAGGCAACCGCTCTCCTCTTGCTGCAATAAGTGTGCTGGATATGCTACACATAGCTATGCGGCGGTACGGTTTTTTGGTGTTGGTGTTTGTTTTTTCGTGTCGTGGAGAAGGCGGCCATCGAGGTTTTTAGATAGTGACGGACCACGGCATCGAACAGACGCCCCGAGTTTTTTTTTTCCGGGACAGTTTCCAGCCACAATAACCAGTGCGGTGAAGTGCGCGTGTGCGACGGTGACAATCCCGTTCGAAAAGTGCCGACCCGTGGTTCGGGTACTCAAGTGTTTTGGTGTCGGGTCGCCGGAAAAGGAAGCTAAGCGCCAAGGAGCAACTCGCTTCCCCGGCTAAGTATAAAGGACCCAGAAGACGCCTTTCCGCTCTCGCTGTGAAGGATCAGCCGAACGAGCCTAGCTCTCCTTCACAGCTAAGCTTCAGGAGAGCGAAGCAGGGTGGCCAAAGGTGCTCCCTGGGAAGTACACTGCGGTGACTTCTGGGATCTCTGGGGAGCGAGTAGATCCGGTGATAATTCGCCATCGTCGCTAGGGAGGTTCCAACAAAGGAGCCAAGCTCACATCCCTAGCTAAAAGTCAAGGACCGCTGCCGGTGCGGCCGTTGTGTTCTCGGCCGGTCGGAAGAAACCGCCCGCCTTCCCGCCATCGTCAGAAGCAGCTGATCAACTTCATCGACAGAGTGCAGCAAAGAGGAGATTTGGTGGAATAAAAGTCGGTAAATCTATTAGTTTATTTACCTTTTTTTGTTGTGAAACGAAAATCCGTAATTCTGTAAAAACACCTAGGCCGCCCTGAAAAGAAGGGTACGCCGTGCAAACAAGAACCCGAATAGTGGAAAACCCTTACTTACAAAGTAAAGAAAAAAGTAGGCAACCGCGGCATCTCAGTCGCCGTCGTTCCCCCAGCACATTATTCAGCAGCGGCTCACGAGTCAAAACTTCTTGATATCATCCACTGCTTTAATTGAGGCCAGCAATCACTCCATAAACGATTAAGTCATCGAAGAAGCCCCACACACCTGCACGTATACCACACTTTGAAGCCGACACCGACACCAACCACGAACGCGTGAATCAACAAATACATCTCCAATGCAACGCACGATCACGATCCGCAGTATTGAACGAGGAAATACACATGTCCAAATCGAAAATTATTATTATAATAATATTGCCGATGGACAGTCCATGTGAACATCGGCTAGAATGAACTAATCTTGTTGAGATCTGCGTTCAACATATTGACAACAATATGATTTAATTCGGTTATTCTCGCATAGTAATGACTACGAAATGGGAGCAAGTTTTAAAAGTTTCGCTGAACTATATTGAAAATTAGTCTAAATCTGTACCTTTTGAGTCACGAAGAAACTTAGTTGTCTGTCACATCAGCACATACTTATTGTTGGTGTGAAAAATTGCTGCTTGGATGACCGTTCATTTCTAAATAAAACCCATACCGATGATGATTTTGACTATTTTGTGGTACCACCATCTTGCTTTCCAAAATGGCGTCAATCAATATCCGTATCTGCCGACCATCCACTCGCAAATGACTTCCATCTTGATGACAGTCTTCACTGTTTTGTGGAAACCGGAAGCCGCTATCTTGGTTTTCAAAATGGCGTCAATCATCAATTCCCGTCTTCTACTGATCACCCCGTTTCAAATGCCACCCATACTGACAATGGTTTTCATTGTTTCCTTGGAACAGGAAGCCACCATCTTGGTTTTCAAAATGGCGTAAACAATCAATTTTCGTCTTTTGCTGACCACCCGCTTTACAATGACACCATTACTGACGGTGGTTTTCACTGCCTTGTGGAAACCGGAAGCCGCTATCTTTGCTTAGAAAATGGCGAAAAAATCAATTTCTGTCTTCTATTGACCCCCCCTTTTGAATGACACTCATATTGACAATACTTTTGACTGTCGTGGTAACCGGAAACCGCCATCTTGGTTTTGAAAATGGCGTCAATTATAAATTTCTTCCTTCAAATAACACCCATATTGATGGTTGTTTTCACTGTTTTGTGGTAACCGGAAGCTACCATCTTAGTTTTCAAGTGACAATCTCTTTTCTAATGACACCCATATTGATGACGGTTTTCACTGTTTCTTTGGAACATGAACCCGCCATTTTGGTTTTCGAATTGGCGTCAAAAATCCTTTTCCGGCTTTTGCTGATCGCTAGCGCTTTACAATGACGCCATTATTGGTGGCGGTTTGCACTGCACTGTGATAACCGGAAGCCGCCATCTTGGTTTTGAAAATGCGTCAAAAATCAATTTCTGTCTTCTATTGACCACTCCCTTTCGAATGACACCCATATTGATGATGCTTTTCACTGTTTTGTGGTAACCGGAAATCGCCATTTTGCTTTTCAAAATGGCGTCATTATCAATTTCCGGCTTTTGCTGGCCGTTCTCTTTCAAATAACACCCATATTGATGGTGGTTTTCACTATTTTGTGGTAACCGGAAGCTGCCATCTTGGTTTTCAAAATGGCGTCAAATGTCCATCCGTACGGAACCGGTGCCGGAATGGCCTTGAGGGAGCTGTAGAACCGTATGATTGGAAGAACTTCGCATTTCGTATAAAGCTATGAACCGAAATCGCTGGAATGATAGAAAAATATATACATTTTCTTAGGTTCTCCCGGAACAGTTCTCCGGTGGCCAAGATTGGTCCAATTCATGTCTATTGTGAAGGATCAATGGGAAATAGTGATAAGTAGCACATTTCAAAATACAATTACTTAAATTTATGGGATGTTTCTTCAAAACTCGTCCGTCACCCCACTGGGATGCCGGATATACCCCAAGGGAATTCGGATTAGTTCCGGAACCGGTCCACGGATTTGAACACTACTCGGTATATAGAAACTGGACTAAATTCCAGATCTTTCAAAGCCAGTTCCATCCAATTCGGTCAAAAATTGACGAAATGAGAGCAAAATTTAAACAAAATTTTCAGAAAAATTTTAGCTTGGTACTGTAAAGGTTAAAATCGGAAATGTTATAGTCTTCCTGAAATCGCATGCAAATGGAATTAAATGGATTACCCGAATAATAGACCGTGTTTCTTAGCTTTGGTCCCCTGAATCGAAGAACCGAGTACTGATCTACGAGACGAACATCAGGCTGAGGTCGATTTGGGCCGCGACGAGAGTACCTCAGGGCTCCATACTCGGCCCAACGCTGTGGAATACAATGTAAAACGGAGTGTTAACACCGCAACTGCCCAGGGGAGTCGAGATCGTCGGATATGCAAATGGCGTTGTCTTGACGATAACCGGCGACTATGAAGTAAGTGGAGATGTTGACGACAGAGACAATAGATATCGTGAAAATCTGGATGGATGATGTCAAGCTGGCAGTTGGCTCACCACAAGATGGAGATAGTGCTTGTCAGCAACCGAAAAAAAATCCAGCGTGTCGCGATCAGCGCCGGCGGACACTCAATTCCATCCATGCGTGCACTGAGGCACCTAGGTGTGATAGTTGACGATCAGTTAAATTACAACAGCCATGTCAATTATGTATGTCAGAAGGACAACTAACGTATTTGCTAGGATCATGCCGAACATCGCGGGAGCAAGATGTAGCACGAGATGTCTGTTGGCGGGTGTATAATCCTCAATATTGAGGTATGGTGTACCAGAACAGGCTGCTTCACTGAACTCAAAGCGGAACCAGACAAAGTTCATAAGCACGATTCGACAAATGGATGTTCGTACCGCGAGTGCGCACTAAACTATATCGTCGGAGACAGTATGCGTAATCTCCGGGAAGATTACCATCTGGCTGAAGACGTGGAATGCTACCAACGTAAGAGTGGGATAATGCGGAGAAATGCAAGTGGATCCACCGACTCATCCCAAATGTGTCGGTGTGGATGCACAGGAAGCGTGACAAGGTGAATTTCATTTTGACGCAGTTTTTGTCCGTGCATGGATGCTTTTGGAAGTAACTACATCGGACATGCTTCGTCACCCATTTGTGAATATGCAAGAGACACTGGAACACGTTGTCTTCGAATACACTAGGTTCGAAGAAGTTCGAAAGGGTATACTTGGTGTGACAGTTGACAATATCGTCAAAGGGATGTGCCACAACAATCATATCTGGGACGTGGTCAATAGAGCTATTACGGGTATATTCTCCGAGTTGGAGAGAAAGCGTCACACTACCGGGTAGCCGAGTAGCTTAGATCCTCTGCCGGGGAATAGAGTGAGTAGATTGCGTAGAATAGCTTTATTTATTTTGATTATAGAGGTTTTAACCTTTGGGTCATCTGCCTCTTTTTTCGGGTTAGGAAAATCTCTAACCCTATGTGCGGGGTTGGGAATCGAACCCAGGTGAGCTGCGTATAAGGCAATCGATTTACCAACTACGCTATGCAAGCACCTACGTAGAATAGCTATCAGTGGGTCGTATGAACAACAGAGGACTTATATTGCTTCCTTGGAGCACACAGGAGAGCGGAGAAAACCTGGAAGATTCGTTCGAACCTATTTTTACAATTAGTTGCCTGCGACATAAATATAATCTGAGCCATATGTCTATGAGACTCCCAGATACAAAAGTTTTATTGAAAGAATTTTATGGCTTACACAGTCAAGTTTAAATAGTATATCCGAGTAAACTGTATCGACCTACGCACCTTCCATTGCAGTGATGCAAATCTAAATTCGCAAAGGTTACTGTTCGCCGATCATTTAGAACAAAATCCGCATTGCCAAGGACTGATATAGTTCCTACACGTAATGAGCAATATCTCATTGGCGATGGTTTCGAGTTACTTAAAACTAGTTGTCAGTGATGATATTGGGCAGTAGTTAGAAATGTCAGTTTTATCGCCCTTTATGTATACAGGCAGCATATATGTATGATAATTTCCATGCAGAAGGAATTTGTAATTTTTAGAACACTTTTTGACAAAACTTTTATCTTCTTTATAATTTACACTCAATAACTTGCGCAAATAACAATTGTGGAAAATTTGCACCTCCGTTTTCAAAAATATATGCATCCGTGAGATTGGGTATTATGCAAAACATTGGTGATGTTAAGTATGTGGCTTTTTGCAGTGTTCATTTGCGTGCTGAATTGAATAGCATACTTAGATTTTCTATACAGGGTCTCCATCTCACGTTATATACGCTTAAAGGCAAGAGTGCTGAAATATATATTTAGAAACAGTTTTTATGGTCAATGTCTCATTATTTCGAAGGCGTCAATTTTAAAGGTTTTCAAAAAAATATTATTTGGAGCCTTGGTGTCTTCAGTAAAGTTGTTGAGAATGATATCAGAAACAACTTTGTTGAAGACGTAAGTATGCAGCATATCGAAATATAGAATAACATTCATGTATTATTAAATCCAATTCGATTCAATATTACTCTTTTATTGAAAGTTTTTGTGAGTTCATATCTTGGACAAAAACATGTATGTAACTGCTTAGCAAAAGTTTAAACAAATGTCAAAATTATCAGTAATGTTGATATTAGAACAACTTGTTTTGAAGAGTTTTTTCGCAAATAACCTAATATATCTTAGTACTCATGTCAGCAGCACTCATGTCTTTACAAAGTTGTTTCCAATGAAATCCTTAACAACTTTACTGAAGACACCAGGCCACTAAATAATGTTTCTTGAAAGGTCGTTTTTTCCATAACTACTATTAAGAGGACTACACACAAAAATTTTTTTTTCGAGAAATGCGCTTCTTCGCTTCTCCAGAATTAAAGTGATCGAAATTATGTGATATTGGCCGTAAAAAACTGTTTTTGTACATTTATTTCAGTATTTTTTACTTTAAAAGTGCACAAGTTGCACCTTGTATACAACAACCAATTACACCATTCCATTCAGCAATTAAATATATACCTGGCGCAAACCTCAATGATTTTTTTTGAATTACACTTAATTTTTAATCCCACTAGGGGCCGTACACAAATAACTTAGCTTTTTTTCGACGATTTTCGACCCCTCCCTCCCCCTCGTAGCATTTGGTCACAAAACTCAAACCTCCCCCTTGTAAATAACGTAGTATTTCCCTACACCCCCCTCCTTGCGCAATGCGGCCGGGGGATGAAACAAAATTACATATGTTTTTCAATTCTTTTAAATGCATTTCCTTTTATCAATATTTTAATTATAACAGCAAATTTCGTACAAAATAAGCCCATTTCATTACAAATATAGTGTTTATAGTTTTGTTTTGAATTTTATATGTCATGGAGCATGAAAAATTCACCACATTAAAACCGCGTGAAAAGTAACTTTTGCGAATTTATATTTATTTCTTTTTTTTTTATTCATTTCGTTTATTTGATAGGCACAAATGCGTTACCTTGGCGGTGCCAAATTCTTTTGTTTTTACATTTTGTATATTTTAAAACTAGGAGGTTACAATGTTGAAATATTTTTTTAAAAAAGAAAAATTTTACAGCTATCTTAAGACTAGAAATAAGATTCTATATACAAGAGAGGGGGCGAAAGATTTTTTTATGAAAAATTTTTAAAACAAGGAATTCAATAGTAATAATTTTTAGGAAATATTTACAGTTATCTTAAAACTAACAATATAGTTTGGTACACAAAAGGGGGAACAAATATTTATGAGAAAATTCGCAGGTGTTTTAAGACTAGGGATACAATTCTATTTACAAGATGGGGGACAATAGTTTTAACAAAGAGGTAAAATTACAACTATCTTAAAACTAGGAATACAGAATACAAATTTGAACTTTTTTAGCGGAGACTTATGCTTGGTCAAGGTATTCAGAGGGGGGCTGTAGAAGCAGTTGCATCAAGGACAGGGGAGAGAAAGCGTAGATGGTGACCGGGAGAGATGAGCAAAACTTGCAACTTTCGCTCAAACGGGAGATCAGCGAAAGATTACCGCCTCAGTCTAGTAGGTCGGATTGGCGGATGGTATTCTTCGGACCCGCGGGGAATCCTTCAAAAGTCATCGGACCTTGAGTCGCTCTCGCTTCAGTTTCCGTAGTGGTAAGTGCGACGGCGGTTACATAGTTGCAGTCTGGAGCTGATCGGTCCCACAAGGCAAGAGAAAGCTTCTAAAACGAGAAATAAAAAGAGAGGGGCTAAATTGGGATATTTGTCGTTTTTATGAAAGTATAAATAAGGGACATATAGGGGAAATCACGATTTGCCAGTATATCTCGGACTGGGACATTGGGTGGTCTACCTCGGGCCCGAAGGGAATTCTTTAACTGAGACCTGGCGTCCAAGTACCCGGCGCATACCCAGACAACGTGCTCGATGTCGTGATAGCCCTCGTCACAAGCGCACAGACTACTCTCCGCAAGCCCAATACGCCGCAGATGCGCATCCAAGGTGTAGTGGTTGGACATAAGTCGGGACATTACACGAATAAAATCCCGACCCACATCCATCCCCCTGAACCAAGGCTTCGTTGATACCTTTGGGATAATGGAATGTAGCCATCGTCCAAGTTCACCATTGCTCCACGAGGTTTGCCAACTGTTGAGTGTCCTCTGACGACAAATACTAAAAAATTCGTTGAAGCAGATTGGTCTTTCGTATATGTCACCATTTAATGCGCCCACCTTTGCTAATGAGTCGGCCTTTTCATTGCCTGGGATAGAGCAATGAGAGGGGACCCAAACAAAAGTAATTTGATAAGATTTTTCAGATAACGTACACAAGGACTCCCGTATCTTCCCCAGGAAATATGGGAATTGCTTTTTGGGCTTCATCGCACGAAGAGCCTCGATGGAGCTGAGGCTGTCCGAAATGATGAAGTAGTGATCTGTGGGCAGAGTGTCGATGATCCCAAGGGTGTACTGAATTGCAGCTAACTCTGCGACGTAAACTGAAGCGGGATCATTGAGCTTGAATGAAGCGGTGATAGTATTGTTGAAGATACCGAAGCCAGTGGACCCATCGAGATTTGATCCGTCACTGTAGAACATTTTGTCACAGTCGACTTCTCGGAATTTATTATAAAATATATTGGGGATCACTTGCGGGCGTATATGGTCCGGGATTCCACGAATCTCTTCCTTCATGGATGTGTCGAAGAATACAGTAGAATCAGAAGTATCTAGGAAACGAACACGGCTGGGAGTATATGAAGAAGGATTAATGCTCTGTGCCATGTAGTCGAAGTACAAGGCCATAAATCGGGTTTGAGAATTAAGCTCGACGAGCCTCTCGAAGTTTTCAATCACCAACGGGTTCAGAATGTCGCATCGGATGAGCAATCGATATGAGAGTTCCCAAAATCGATTTTTTAGCGGAAGAACGCCCGCCAGCACTTCGAGACTCATCGTATGGGTCGAGTGCATGCAACCCAAGGCAATGCGCAAGCAACGATACTGGATTCTCTCCAGTTTGATGAAGTGTATGGTCGCAGCGGAGCGGAAACAGAAACACCCGTACTCCATCACCGACAATATCGTTGTTTGGTATAACCTGATCAGGTCTCCTGGGTGAGCACCCCACCATGTTCCAGTTATTGTTCGGAGAAAATTGATCCTTTGTTGGCATTTCTGTTTCAGATACCTAATGTGACATCCCCAGGTACCTTTAGAGTCGAACCAGACCCCGAGATATTTAAATGTGAAAACCTGGTTGATCGTTGAACCCATTAATAGAAGCTGGAGTTGCGCCGGCTCACGCTTCCTAGAAAAAACAACCAACTCAGTTTTCTCCGTGGAGAACTCAATACCCAGCTGAAGAGCCCAAGCAGACAAATTGTCCAAGGTATTTTGTAATGGTCCTTGCAAGTCGGCAGCTTTGGGCCCTGTAACAGAGACCACCCCGTCGTCTGCAACTTGCCTTAGCGTGCATGAATTGGCAAGACAATCGTCAATGTCATTCACGTAGAAATTGTAGAGCAGGGGACTTAGACATGAGCCCTGGGGAAGACCCATGTAGCTAAATCGCGATGTTGTTAAATCGCCATGCGAAAAGTGCATGTGCTTTTCAGACAACAGGTTTAGCAAAAAGTTATTTAAAATTGGCGAAAGACCATGCTGGTGCAGCTTCTCTGACAGAATGTTGATAGAAACTGAGTCAAAAGCCCCCTTAATATCCAAGAAGACTGATGCCATCTGCTCTTTGTTAGCATAGGCTATTTGGATTTCTGTAGAAAGCAACGCAAGGCAATCGTTCGTCCCTTTGCCTTTGCGGAAGCCAAATTGTGTATCTGACAGTAAGCCATTTGCTTCAACCCAATTGTCGAGGCGAAACAAGATCATTTTCTCGAACAACTTCCGAATACAGGACAGCATTGCAATCGGCCGATATGAGTTGTGGTCGGAGGCTGGTTTTCCTGGTTTTTGGATGGCGATGACCTTCACTTGCCTCCAGTCATGAGGGACAATGTTACCCTCAAGAAACTTGTTAAATAAATTCAACAAGCGCCTTTTTGCAGTGTCAGGTAGATTCTTCAGCAAGTTGAATTTGATTCTGTCTAACCCTGGGGCGTTATTGTTGCATGATAAGAGAGCAAGTGAGAACTCCACCATCAAAAACGGTGTTTCGTTCGCGGTATCGTGAGGAGACGCGGCGCGGTACGTTTTCTGTACCGGGACAGAGTCCGGACAGATCTTCTTGGCGAAAGCAAATATCCAACGGTTTGAATATTCCACATTCTCGTTGGTACTATTACGGTTACGCATACGTCGAGCCGTACCCCAAAGAGTGCTCATCGCTGTTTCTCTCGTTAACCCGTCGACGAACCGGCGCCAATAACTACGTTTTTTTGGCTTTCATTAGACTCTTCATTCGCCTTTCTAACGACGCGTACTGTAGATAGCTAGCGGGTAACCCGTCTTCCCGGAAGGCCTTATATGCAGTGGACTTTTCCGCGTACAGCTCTGAGCACTCTTTATCCCACCACAGGGTGGGAGACCGTCCATGGGTATTCGCGCCCGGTACTGGTTTAGTCTGAGCTTGATTCGCACTGTCGAGAATCAAGCCAGCCAAAAACCTGTACTCTTCCTCCGGAGGAAGTTCTTGAGTGGATTCGATTTTAACGGATATCGCGGTCGCGTAACTCTTCCAATCAATGTTCCGTGTGAGGTCATACGATACATTGATTGTTTCCGATGGTCTTGAACCGTTAGCAATTGAAATCACGATAGGCAAATGGTCGCTACCGTGGGGATCAGGGATCACCTTCCACATGCAATCTAACTGTAGCGAAGTCGAGCATAGAGATAAATCCAACGCGCTTGCGCGTGCTGGTGGTGTAGGAATCCGCGTCATTTCTCCCGTGTTTAAGATGGTCATGTTGAAATTATCGCAAAGATCTTGGATTAATGTTGATCTATTATCATCATGAAGACAGCCCCATACCGTACCGTGCGAGTTAAAGTCTCCCAGAACTAGCCGCGGTGCTGGTAAGGATTCCGTGATATTACAAAGCGTTCGGTGCCCTACCGAGGCTCTAGGAGGAATGTAGATGGAAGCAATGCAAAGGTCTTTACCTTTGATTAAAACTTGACAAGCGACAATTTCAATGCCTGGTGTCGAAGGGAGGTTAATTCGGTTGAAAGAATAGCACTTTTTGATCCCCAAAAGTACTCCTCCATAGGGGTTTTCTCGATCCAGACGAATTATATTAAAGTCGTGGAAGTTGAGATTTATATCGGAAGTTAACCAAGTTTCACATAATGCGAAAGCATCACATTTTAAACTATTTAGTAAAAATTTAAAGGAATCGATTTTCGGGAGGATACTTCTGCTGTTCCACTGTAGAACAGTGATCGAATCGGTGACCTCGTTCGATGACTTAGCCATCGAAGGATACGATCGCTGCAAGGAGGGGCCATTTAGTAGTCAACTGCTTCAAAAATGTTTGCACTATAGGGAGAAAACGTATCAGAAGGCTTTTAAGAGGATCAGTAACATTGAAAGCTGTGAAAATTAAGTCCACTATGTCAGAAAATTTCATTAGTCCGCTACTGGACTGAGTATCTGTTTGAAAAAAGGGGACACTTGGGGTTTTTGGTGTCCCTGGAAGTGGTGGGTACTCCTTGTTAGAATTAATATTTCCAAGTCCTGGAGCAAATTGCTTCGGCTTTTGTGCATCACTTCCGTTGGATTTATTGATTGCGGTTGGCGCACTCTGAGTGGACGACACCTTGGCACCCTTACGAGGCAATGTAGGGGAGGCTAGATTTCTCCTCTTCCTGGATTCCCCTGGGTTAACCAATGATGTTCCCTCTTGTGGGTCGTCAGATTCTTGCTCAACGCCAGCCAAAAGAGCAAAGGAATTTTCGGAAGGGACAGATGGCGAAGCATTCTTTAGCATTTCTGCATAAGAGTGCCTCGAGCGATCCTTAAGGGAGCGCTTAATTTTATCCCCGCGCTGCTTGTACGCCGGGCATGACTTAAGAGCATGCGGGCCCCCGCAGTAAATACACTTCTCAGTTTCTCCACCGCAAGCGTCATCCTCATGCTCTCCCTCGCATTTGCCGCACCGTTTTTTATTGCCACAATAAGTGGCTGTGTGGCCCAGTTGCTTGCAATTGCTGCAGTTCATTACCCGCGGTACAAATAGGCGAACAGGTAGGCGAACCTTATCCAGGAGGACATAGTTGGGAAGAGCAGATCCGGAGAAAGTCACCCGAATCGAGTCTGACGGAGAATAAGTTGTCTTATCATCTTCAGTTTTTGCGGAATACAATTGCTTGCATTCCAGAATTTTCACCTTTTGAAGTGAAGGGTCCTTAAAGCAGCCAACCCCGTACTTCAACAGGTCTTCGCACTTTAGACCCGGTTCGGCGACGACCCCATCGATCTCCACAACTCTACAAGGCACATACACCTTGAATTGCCTCGTAAAACGCTCGCTGCGAGCAATCTGGTTTGCCTGGTCGAGGTCATTTACTATAACGCGTATCTTATTAGCTCGAACACGTGTTATCTGAGCCACGGACGGGTAGTTGGCAGTCAGCTCCCGTGAGATTTCTAGAATATTGGGCGATTTCGTGTTGGGCCGGAAATACACCACCCAGGGTCCAGTCGAACTGGCTGGGTATGTTTTAATACGGGGAGGACTGGGGGAATCAGGGGAGGGAGTAATTTCGGGTTTATCCGGTATATCCATGGGAATATCATTCCCATCCAATGTTACTTCGCCCTCGGCCATTTAGGCACGATGGTGTAAACGAGAGATGAAACTTATATTCAGGGGAAAGGGCAGAAGTAGAGACCGATCGGGGAAAGGGAAATGAAAGAAAAAAAAATACTTAGCTTATATAGCGGCGATTCCGGCTATTCTGGTATTCACTTCACCAGCCTGGGCACCGGCGAACAAAGACTGCCTCGAACAATGGTTGACCTTCACTGACAATTTATTCTTGTTCACTTTATGCACAGCACCAGAAAACGAACTGCTTCGATCGAGAGCTCGGAGAGTTATGATGTATATTTATTTCTGTTTTGAATGGAGGAACATTAAATTGTTTTCTCTACTCTTAAAAAAATTAAACTTAATGCTACGTCGCACAACTTCTGATCCTACCCTCCCCCACATGTCACACTTCGTCACAAATTAGGTATACCCTCCCTACCCCCTAAAATGGTACGTCATTTATGCATGGCCCCCTATATAGCTTCTTTTATAATTGGTAATAAAAAAATCTTCAAATGCTCATAAAAACGACGTACTAGAGACAAACGGAAAATGCCACATTCTCATTATTATCCGTCTACTTTCCAAAAAGGAATGTGAGATCACAAAATACTCAAGATGTTTTTTGTCGAACCCAGCATTTCAAACTAATAATAAACACCTACCTTGACTGGTCTTTGATTACTATCGTCACACAAAATTTTTTGTATCAAATCAGGAATCGATTCACCGAGTTATGTTTACATTAAGACAATCTATTTCCACTTCCGCTAAAACCCGCTAGAGCAGTTCATGACCACTTATCGCACAAGAATGTTTGCTTATGTGCTAAACCCGGACTGCAAATACCCATCAGATGCTGCGCCCTCGGGATGCCGAATGTATCGTTTCGGTAATTGAATGCGACAAAATGCAAATAAATGTTCTGCTCAGCCAGGGAAATCCCATCGTCATCAATTCTACTTTTGTTCTGTTTGTTCTCACCAGACTTCCACTTGGCTCTGGTGACACATCCAAGTCGCAGTTTTGGCGTCGCGGAGCGCAAAAATCCGCCGCTATTTATCTTTCTGCTATACACATACGCCCTCAAGCAATGAAAGAGGGTCAACAAAGTATATACCCTTCCTTCGCTTTGGCAAGGAAAATGTTCTCCTGGAAACGGATAGAAGACAGTTTTTTTCTTCTCGCAATCATTTCCCTCGTCGTAAATGGTAGCGAAGTCGTAAAAACTCAGATAGACTGATCCTTTAACTGATGCATTGTAAATTTCGGTCGACCACGACCTAGTACTAATACTTTTATCTAGGGGTATGCATACTCTTTAAGCAATCTACCAATAGTAACATGTGCTTTCACTTGAAATGCTACTTACACTGGGTAGAAAAATATGCTCAAGTCTGATTGTTGGGATAGTACGTCTACTCAAAACACATTAATTTTCAGGACGAAAAGCGATGTGGAAATTGTGATAAATGAGGTGATTGTGAACATACTTCGCCCCATTCCCCTCATCGCTCCGAATGTGAACTCGACACAAACCAGAGAGGTTTGCATCTTTTCGGGGCTTTTGCCGATGGTACCTTCTGCTAACTCTCTTGGTACCTCCTTATCACCGCAGTAACTAATGGATTACTCTCGAGCACGATAAATAATCATCATCATATAGTTAATGGAGTTGTTTGATTTCACTGGGGACTTTTTTGGTCGAAATCGTTTACCGATGATATGAATCAGTTATTCTTGCAGTGGGTAGACAACTTGGTTTGGTTTCATGTTAATACAAGATTCATTGCCGTTCGTACTCGTATCTATCATGGTTGGATGTGTTATTCATTAACAATGTGTACATTATTCAACATGACCTACCGTATATAAATACATGGTTTTCTCATAAATCAGTGGTTTGCTCTAAAAGAAGCCATTGTAGATCAAGTTGAAATAGAACAATTCTAACTCTAAACTCATCCAGCTAACCAACCAACCAAACGAAACGGAAAAGTTTCCCACGGTTCAAAAAATCCCTCACGAAAATAAATTCTTATTGGTGTACCAAACGGGAGGGAACAACATTTTTTTCAAAGCTTAAATTTTTCGGTCTCTGCCTGCGTCACTGGTACTGGTTGGATTCGGTACAGTTTATGAACGTAGAGACGGAAAAGGAAAAACCCGAATGACAAATGCATTTTGGCCTCTATAAAGCCAAGGGGGAAGAAAGTTTACCTTATCGTCTGCAGGTTTTTCTGCTCCAAGAATTAACCTTCGCACTTGATGTAACCCGCATTTGATGCTTGCGGAGAACTTTCATAACATAGTTCGTCGCTGTTGTGCTATCTTATGACAAGCGCCATTTAGCACATTTCGAAAAAAACGATTTTTAAAGTTTGAGATTGAATATCTTAAATATTATAAATGTTATAGGCAATTCAAAGAAGACGATTGATGCTTCTGTTGTATCAATATCTCAAATATTGGGAAGATCGGTTGACTATGTTGCGAGTTTTTACTATAAATGTAAACAAAAGTCGCGCTCACACGTGTCATAGGTGTGTATTGATGATAAAATTTGTATGGCGTGTCATAATCGTGCATGGAAAATTTTCCATAGAAAAAAACATCAATTATTGACTTGTATTCATATCTTTGGCTTCATTTGGTCTAGAAACAATCGGTGAGGTGCATTTTGAAGGAATTGAGTCAGGGAGTCTAGAAAAAATAGTTATTTTTGGTTACAGTGTTGCCAAATATACTATATTTCCAGTTTAAAACTTAAATTGCATTTTTCTCAAAATTCGTGATTTTTTGTTTTGAAAAAGATTATGTCATTGTGTTTTCCAGATAGTATTACACATAAAAACATGTTATACATCAAGATAACTTGAGCCAATTTCCAGACACAGTCATTTGGAGCAAAATATTAAAAATTTCTCAGCATGTTTCTCGCTATATTTCAATAATCAAGCAGAATGTCAAAATTCTGAAAACGCCATTTTGTAGAGACTTTTTAGTTTAGTAATGTGGTATATCTAACTCAGTTTACCCCAAAATGGCGCTTGTCATAAGATAGCACAACAGCGACGAGTTAGGGAGGAGGTTTGAAGATTAGAACGGGTGCAACAGATACATGCGTCATTTCCTATTCCAGTTTCATCTGGACGAACTGGATAATTTTCTTTTATATAATAAATGACTAACTGTACCATATTATTTGAAAGCAACGTAACTGCAAATGCGATCCTCTCTTTGTTTACTTGCTATTCCGATAATTGCGATAAATTCCGAAATTGTTCTACAGTGATTATGTACTTTTCAAGACACATAGTATAGGTTGTAGATCTCATCAAATGCAACTCAAAACAATGTATGAAAAATGTTGTATGCCCTCAAAATCTTCATTTATAGCAAAAAAAAAAGATTTATCGAAACCTTCAGCACTAAAAATTTTTTTGCGCAGCCATTTTTCAACCGATTTTAAATTTTTTGAGCGTTTTGAAAAAAATCCTTTCCAATGGTAGGCCACGTTATGTTATTTTGTTAAAAGCACTGTGCGGTTTTGGGACAACAATATGAAAGTTACCATTATTTTGCTATTTTTACATTAAAAATATAAAAATAGCGCTTCACTTTCATTAGGACACGTCTTCATTTTAACAAAAATTTAAGGAGAGCATTAAATTCCGCATCCAATGATCTATTTTTGATCAAAATCGGTTGAAAAATGGCTGACTTATTAATTTTTTTCCAAACTAGGAACCTGCTTGCATGAACTCTTAAAGGGTTAGTGAGGTATTGTCTCGCACTATAATTATATCTTGCGTTATTTTATCCATTTTCATGTTCAAACACATACTTTTGAATGTATACGTAATCGAGCAAAAGAAATCGTTTTTTTATTTTTATATAATACCGTCCCCTTAAAAGTTCATGCGAGCAAGTTTCTAATTAGTAAAAAAATAATAACTCTGTTATTTTTTAACCGATTTTGATCATAAATAGGTCGTTGGATGCGGAATTAAATTCTCTCCTTAAATTTCTAGCATTTCACACAATTTGAGAATGCTGGCAAAACCTATATATACGCGAACGGAGGTCTTAGTGGAATGTACGTAATGTTTCAAAGATTTTCTTCCATTTAATTCCACTATGTTTTTATAGTTAGATGCACTTGCACTTCACTATTTAACAGATACCGGTATTTCGATTACTACTTGTAATCTTCTTCAGTGTTTGTATCAGTCTATGATAGACTGTCAAATCAAACGAAATTTCTGTACTTCTACGTATTTTTGTCGTTTTTTAAAGAAAATATAAAAAGTTTATCTTGCAACAATTGTAGCCGAAATCAATTACAATCGATTGGTATATATAAAAGTGTAGGCCATCACTTTGAATTCGACGTTATTTGCCAACTAAATGAAATTTCTGTACTTCTACGTACTTTTGGCTATTTTTTGAGAAAATATAAAAATGTGTTTTTTCAGAAATTGTAGCCGCCATCAATTACAATCGCCTTGGGTATTAAAATGTATAGGTCATCGCTTCAAATTTAAAGTTATATAACGAATATTTTAAAATTCTGAACTTCTTCGTATTTACTGAATCGTTCTAATACACTTTATTATTTAGTAACTTACATACAATATTGTGTTTCTCCACGTTTGTGCAAATATTTTGATATAATAATATCCATGTATAATATGTAGAACTATTGAGTAAACAGGTAATTTTCAAACTGTAAAACTAACAAGTCGCAAAGAATTTCAATCAACCGTATGCCACGTACATTGTAAAAATCCTATCTCCTAAAAACTCGAAAAAGTATTGTAATTTTTGAAAATCTACTATTTATTGCATATATTATAAGTCTAGAAGCTCTAAGGATTGCATTGGTGTAAGGAAAATTGAAATTGGTTGACAAACGGTCGAGATACGATTGTTTGAACAGAAAAACTCATTTCGTCTGTACTGACTCTCAATTACTGTTTTTACAATTACTTCATATATACAAATTTGTTTTCCATCATTCTTTGTTCACTGTTTTTATAAAAGATTTACCTATCCAATAGTGAAGAAAGAATTAAAATTGGTGAGCAAACAGCTAAGATATGGCAAGTCAAAGAAGCGTTCCCATTTTTTTCTCACTGACTTTATTATACTCTTTTTACTGTAACTTACGGTAGACAACTCTATTCTTCTATTTTTTAATTTAGCGTATTCACAAAAGACATATCTTTCTATTGGTGAAGACAGATTTAAAATCGATTATGTAACGGCTGAGATATGACCGGTCAAAGTAAGCGTTCCCATTTTTTTAGACCCCCTTGGTAGTCCGCGTAACTTTTTACCCCCTTGGTATTCCGAGTGTTAATGAATGAGACATTCTGAACACTGGAAGCTATTTAAAGGAAAAAATTATAAAACCAATTCTTATTTTCCTTTTTCAACAGAAAAATTGAAAACGTAGCAAAACAATAAAAAACCGAATTGAGTTCACACATAATTTATCGTAGATGAAAAACTACGTTTTTGATTTGCTTCTAGCAGATCAGGGTTGATTTTTATGACCGTTTGAAGATTTTCTCAATAAAATTGGATTTTTATATGAGAATGCGAGTTTTTCCTTCCAAAATGGTGTATCTCAGGATGCGTTCAAATTGTATTGAGACTATAAGTGTTTCTTATGCAAAAAGGTCAGAGGAACACGATGGCATTAGAATTTTAAAATATATGCATTGAGAAAAAAATTAACTAGAAAAAATATTAACTTTTGGCGGCAGTGCTGCCAAAAGTGAGATTTTTTCATTTTAATATTTAATTCAAATGAAAAAATCTTACTTTTTGTAGCACGGCCCCCAAGTGTATATTTTTTTCAAGACTCTTTGAACAATTTTCTTCAAAATCCATCTTGCGGTTTGATTCTAGAGTAAATAGAACCGGAGATATAATCAAAAGGAAATCAAGGGTTTCGGCAATTTGAAAGAACCCCGCCACGGCTCACAGTGGCGGATTTCCCTAAAAACCTGGCCAAAAGTCGAAAATGGTTTTGATTGATCTGCAAAGGTGCATACCACGGTTTTTGGGGCGCAGATTACGATTTTGGTGTCAGATTTCCAAAATTCAAAATGGCGCATTCAAAATGGCCGACTTTTTAATCTAAATATAAGTAAATTTTCACGAATGAAGATTTAATGGTTCCAGTGTATGCCAATAACGTTTATAATGTATCGAATTTTAAATAGTGTGTAGCTAAATGACAGAATTTGTTGATTTGCACGCATTAAGAGGTTTGGGTGTCTAGATAATGTAGCTATTATGAGAATTGATGTTATTAGTCATTTCAAACTATGTATTTTGAAATATTATGCAACATAGTTACAAAACTTTTAAACTCTCTGTACGATTATTGTTCAATTGCTGATGCACATATTTCTCATAGAACGAAAAATAGTATTTTTCTAATATACAGAAAATAAGCCGATTCTGCGACGAAATGCATGGAGTGAAAATTGATAACAAATTTGCATGCAAATTGCAGTAACTAAAAATAAATATGAGAAAAATACGAAAATAAGTGGAATTCACTAAGATTGATAGTTTTATTTAAATTAAATTTGACCGAGGGTTTGTCCAAGTACATTATTATACGATGAGACGTCCATTTAAATTCATGCGTTATACTTGGTCAGAACATGCTAGTACTGCTTCCTGTTATAGTTTTGAGCAACCACGTTTTCTTGTCATGCTTGTTGACATGCTACGACTGTCAACCTTCTCACAAACAAATTCGACAAAACGGAGTGTACGCCAAAGTGAGCTCTTTGGCCAATCACGGCCGGAGATCCTAGTATTCTTTTGCACTACTCTACACTTTTCGCTTGTAGTATCCAGTCATATATTCCACCGCTAGATTTGTTTTGTTTTGCACGTTTAATCATGGTATTCATAATCGATTTTTGATATTTGGAACCTTTGGCGATTCACAGAAAAAAATATTTTGTAATTTTAAATTTATTTTCATGCACATATTTGGAGCATGAATATAAATGTAAAATTAAGTTCCACCACAAATGCACACAACTTGTCGTGCTGTCTTCAACGATTTTTAATTTAATTTTACACGTTGACTGAAAATTACAGCTTCATTAAACGGAATACCAATGCACTTTTATGTAATTTTACTTCAATCTTGCTGTAAGATAAGTGACATGTAATATCACACGAACGAGTGTGTAAAATCATATGCTTTTTGATGAGTGCCCATTGAGTGCATCGAATTCAACCTAATTTTCAATCAAATTTTTGATTCAAGTTATGTATGTTTACATTCGTATTGATTTACTTGTCGTTTAAATTTCAATATTTTTGTGTGTGTTACTTCTGTTGACCTCGTTGGATTTCAATATGAACGACCAAAATTATTTACGTCTTTTGCGTTCCATTTTTAATAACTTTTGAACATGTTTATGAATCTCGATGAAATTTTCACCACTAAATACACAATTCTTTCTGATTAAAATTCAGTATTGTTCGACACGTTATGACAACCGAAGGTGCAGCAGTAATTAAAAGTACGAGTCCAAATTTTAAACTGAAAATCTTATAATCCATCTCCCTCTCCACTTAATCAAAGATTACTCATAAACGGGCAAATTCGGGCAAGAATTCTATTATGTTCCAAATAGAGAATCGTTCAAGGAACACAAATTGCCTTGAAACATAGTGGACATACGTGGACAAAAAAGTATTTCAATAATTTAGCAAAAATGTCTGTTGAAACCGTCTGCTACAAAAGTGTGAAAGTTATTGACATTTTCTGTAGACAAACAAAATAATATGTTTTGACATCAATACATGTAAATAAAGAACACACCGTCAGCATAATTTTCCATTATTACACATTTGAAAACGACACTTTTATCAAAATCTAGATACATTTGAACAATACTGATATTTCGGGCACTCGATGAAAAATATGAGCAAAACGCGATGGTTTAAACTGTTTGGATGTGTCAACACCTCAAATATGGAAATTTTGGAGTGTTTCACTTAAAATAGCATGCGGCAGCACCATCTGAAGCACAATATATGTACCAGACCCCAAAGTACTACTATGCAGTTTTCGACTTTTGGCCAGGGTTTTAGCCAAATCCGCCACTGTGCGGCTGCCGGGGAGGTTAACATGACACAAAAATGTTGGTTTTTATATATTGGCCCTTGATGAACAATTCCTTCAAATTTGGTTCAAATTCGTGAAGGTCGATTTCAAGTTTACATCTTTTTTGTTCACTTCTCGCGGAATGATCCATATACTATTGAAGGTTGAAAGTCGAAATATTTCAGTTTAGAATTTAGCTAATTATATGGTAAAATTTAAATTATTTGCGAATTTTGTAATATAAGCAATATGATTTTTTTCATCTATTAAAATGACAAACTAGATATGGTATAAACATGATTTTTTCTAGTTATATGTGACTAATTAGAACAGAAATAGAAATTATACCTTTCATCCGAAAATCAATTCACAAATCAATTACAAACAATCAGCAAGCGTTTCAAACTTTAACTCAGGTAAGCTTTTCAAGTGTTGTACCAGTACTAAAACGGAACAGCAGCACTAGATTATTTTGTTCAACAACAACTTAGTTCTCTCATATATATTCTTGGCCAAGTAAAAAAAACTTCTTATTAGGTTGCAATTGTGTTGAATCGGTTTTCTGTAAATCCTTTTTCTGCAAATTTTACACTACTGTTAGCATCATAAAATATGCCAATGAACTCAGCATAAACTTCAATGTAAAAATACAGGTCCTAAAATTCTCGTTGTTTCGCTAGAGTCAGGCCAGAACGTGGATAACGGAAGAATGATGTTAGTCCGACACTTTTTCCTGGTAGAGCCTTTACATGTTGTCCCAAAATATTACGATCGGAGTGGTTGTTGAAAGGGATAGAGTCATTTGAACTGTACTGGTATTCGCGTACACTTCAGTATTTTCGGAGCATCGGCACCCGATCACCAAGAGATCCATTAAGTGCCGAAAATCAGGCGAATGGGCCTCGAGGATAAAGCCTTAATAAATAATAATAACAATGCAACTTAAGAAAATCAATTTCAGCAGAAGACAAGTTTGATAAATTTTAGAAGCACTCAACGAAGGACAAAACTAAACTGAGACTACAACAAAAATATATCGATTAAGGGGGGAGGGGTAAGATATTTTCTGTGAAAAAATAGCAATGCCAATATTTTTGTTTGCGACACAAAGTATCTTTTCAGTCAATTTCCATACAATTATTCAACATTTTAAAGAATTTTCTTTACAACATATTGAAAATTGGGTGAGTGACAGTGAATCTTTAGGAGGAACAATGAAAAAATACGGTGTATACCATAATTCAAAATCTCTTGGACCAATCGTTCTGAAATTATACACATTTCTTCTTCATATAATTTCCCAGATAACTACAACAGTTTTTACAAAATTTCAAGCACAATTGTTCTTTGCAATTATGTGTTATTCGATTTTTTTCAGTAAAAATCTGACTTATGGCTTCAAAGCACTACGAAAAATTTAAAATCGAGCAAAAAACGCACTTGTAGTTACCTGGAGAATGGTGTGAAGACAACATGTGTTCTATAGATTTTGAGTTATGGTTTAAACCGCAAAACAAGTTTTCGACGAGGCATCTTCGGATATTCGCTCTTATTCGTTCGATCTTCAGTATTTTGGTATGAATTTTTGACGAAACATTATTCAGTTGTGGCATTATTATAAGAAAATGAAATGAATGAGTGTTCCTATCTCTCTGTATCGTCACAATATTTATTCGAAAAATGTGTCTTATTTGCTGAATGAACTTCAACCTCCCCGTAAATTCGCTACGTAAATGATTAAGCAGTAGTAAATTCACCTCAACCCTTGGTAACTCACGTTGCTAGCTCTTTAAGAATAATAGTGTAAACAGATTCCAAGTGGGCATTTGGCGGTTTTTATACTATTTGATTGCGAAACGTTCAACACCGCCCCCTGTCCTTGCCCTCCGTACCGGATGGTCACGTTTTGTCTTAACCCCTCTCGTTTTTCGTTTGTCTGTAGCATATCAGAATCGGTTTTATGAGCACTTGATTTTTGCTGTATTATCAATTATATGAATTAAATAGCGCAATCAAATTTCGTATACAAACAGTTGTTCCTAAGTTTTGCACTTTAATAGTGATGAAAAGTAAAATTCATGTCGGGAATAAGTGGTTTAACGGCTAGCATCTCATAATTTAGAAAGCATCAAATTTGGAGGTTTAGTATCTTTGAAGAATTTTACAACGAGCACATTTCCTGATAAAATAATTTTGGCGGTTAATCCTCCTAAAAATAATTATGGAGAACTTACTCTTTTCGATAATGTTATTTCAAGGAACTTTGAATACATAAATAGTCCATGTATTAAAGGTATCGAAATATATTAGACTATATGAGCGACTGGAAATAAAAGTCGCAAGAAAAGACCATGTTTCGTGAAAACCGTTTCAAATATATTAGAATATAAAAACCGGATATAAACTTCAAGCATGAAAATCGGACTGGGACTCTCCTTTGTAAGAGTCGGACTAAAAGACAAATAGCATAAAAGTCGGGAAAAAACAAATCCGATTCTTACAACGTAGATTTATTCGACGAACGTTATGATATACGGATGCTCATGCGTAAGATGTATTTGTTTTTAACCGGGTTTTATACAGGAGGTTCAACCTTGCCGAATTTGATGAGTGAGAACTTTTTGCGCGATTCTTATGCTGAAGGATCTATGTCCGATTTTTACGCTTAAAGTTTATTTCCGATTTTTATATTCTAATATATTTGAAACGGGATTTACGAAGCATGTTTTGTCTTTGCGATTTTTGTTTTCGGTCGTTCATATGTGAAATAAATCATTTAAGGCAAGTTATTTTGATATAACTGTATGTTATAAATCTCTTCTGTTCTTTATAAATAATAACATTCACATTCCATCCATGGAATGGATCTCTGAAGCTTACGATAAAAAGTTATACTGATTTTTTAAAAAAATATCCTAAATTCGCTTTAAAATCTCGATATGCTGCATACAAGTAGCTGTCATATTTTCAGCTAGGTTGTGTTAAATGACTTAGCGGAAGATACCAAATTGCTAGTAATTTTTGGAAGAGATATATTCTAGAAGAATTTAAAAATGCTCATTATTTTACTACAGTAAAATATCATAAAAGAAAATAATCTATGGAAGTTTGAAAGCTTTATATCGAGTCTTCATGTTTGAAGACTAGAATAGCATCTGTTAGACTATTCATATTTCTGAGCTTTACATTAATGCCATAAGTTACATAAGAAAAGAACAAACTATCGCTCATGCTAGCTCGAGGACGAACGGAACAAAGCAATGCTCGCTCTTTCGCAACACCAGAACCAATCGATGTTTCCGGTGTCAGTAACCGCGTTTCACATTTCTTATAAAATAAATGTATAGGTTCGTCAAAACTTTGAATTTTTTTTCTGATACTCGATACATACTTAGACCGAGTCTAATACTCATTAAACATTCTAATCTACTCAGTTCGATGAATTGGGTCCATGTTTGTGTAGGCATGCATGAGTGTGCCTATTTATGTATATTAGGGCATTGCAAAAAATGTTAAAGTAGTTCGGATGCAACACAAACACTTCTATTATAGTTTTTGTCATTGGCACTATGGGGAAATTTAAAAAAAGGTAGCTGCTATAACTTTGGAGTAGCATACAGAAAATTATTTAATTAAAGGAAACATTAATATTCATTCAAATCTGTTCGTTTCTTGAAAAATACGGGAATTTGGACTTAAGGGATATTTTGTTCCCAAAAGTCGAAATCTTCAATAGTATATCTGCACTATTCTTCAAATCATACATTTTTACAGTTTTTTTAATGTTCTCTGGAATAAAACACTTGTAACCTTTGAATACGAGAAGTTGGGGTATTTTATCACCTATATTAAATTTAACTCTATTTATGCTCATATTAATTTGCAGTACACTTGCAATTGTCCAACGTGTACGACTGAACGCATTCTTAATTTTCATGGAAACCAAATGTTCTTATATTATTCAACACAAATGCATCACGTATTTTCGTTTCCACCAATTCCATACGTTTCAATACTTCCTCTAAAATAGCACTGCGACTATTCAAAAAGCCTTGTCCGCTGAAACCGTAGAATCTGATTTGATTACCCGATTGAGAAGAATAGAAAACAATAAACGGCCGGGTAAAATACACCATGAAAGCAACCTCAAAACCGTAAACCATTAGAATTTCAATGAGTTTGGAGATAATCAACCGGAGAACAGTATAAAAAGAAGCATAAAAAACAGTTTCCTTCCTTTACTACAAATCGAGGGGTAGAATGATGTCCTGTCGATTCAGCAAAACTGGTATAATGATGCTGAATATGATGTTTCAACGTGCAGCGCGTGGAGTTGTATGCGTATGTGTGGATGTGGGTGGACATCCGAAGGGACGAACGTTTACCCCGATGGCAAAAAAACGTCACTGCTCAACCCTCGTTTGCATCATGGACAAGAATAAAACCGAGAACCGAACTCAATGACCCTGCTGTCTTTCTATTGATCCTTTTTTGTGCGATCAACTTTCTATGGGGAATCCAATCTCACCAGCCAGGAGAGCCCACTGCTCGGTCTGGGCGAGATGCTTTCTGAACTGAACACGCTCCACCACTGATGCCGATCGGGGGGACGAAACGCCTGACCAAGCACATTTGCATATATGCAAAGTGTCGTTTTACAGTACATGTGTTAAGTTTGGCACCCATTTTCCACCCTTCGTGAAACCGCCCGGTAAACAAAAAAGGCAACTGAAAAAAAGAATCAAAAATGTTACTGATGAAACTGGGCAAAACTTTATTGGATCTCCGAGCAGTTTTTGTCTAGCGTTGAAGTTAACCTAAACTCGTGCAGTCGCATGGAAAAATGTGCGAATCGGCTGAAATTACTTCTAAAATTTTCTTTATTCGCTAAATAAACGATAATCGATCGGGAAAATTGAAATTTGTTCCTTTGTTTCCCCAGAGGGAAAGGACCATAGGATGGTTACATGTTGCCGTCATCTACGTATGATTGTACAATCATGATGCAGATAAACTCGCTTGTGTGTTAGTTTGTATGGCATGAGAGTTACATATGAACTTTTGATATATTTTTTTCAAAAGTTGTTGTCAAAATTTGAACATGTTTACTGAACTATTTATGCCTTCCCAAATAAAGAAGGGTTTTTCACTTAATCCCACACATTGATTGATTGATTTGAAATGCGCAATTATATAGGGAAACCAGGGGCTATTCGGACCTACTTTAGCAAATCGCCCTTTTAGGTGGATAGATGTAAAAAAAAGTTACTGGTCAAAAGTCGTAATTGTTCGTTTGAAACCTCAGCTACATTCTGGTGCAAAAAAGGTTCATTTGCACCACTCAATGGCAAAGTTAGGCGACGATTTGCAAACCTCTACGTTTTTCCATCCTTTTACAATGTAGGGGTAATTCGGACATCCTTACGGGGCAATTCAGACCGTCATTTTTCTTTAATTTTTTACAATGGAATTATTTTTACCTTTGAGACACTCCTCAAAAAGCTAAAAAAAATTCCGCACTCAAAATTAATGTTTCAGAATAGCGGTTCCATGAATATGTACGACAGTCAGAAAGTTATATATATATATATATATATATATATATATATATATATATATATATATATATATATATATATATATATATATATATATATATATATATATATATATATATATATATATATATATATATATATATATATATATATATATATATATATATATATATATATATATATATATATATATATATATATATATATATATATATATATATATATATATATATATATATATAACATAACCGCAAAAGTTAATTTCTTTTCAGAAATTGAGAAATTGATTACCGAATGTAGCTGTCCTTTGAAAGATAATATCTCATTATCTCAAAACAAGTTCGAAGCTGAAGCAGACATTCTCCATCCCTTAATAGGGTTCCATCGCTCTGAATTTGCATTTTTGCCAATCATTACAGTATTGATAACACGCTGCTACTTGATACATTAATCTATAGGTTTTCCTTCTATGAATTTCGCTTGCTGTCGCAAACAGATTCCAAATTTCCTTAATGAAGAGAGTTCTTCTCCCTCCCCCCTCGTACTCTACCCTCAATTGCACATTAAATCATCAAAGCTCAAAATCTCAGGTTACAAGAAGCAAGATCCTGATTTGAGCAATTTTCCAAAACGATTATCCCACCATGAAAAGGTCTACGCGCTTTATTCTATGTCGCTTCATTCAAACCATTTCTTACACTCAGCTGTTCTGCGAAATCATTTCCCTAATTTCATTTTCTTGTCCTGCCTGTAGGCTAAAGTGTGTTTATTCTTTGTAATTTCAGCCATTTTATTTCAATTTATACTAGCTGTCGCTATCAGTCTTAGTTCACCTTGAATCGAGCAGTGAGCACAAACTTGATTCTTCCTCTCTCATCCCGTACCAATCGTCCTTCCTTCACCGACGTATAAAATCTGGTCATTACCATATTTTCCCTTTCACGGGATACGGACTGCTCATTCGTTGCTCCGAGGTGTAGAAGGAAAATATTCGCCAGGTGTAAACGAACGAACGCGTGAACAAGGATGAGGTCGCATTAATATAATTTGACGCACTTTCAACTTCGGTGCTTTCCATCAACTCGCGGTTGAAGCGGTTGATGGCCATTCCAAGCAACGTTGGGAAGAGAAAGAGATTCTTTTATTTTTGCTTCATATTTTGCGCTTTTCCAGGTATGTTGACACTGTCTTAATCCACCTAAAGGTTTAATAATGCTCCTATACTTGAGGTGTACCAATAGTTTCAGTAGTGGGTTATACGCCTAACTAAGGTACCAACCATCATAAAAAGGTACAAGCGGATTTGAATACATAAATCGCAAAGGCGTTGATGAGAGTTAACTAGGTTGACAGAGAATGAGTTCGAGTCCGAATATGGAAAAATGTTTCATTTTTTTGTTTCTGTAATAAAACTAGCTGCAGTGATTATTTGGAAAGCCTGGTGGTTGTGTATTTTTTAGTGGTTCTGGTGAAGGTTTCTCACGCTATTCCAGTAGTTAGTATTCCTTTTTTCTGCGGGTTGAGTTGACCCTTATGTTACACTCATTACTCTTTAACCTGTAATTTCGGTCAATACAAATTCAATAGCAGCCGATGGAAAGGTTGTACCTTTCATTTGAGAAGTTTGTGCAAATCGGTCCAGCCATCTCTGAGAAACAGATAGGTGACATTGGTGGCCACTTACACACATATACACTTTCCTATCTCCACGAACGAGCTTAAAAGTCCATGTTTGGCGCGATTGCTTATTGTTAATCGTAGTAAATAGTGGAGAAATCTGCATTTTATTGCTCAGTCTTCTAAAAAAATGCTGCTACATTGTCACAGCAATTTGTTGAAAACGGGACATATGATACATGTACAAAATTAATAAGATTTTTTCTGGTAATTTAGGGGGGAAGGGTTTCAGTCTCAAAATCCTCCCTTTTGGTAGAGAAGGTCCCTTCATTGTTATTTTTTGAAATGATATTAACAAAATAATTTAAAATTGAACATTTTTAAGCCAATCAGTTGTCAGTATTATTTTTCCAATACTCTTTTCATTCGAATACTATAACGAACAACGTTTGTGTGATAATCTTGGAATGAATGGCGTCCTGTGCTCATGGTTAGTTTGTCACTACATACTGGTCACCAATAATTACTACATACCGGGAGTCGAATCTGTATGGATTAACGTATGCGAATAGTGCCAGGTCAAAACACAGTAGTATTTCGTTGTAGGTAACAATATTTTTTATTTCAGTTGGCAAAACTGGAACCTTATAAAAATTGGAACCAGGTTTTTAAAACTTTTATTTTCAGTTTGTGACTTCAAAAATATCACAAGGATTTTTAAATAGATAAAATTGCATAAAATGGAATAAAATGATGGAAAACAAATCAGCAATCAGGAATTTTCACTTATTCGCTCATTTTTCCAGTGCAATCTTTCTAATTTTACGGAGGTGTAAAATATCACTCAATTTAAATCAGTTTTCTGCGGCCCACTAGCAAAACTCAAACAATTTACTGCATGGTGGTTGGTCAATAAAACATAATTTCTTTAAAAATAATTAAATTGATCAATTCCCAAAAAAGCTAATAAACACCGAACATTCAAAAGGAATTGAAAATCGAATTGCAATCCTTGAAGATATTTAGGATTGAAGAATTTTTGTTGCTGTTGTGAAAATCATTTGTAACTGTCCAGAAAGAAACTTCATTGCTGGGGTGGCCACAGTATAGTTGATAAGTCGATTGCATTGTACGCAGCTCACCTTGGTTCGTTTCTCAAACCAATACATAGGGTTAGGGATTTGTCTAATAAAATTATTCCATGCCTGAAAAGAGGCGAATAACCTTAACCATATTGCTTTGATAAAAATGTGTGCCAATGAATGCCATTAAAAGCTCTAGAATAAAGCCTTTGCGAGAAATTAACACATGAAAAGATAATATAAGATACCTAATTTTTCTTGAGCTACCTTTATTTTATTAAAAATCATAACAAACAAAGCACTATAGATGCCCTGGTTTTTTCAACAAAATTTAATTGTTTTACAATATTGTAGAACATTACACAACCACAAGGACTACCCGAATTCCACTATTTCGAAAAAAAACGTCAATCGTCAAGTTTTTCAAAGACATCATAGAGCTAAAGCAAACTATTTGGGCGCCAGCAGCTTTGGCTTTGGGACCATAGTTTGTCGGTTTTTGCTATGTACTGGAACATCAGTATCGTAACAATCAAAAGAGAAACTAAACAAAAAGAAGCTCGCAATTTTAAAATGATTTTATTGAAAAATTTCTCCAGAATTGATCATTTTACGCAGAGTTGCGCATTCCCCTGTACGGCACTTTTTAAGTCTAGTTATACGTACATTATATATTCACATCCTTATTGTGAATATGAAATACAATACGAATAGTGATACATATAATAAATATAATTGAAATTTGAAAATAGAGTCAAATGTGGTATCAATTATTACAACCAAATATGTATTGTACATATTTGAACGCCTTACTATGTACAACAACCATGTTGCCAAAAACGGAACCCATCTGTTGCTGAAATGGGGCTACGCCAAAAACGGAACGTGCAAAAACGAAATCTTACTGTACTACATTCGCACTACATATTTGAATACTTTACTTTTCATCAGAAATACGACATGGCAAACGTTTTTGCGTTGGCTTCACACTTATTGTCTTTAAGCACGGAGAAGATTTGCCTGATCTGAGCAAGTATTAAATGCATTCTCATCTAGCTGCTTTAGTACCTCTACTTGGGTTAAGCTCCAATGTGTCTAAAGAAATGCTGGTATCCTGATGTCCGTGCAGCTATGTTTTCAAAGTAAATCCTGGTTCCACCACTTTCCTCATTCAAACACTCAGTCCAAAGGTAAAATCTTCGTTGATCCAGTATTTGCCGAGTACTAACATTATAAATCCTCTTTCTTTATGTAGATTTTTAGTTGAAAGCAAACAAACTAATAACTTAGCACCTCCCGACTCGTTTCCCACACATTTTCCCTTTGCCATCGCATTTATACCGGTTTAGCACACACCATCTCGACACTATCCCCATGGGAAAAGCGGAAAATGCTCTCAATTTCTTTTATCCATCTCCGCATACCGTCCGTCGCCGTACAGGGCAGAGAACAACCATACATTTTCTTCCTTCACATTCCAATCCTGTCTGTTCCTCGTTATGCAAAGCCTTTCCGCAGTGATGCTTTTCCCGGCCAAGTCTGCTAACGCTTCCGAGCAAGATGTGTGATAGGTGAGGTTAGACAGTTCCCTGCGTCCTGCAATATTTTTTATGTTGGCCCACTTATTCATTCCCTTTCACCAGGCGATCCCAACTGCCAGCTGGCTCCGGAAAACGACGGCACTTAAGGAAATGAAATAAAGAATTGTGGCTGGTTTGCTGTTATGCGCTCTGTTGGAGGTGTTTCGTTGTGCTGAAAACAATAATATTGAACTCAAAGTGCATATTATACAGCATCTCCGTTGCGCTAAATAATGGAGCACTAACAATTTCCGGATGCATAACCAACGATCCATTGATTCTGACGACACTGTGTTGGCAGCCGTCTTTCGAGCTTGCATCTGCATTCTATTCCGAGACATTCCGAGTCCTTCAGGGATGAGTGTCAGTTACAGAAATCCAACAGGCGAAGAAAGTTATTTGCTAATGGTTGGTACTGCATGATTACCGGAATACTGGAAAAACTTTGCATTTCCGGTTGGTAAATGCAGAAATTCTTTTCCGAAATATATCGAAGCAAGAGTTTTAGTTGGATTTTCAGTTGTGTTTCTGCAATATAAGTAGTTATTTTTTGCAGAAGTGGACGTGCTGTAGGGGAACATGGGGAGACTTCATCAAGCGCAAAATTCTATTATTAGCTATGACGTGTTCTAAGGTTCCTAAAATTTATTCAAAAATATTTTTATACTTGTTTCGACCCCTTAAAGTAATTTTGAAATTTTTGGAATGAGAAATACTTTCCTTATAGAAAATGTTCCGTATTTAATAAATTTGTGTTAAATGATGTAATTTTTTTATCAAACTTTGTATGGACATATCTACTCGAGTAATAATTACTTTTAATAACTCATATATCATCTTATTCCTTATGAAATGGATTTACATAAATCGGGACATTGTAATATATTACTAACTTTTTACATTTAAACGACATTCAATTAGCTAGAGATTACTGGGTAAGGAAAGATATGAAAATTAGAGCCATAGTACTCAAGTGAGAGCAAGGATGTGAAGTAAACAGATCGGAATACTAGAAGTGGCAGGGTCATTAGAACAGGCTTAATATCGTACGGGCTTAACTTTTGTCTTCTGCTGATGGGGGTCGGGCTTAGGCAGCATAACTACGAATCACCCGAGTTCACCAACATGTGTGTTGGCATAGACAGACTTGTCCATCTTTACCGTGACAACCCCCATGGTGGGGAGACTCATCTCTGAAAAAACTCATCTCTGAAAAACTTTTATAACTTTGGAAAAAGTAAACCAAAAATTCTAGAAAAAATCATAAATATGCGCAATACTGCTGCGCATTATGTTTAAATGAGATTTAAAGGATTGAAAAGGTTTTTAGACATTTACGTAGGTTTAACTGAAAACCTGGTCAAGTCCAAGTGTTCCACTAAAGTAGATTGTTTAGGTTGTATGAAGCAATTTTTTTAATTGGAGTGGTGAGACATACGTATTCAGTGATGAAAAAACAGTGTTAATTGCAATAATTTTGTACATCTGCGCTAGCGCTATTTTAAAAACAAAAAAAAAGTTTTTTAACCACATTAATCTTTCTTGGTTCCATTTATGGGCCCAAATAGCTGCACAAATTTTAGGGCTTGGTTATGACATTGCGCATTATGTTTGAAATTTGCATAGGAATTAGTGTGGGAAATCCTACATTTTTTTCATTTTCATTTCTCGAGACCATAAATTTTCTTTAAGCATGCAACCAATAAAGTCCTTAGTCCAGGATGTACTTAGGAGCTTTGCCGAAGAAAATATGGTGCTAAAATGTTTCTGAAAATGTTATAGCTTCGAAGGGTCAAATTAAATTTCATATATCATTTCTTTGTCAACACTGTCGCTGAATTAATGGTAGTAACTTACTACTAGTAAGATTTCTAACTGAAACAATTTTTAATTGTTTTACCGAATTGGTGGTATGTTCAGATGAATAACTCAAAACCAATTTCAGAGGCGTAGTTAGATCTCCGTTTGTTCGTGACTGTTTATTTTATTCGTGCTCCACTATACTGCCCCCTAAGTATGAGTTTTCTGATGATCTAAACCTCTATACTCGAAGTAAAAATTAGGTCGATTAATATTGAGCTGACGACCACATGCCGAACAGTAAGAGTTAAATTCTCTTCAGTGGTGGGAGGAGTTTAGCATTAACACAAAGTTATCGGTGTCCAACCTGGAGCTAACCAGCACTGAACTAAAATGAATCTCTGGTTGAAATGTTAAGATTTTTCGTGTTGATGGAAGCGCTAGAAACTCTTTGTTTGATTTCAAATTTCTAAGACCAGCGGCTGTTTGCTTCGGCTTTATGCCAGCGCTATCTCGAACTGTTATATGTGACGTTAATTTTAACCAATTCAAGAACTCTTATCATAGCTTTTACGAACAGTTACAGATGTCTTCACAAAGGGATCGTCAGAGCTGCACTAATTCCTGGGCCAAGATAATATAACGATTTGTCGTGGTGCGTGGCGTAACTATCTTTAGTATTTATGCAAAATTGTGTTTATAGTATCTTTCAAGAGAACGCTTCAAATTCTCCAGGCGAAGTTTGTACGCGAGGCATGGTAACGGATCATGTGGATTCTTTCACAATACACTTTTCGGCATTCCCAATGCAAGAGTCATTCTAATCTTTTTCTACACACTTGACACATTGGGAGCTTATTGTTACAATGGTCCACTCGTTTGTGTTTAGTGCAATGTAAGATGCGTAGAACAGGTAGAGACGAACCTTGTTGAACAAGACGGAATTAAGCATAACAGTTCCATCCGTCGTTTCCAAGGTCACGCGATACAAGTTTAATGGGACATTCGATTTTGTTCCATCCTGTGCGATTGCAATTTAAAATCTACACTCACGGGCATCCTTTAAACAGTTAAATCGAATGGATGGACACACCGACGATCTCAACTTTGTGAGTGAGTATGTAGACGCGATAGCTCTTCGTAAAAGGCTTACCACCAGTAATATCATTTTCTCGATAAAGACGGAGCGAACTTTCAGGATATCTGTCACGGTTGAATTTTTCTGCGTACGGGCTTTCCAAAATATTTAGAATACTTGGTGGTTTATCTTTGATCTGAAAGAAGATCAGTTATGGTTCGACCGAATCCAATGTGTATGATTTTAAATGGGAAGTTGAAACCTTTGATGCCGCATCTTTTTCGACATCTATTTTATTACCAGCCGGATTTTATCAGAAGAGTTTATTTATGTGCGGAATTCGAGTCAGGCGCAAACTGAAAACGCAAAGAATACGAAGGAAGAAACCGAAATTACTAGAGATATAATTAACTGAAAATCAAGTTAGGAGATAGTAAAGCAAAAATGTTCCTATCTTCACTCGTTATATGGCTGCAAGATACCGATTTTCTAAGCAACTGTCATGAAGAATGTGGAAAAAACTAGGGTTGATGTACCAATAGTCGTATTCTTAAGGAAAACTTTTGTTAAAGAATCGATTAGATCTATGGGCGATGTTAATGCAATGAACGAAAGCTTTCAATCCCTATTCCATAAAAGAAATATAAAGATTGTTTATTAACCAATATATGTATTTAAAACTTGTGCCACTATAGGAACACATGTACCAATAGTGGTGCAACAGTTCCTATTGCTGCAAACCCCATTGATTTCTTATGGGACTTGCAACTATAGGTACATTAGATCAACTAAAGGTGCAAGGGGGCTCGAAATTCAAAGAAAAATATTTTTTCAATCGTTTTTTGCAGCAAATTTCAAGGATAACAGTATTATTTTCTCATCATTTTAGTGTGTCGAACAAATGAAAAACTATTTAGGCGTATAAGCCACTACTGCAACTACCTCAACTGTAGGAGCAACCACCCTATATAAGCAACAGATCATAAAAGCATCTTTGTTTCACTCGCATGTGCAAAAAGATGGGTAAGTCAAATCTGGGACTTAAAAGGAATGTTGTGAACCAAAGGTGCGCAAAGCTTCGAGACTTCGCCAAAGGCGCCAGAAGACCACGCTACGGCTTTGAATGTCAATAAGCAGCATCAATCGAACTAAAAGTTGGTGTCGATAAAGTATCTATGTATTCTTCTCGATAACAAACCGAGTTTTGCGCAGCGGTTGGTTTTCACAACAATTCAGCAATATTTATGCCTAGGCAAAAATCATACATTCATGCGCTCTTGGCATCCTGGAGTGCGGCGTACTTGTGTGGGCACCTTATCATGCAGTACAAATCAGTGAGTCTTAACTATTTTTTACAATAAGTAAAAAAAAATTCTAAGAATATCGGTCTGCCAGATCTTGTTGACGCAGTTTGCTGTTGCGTGTTGAGATCCTTTTCCTTGGCGGTGAAGCCACTTGGGGGTCATTCAGTCTACCTTCTCTCGCGCTATCGTTCCCGTCCATGTCGGAAGCTTTTAAATGTGATCAAAACACAGTTTTTACGCGATGTAACTGAATGTATGTAACTTCTGCGAAATTAACCTCCATTTTCACTTTAACTAATTGTTCCACTTCCTGAACTGTGGGTCTAACACGAGTTTTATTAAAGTTGATCGAAATCGTGTTATCCCGTAGCACGGGCACTTTTGTTTTATTTGGCACTCCGCAGCCGGGGGCAACGATACAATATTGTTTGTGCACTGATATAGAACAATAGCTAGCTTGATTCACTGGTGCCTATAGCCTGCCAGAGCGTAGCGAATTTTTTGCTTCTGCTTTGTGCGAGGTCAGAAGTTAGACTGGACCTGATAGAAATTAAAATTAGGCATTAATTACTACGATCGAACTAAAAAAAACTTTTTGTACTGACGAGGTGGAAAGTTGGTGTCTTCGACAACGTTTTGGAGGTGCTCGTAATGAAGAGTTATTTTGAACAATTTGAACTTGTAGGACTTGAGGTTGTCGATTTGGAAAGCGTTTTCTATGTCAACACCCTTAAATTTAGTGTTTTTAATATAACTTTTTCCACTGTGACTTCGTGCAAACCATGTTCCAAACAACTGTGGATGCATTAAAACCACACAATATTGTTGAAGTCTGTAAGTAAAAATACTCATTCGTTTCAGAGTTATTGACGATTTTAACATTTTTTACCGTTAATTAAAAATTTTACGAAAAAATTCGAATTTTTTTTGTTCATTTTTATATGGAAAAAAGTAAATAAACGTTACAAAGTGAGCTTATCCTATTCATAGGACTCTAGAGTGCCACGAATCAAACCTTCTTACCTCTATTATAGGTAGTGTGGACATTGAAAATAGTGCCTGCTCGTCTATTTTGGTTTGCACCTTTCTGTCTTATACGCAGTTGAAGGTGGCGTAAAAAAATTTAAAATTCTTCAATAACTCTAAAACGAATGAGTATTTTTACAAGAGGCGTGCGCCGCGCCGCCGATTTTAGGTAAAATTTGTACATGCAGTCTTCAACAATATTATGTGCTTGTGATACCTCAGCATTTACCTGGAACATCGTTTGCACGAAAAATCACAGTGAGGAGAGTTGTATTGAAAACTAAATTTAAGAGGGTTGCCATGGAGAACGCTTTATGAATTGACAGCCTTAGGTCCTACAAGTTCGGGTTGTTCAACAAAGTTCTTCATTATGAGCATTTCTGAAGCTTTGTCGAAGACGCTAGCTTTCTACATCGTCGGTAAAAAGTTTTTTTTCTAGTTCAATCATAGTAAGCTATGCCTAATTTTCATTTTTGTCAGATTGTGGGGAGTTTTCATATGAACAATTCCACCAAAGACACCCTGTGAATGCATTCGATGGTTTGCCCTCTAGTGAATTAAGTTCACGCTTTTGACAGTTCCGACCACTGTGCGCTGCCTGCTGGCTCGTGGTGGATTCGGTTTGGATTGTAGTAGTTGTTTAGCCAACCGACTAAACCTAAACCTCTTCTATTTCGCAATCCTCATCCATCCGGGGCCACCGTTAAGTACTGCTTTAGTAAGGATTGTGTTCTTGCTTATTTTGTTTTGTGTTGGTCGTCATATTTTTATCCATAGCTACTTTTCCTTACTTGCTGTTTAACCTTCGCGATATATCTGACCTGCTCAGGTCTGCTGCAAATATCGTCACCTGTTGAGACATGAACCGATCCGGAGGTGTCGACCATAAGGATTTACATCTTTGTACAACCACCTTCGCCGGGCTTCTTATCCTTCTTGGTGCTAGTCGTTCCTATTTATCTGCTAACTGGTGCTGAGAACTTCTCGGCGGCGGTATTTCACCCTATACCGATGCCCATTTTTGCGATCCATTTTCCATAAAATTTCTCTAGACAACGATATCCCGATTTTCTCCAACTTCGTATTTTTTATCCTTAGCTGCCGTTGCTAGCCCGCTGACCGACAACTGCTGTCTGCTCACTACTGTTGCTAATATCGAACCTTGTTGAAAAGTGAACTGATCCTTCAGAGATGTCGTCCAACTTGACATACATCCATTTTCAGCCACCCTCGCAAAGTTTCGTCTTTGGTTTCTTCATTGACTTGTCTCTAGAGTGACCGAACTCAAATGACATTTTATGTGTCAAAACGGTTTGCAGTATATTTGTTTCCTGAACAGGAAGTTAATAAATTTTCAAAAGTGATTCAAAATCCTCATGGGGGGGGGGTTGAACACCCAAACCCACCCCCGCTTGCGCACGGGCCTGTACGTTCTCATTTTTGTTTTGTTTGTGTTTATTATTAATATTCTCTCAATAAACCTGTGATTTATGATGACGGTTCTGCATACATCTATGTAATCCGAAGACGGGCGTAGCGTAGTTGGTAAATCGATTGCCTTGTACGCAGCTCACCTGGGTTCGAGTCCCAACCCCGCATATAGGGATAGAGATTTTTCCAAGAGATTTCTCTAACCCGAAAAGAGGCGAATGACCCAAAGGCTAAAACCTCTATAATCAAAATAAAAAAAAATAAAAAAAATCTATGTAAGCCAAACATGACCCATTCGGTAGCGATTCGAGCCCTGTTCGTCTCGGACTTACTCTCTGCCAGAGTGGATTGCCAATTATGGTTGCCAGAGCACTGTTTCCGGACTCCAGCGAATTTTTGACAGTGTGGCGACGGTCTTTGACGTCAACCGGACGCGGAAGGCGATAAAAGCGAAAATGTTGGTAATTTTAAAATGAAATTAGTTTAAACAACCACCATTGAGGCCAAGGGGCCTGTTGGTGAAGGTAATAATATATTTCTCCTTAGTGGAGAACAATTTTGGTAAAAACTATTATTTCTCCATTAAGGAGAAAACTGTTTAAAACCATCTTTGCGCGTGAAGAGCACAAAACCTATAACTAAATTAGTTATAGAATTTGCGTTTCGACTTCGTCTCCTCAGAAACCGACGCTAACTTAGTTAACGGACTAAGCCGGCGCTAGCTACTTAGTTGCTAAATTAGACAATATCTTCTCACAAACTGCGTTTTATTGGATTCAGAGAGGATTATGACTTTCATTGGTTTAGTTTTCGATAGAAATACACTGAAAAAATAATCAGTTTGGACAAGGAAATTTTTTTCAAATAACTTTTTTTCCTTAAAAGTGCCCAACTTAAATTTTTGACGGTAAGTAGGGAACACTATTACCTATCTTGGAACGAAATTTCATGCAAATCAAGGGTGGATTTTTTTGTAAATCTACTTTAAATTTTTTAAATCGATTTTTTTCAGAGTCGATGAAGAATTTTTTAAATATTTTTATTCAAAAACTTCAACTAGTTTTGTGAAAATCACTCCAACAACATTTTTTTGTAGGATTTGTCATTTTAAGACTATAGTCATTTGAAAAAAATTGAAAAAAAAAGTTTTACCTTTTCAAAAGACAGTCAAGATTATTTTTGGAAAAACAAAGTATGCAAAGTGGCTTTCTGTGACAAAGATATCATGTACAGAAAGTTTCATTAAAATTTGAGAGGGTGCTGCCAACATTTGTTCGAGTTGGTGCGAAATTCGTCATATGCGTTGGGAATTTGTATGGACACTTGATTATATAAAGGTTGAGATAAAAACAGTAAAACTAGCAATTACAAAAATTACATAAAAACTGTCATGATGGCAGTTGGCATTAGCTTGTCATGTGTTTCTCCCTATAATTTCTTTCGTAAATAGAGTATCATGAAATGTTTTTACTGGGCGGTGGCAACTATACTGCCACCTTTTTCAAAACAGTTTTTTACGAAATAAATATAAATATATTCTAAACTAAGTGAAAGAACCGTGTTTTCATTAATATAACATTCATTACTTGCCCTGAACTCTGAGGCTTATAAAGGGTTAACCTTCTTTTGGTATTAACTTTTTGTAACGAATAAGGTGTTAGCGGGTCATATTGACCCCGATTTCGAACTCAGTTTTAAGACATATTTTCAACCAAATCTATACGAACCAGTACTTAAATTGTTTATTAGAGTTTAAATTTTCAGTTTCTAGTGGACGTTTTTGACCTGGTTGGTGGGAATCGGTGCCGAATTCTTTTGCATCAATAGATGTATTCAAAACCGTCAACATAAATCACAGATTTATGGACAGAATACTATTTATAAACAAAAGCAAAACAAAAATGAGAGAGTATATATTAAATTTGGACATGAAACGACCGATCTTGGGTGTCCCGGATTCCGATTCCGATACCGATTCCGGCGGTACAATAGTATTCTCATAATATTCATCAAGCAACAATGTGGTCAATCAATGAAACTGATCCCAAGAATTTGTACTATACTTGAAGTTTTATATAAAATCCTATCTAAAATGATATTGAAACTCTGATTCAAATACTGACCCTGGATTTTACGTGAAAATAATTCGGCAGATCGGGAACATCCGTATAACTGGTCAATTCATGAATCAAGTCCTAGTCACTCCGAAATGTTTTCGAAAAAGCTTCAGAATTCTAGAACTAGATTCATGAAATAGCCAGTTTTACGAATGTAGAATCCAGGGTCAGTATTTGAATCAGAGTATTAATATCATTTTAGATGGTATTTTATATAAACTTTCAAGCATATTACAAATTTTTGGGATCACTTTCATTGATTGACCACATTGTCGCTTGATCAATATTATGAGAATACTATTGTACCTTCGAAATCGGTATCGGAATCGTAATCCGGGACACCCAAGTTCGATCATTTCATGTCCAAATTTAATATATGCATTCTCATTTTTGTTTTGCTTTTGTTCATAATTAGTATTCTGTCCATAACTCTGTGATTTATGTTGACGGTTTTGAATACATCTATGGATGCAAAACATGACCTCATTCGACACCGATTCCCACTGACCAACCAGGTCAAAAACGGTAATATCCACCAGAAACTGAAAATTTAAACCCTTACAAATAATTTAAGTACTAGTTCATACAGATTTGGGGTCAATATGACCCGCTAAAACCTCATTCGTAACTTTTTTGAATAGCCCTTCACTACCCAACTTCGCATAGTTGTCCCGTTTTCTATGGGATTTCGTATCTTTATGAGACTGATATGCGATCATGGGCAGTTCACTACCCATAATCGCATATTTGTCCCGTTTTCTATGGGATTTCCTATCTAAATGGGACTGATATGCGATCATAGGCAGTTCAGGAATGAGCTAAAATTTTGAACTCTATTGAAAATCGTTGCTCCCCATGAAAGAGGAAAAGTCGAAAAAATTCTAGACATCTAGGTGCAAAACTTATAAAGTTATCGCATTTTCAAAGTTCATTTGGGGTCATATTGACCCCAACATCTAAAGAAGGTTAAACGATGTACAACCTAAAAAAATAGACAAATAGAAAACCATACAAGTGTGCACTCAATTTTATTTCACTGTACTTCGCTTCATTTGCCAGAGCCGTAAAGAATAGTTCATCCTAATACATGGTTCAAACTATTTGAGAAACAAACAGAAATTCTCTATTGGTCCGCTCATTTCATCAAAATATTTGCCAAGCCAGCCACAACATTGTACTGCATCCTTCTACAGAATATCGAAAAAATAAGTGCCGTATGGTCGGTTTTGGTATGGTACATTCAAGTCAGTGTGCACATTTCTGGGCTGCGTGACCCTTGTAGTGTTTATTTTACCCTCCATATGCAGTTCTCTCAAGTGCAAAAATATATCCGGCCACCGTAATCCACGGAGCTACAAAAAAGCTCTTCGTGAATGCGGTCTCTGTTGCGGAACCCGAAGAACCAAACATTCTGCTCTATATGTGTGCACTGCCACAGTCCCGTTATCGTGGTGTATTTTTTAGCAAGATGAATGATACTGTAGAAATACTGGCCTTGCCAGTGGCATACGGGTCCAGAGATTCCACGTTACAAAGCGTCTTTCAGTTGCCGTTAATGCTCATTGATGGCGTTATTTTTTCGGTCGGTGGGAATGAGAACATCCGTCTGGAACCTGCTGGGTAGATTGCCATTTTCTCCCTCCGGAGGATCAGAGGTAGTAGAAGAGTGATTTATTTAATCGTTTTCGCCTCCCGTTCCAGCCAGAAGTAGATGAAATGCGAAAACGATTAGTGGATTAATGGTGGATTGAAGGCCTAGTTTGCTGCATGGGAAAAATTCCAGCGGCTCCCATCTTTTGTAGAGGAACGCTTGATGGTAGGATGGAAACATGAATTAAAATCTACTTTTCTTTGATGGCACTGAAAGGGGACTGATGGTATATTAATTAATCATTCTTTTACCTTGTTCTAGAACCCACGTCGGAACACGCCATCATCTACAGAAGTACGCGTTGTACTTGAAGTGGACAGAATTTCCGATGTGTTTACAGAAACGCGAGTTTACGTTCCTTTGAATTGCACTCACATTCAATAATTGTGAAAATCAATTTCTCCAGACCACGTTCTATACATAAAACTAAATTTAATTTAAATGAACAAGAGCCAGAGCTACCAATTTAGTAGTGGCAACATATAGGAAAAGAAGGAATCAGGCACCCAAAAATAACTGTTCCGATCGATGACGCACTTTGGTTGCCCTACTGCAATAATCTTTCAATGATCCAAATTTTTTGGGTACATAGCTAATAAGGCGAGCGGATGGAAAATATAAATAAACAACAATCATTCGAAGTAATCTTAGCCCATTAAAACTAATTCACCGTAAATTTAATAAACAGATAAAAAAGCGGCGGAGGGAAAAAGGGACATCGGCTAACCATTTCCTTTTAGACATGTTCACGAGCAGATGAAGATGGCCAAAAGCGCTTCCGAGTATTTTCCTGCGCAACGGCGGCGTCTGCTGCGGCTTAGTGTATGTCTGTTTTGCTTCCACTATCAACGAGCGGGAATCCGGTGTCGCACTCATCCGCTTTGTAGGTTCCACCAGAGCGCCTCGGGATGGCCATTAGCATCATTTTCAACAGTCCCATATCGACACGACACCGCGCCAGGACTCGCGTACACATATTCAGACGGGCTAGCAGCATCAGCTACTACCATTTGGGGAAAAAGGATTCAGTTTCACCCCTTACACGCGCCCTTACACATGGCCAGAGGAACTTGGTGGCAGTCGGATAAAATAGACCATTGAGCAGGTCATAGGGCAGGATGAGAATGGAAAAAAGCGTCGTGAAGAGAAATAATATGTTTGCAATAAAAAGTTCAAAAATTACCGCTATTTATTTTTACTACCCCGGTGTTGTTTCTTAAATTTCTTTGCACGGCGAGAGTTTTCTGTTAGGTTTTGTGTAGCTGGCTAGAGTAGAACTCAACTAGTGTCCTAACTTAGTGAAAAACAATTTTTAGTTGATAATTACTGAATTGTTCTGTTTAATATCAGATGACTTTCCAGCAGATCTTATATTCATAGATAGATTTTCGTACGAGACAATCTTGCACAGAAATAATACAGAAATTTGCAAGCAATTAAATACCTGTTTTGGTATGAACTCTGTATGTTATTGGCGTACTCACTTACTTTTCACGCACTTTTCTTCTATTTTCTTCTATAGCGCCTGTAAAACGCTTTTATTTGTGAAGAATTGTTTTCTCTATGAACTTCCGCCATGGTTTCCGTTATAGTATTATCAATTCTTTGCTCTGTACGTCAGTGATGTCCAGCACACCACGCGTGCAGCTCAGTACCTATTTTGTGTGTTAAGGGGGGGGGGGGGGGGGGTTAAGGTTTCAGCGTAAAAAAAACACTTTCTTTTGCGAATTTTTTAGAACTTTGCGTGAAGCAAATTTATCAAAACTTTTGTCCATTATAGTGTATCATTTCAATAACATGTTGTAATTTTTGTATGCAAAAATATCGACAAACGACTCGGTGGCGAAGCTTTTTGTAGAACATTTCTGGAAAAAACATGATTTGCGGTGTTAACTCCCATTCAAAAACTACTTAACTGATTTCTTTCAAACTTTGCATACACATTCTATGATAAAAATATCTAACCCCTACGTTGAGTTTTTGAGATAATTTTTCATTTAAGGGGGTCAATTGAAAATTTATCTCAAAAAACTCAACGTAGGGGTTAGGTATTTTTAATATAGAATGTGTATACAAAGTTTGAAAGAAATATATATATATATATATATATATATATATATATATATATATATATATATATATATATATATATATATATATATATATATATATATATATATATATATATATATATATATATATATATATATATATATATATATATATATATATATATATATATATATATATATATACTACTGATTACCAAAAATCCTTCCTAACCGGGGCTGTATTCTGCCAGGTAAAGGCCAGTCTTGGAAAAAGTTTCATTTAAATAGAATATATGAAAATATTGTGTTAGCATGATGCTTTAAAACTGGTAATAGTTGCAGAATGCCAGATCATGAAAAAAGAAGTTGAACCGTTTCTGTGAATCTACGAATCGCTTGCTAAATCAGAAAATGTTGTGCAAATTTCGGGATTCTCTTCATTCGAACATTTTATGGATATTTTTCTACTCATTTTGATTTAGCGTCTTCTAGACGTTTTAAGTGTGTAGCTTGGAACACCTTACGTTTTCCAGCACCGTCAAGAATTGTCATATTCGGTTAGCGCATAAATACTGTGAATTACAGAATATCCATTGTTGTGACCCGAGCAAATTGTAACTTGTAAATAAATAATAAAAATCAAATTCGACATGAATAATTTGTTGAGTTCTATAGCCCTTCTTGTGACAAAGAACATGTTTTTAGAATTGTCTTAGATTTGAAATTGTTTTCATTAGGAACTTTTCAAAATTTCATTTAGGTTCTAGTGACTAAATCTAGTCATCAGAATTAAAAGCTTTATGCAATAATTTTTTTAAAGCTCCTCTCGAAACAAAATTCTGGCTACAGGACTGTCTTTTATTACACGCTAGTGATCCTGGTCACTAATAGAACATCAATTCTAACCACATTTTCCTTCCATTCTATGCTCAGAGTTTGGTAGTTGCTTTTTGGGTGATGCCATTTTTTCCTATTTTCGAAAATCTAACAACGATCAAAATACGCTGCAAGCTATACATTCTAAACTACTTAAACCCAAATGTTCAAGAGAAAATACCAAATGGGTTATTTTCTACAGCGTTTTTTTGTGGTGCAAGTTGATGTGGGACACGATTTACACAAGCTAAATAAAGACGGCAAATGTTGTGTAGTTCAATGTGTAGTTCCGTGCCGAGAGCTTATTGGGTCTAAAACATGCTTGTCGCACATTGAGCATTACGGGTTTTATCCTTGCTGTTTTATGCTAAATTCTGACACAGAGGACCGTTATTTTTTCGCAGTTCATGCGAATCAAATTATGATTGAGATACAAATTTTGCTCTATATGTGTCTAAATTTAAACCTGATATGGCTCGCTATATGCGCGTGCGACCTTCATTTGAACTAGCTAATTCATTTATGATTAATGCACAATTTAATTACTTGTTAACCACTAGGATAGGACTAGTGTTATAATATGTGATTCAGATATACGGTGACTTCGATTGTCATTGCAACCAATACAACTGAAAGCATCAGTACCGTTAAACTGAAATATAAACTACAACATTTATCATCATTATAGGTATGGGGAAACAATTATTGAACTGATTGCTAATTGCAGAAATTTTAATTCCATCTGTCATAAAATTCTGCTTGCGATAATGTAATATTTGAAGTGAAACTCGCCATTAGCAGTTGTCAGCCTTCGCATGGTAATTTACTGAAAGCTGAATTCTGGGAGCTCATCTTTTAAAGGTTTGTAGTTCGTTTCATGTGTATGTGATATTTATATTTGTTTTCATGGGTAAGCGAATGTAGAATGATTCGTTTCGTTTCAATCGTGATTTTTTGGGATGCAATTCTATGATTTCCGCAATATATTTTTAATGTAGACATTTAAGAAACAGTGTAAGTACACTGAATCTGTAGAAAGTTAAAGATAATATAGTTTTACTTAAAAAATGTTTAAATAATAGCGCGGCACTCTTCCTGAAAGGGGAAAATAGATGTATTACCCTATAGTTTGCATTTCAAAACTAACATGCGATGTTGCGTGGATGACGGTACATCGAGGTACCGTCATAGAATGCACATAGTATATAATGAAAAAAATCAATCGCTATAATACTATAATTAGGGTAATACGTTTTCCAGTAACTTTCGTGGTTCGAAGATCACAGTAAATGGGTAAACTTCAGATCAACTTTCTCAATATACATATTTGACCACATAAATCGTCTTCACAGCCACCATTATCTCCTTTCAGCTACTTTGGCGTACAGTTCTTCTTATCTTTCATCTTTCATGTTCGTGATGTTCGTCGATGCATGAAAATCTCGGTGAAGTTTTTTCTTCTTCCATTGTGCCCTATTCGCCAACGCAAAATTTCACCAAGAAATGTTTCCAACCCTCTTGAGTCCGAGAAACATTAAGTCCAAATTGGATATAACATATATATTGTGCCGCAATTTTTCGGTGACATTTGGGGTAGTGTATTTCATTCAGCCCAAACTTTGGGAAAACTGTGCGAAGAGACACTTTTCGTTCCAAATTTGTTTACATCATTAGCAAAGTGAGTGATAACCTTTATCACATGTTGTCAGCATCCCTCCACCACTATCTAGCCAACACTGGAAAAAACTTTATTTCAGACATTTTACGACTGAGACTTTGCCTCCGCATCAGCCAGCAGATGCGAATCTCTCGACTCTACTTGTGCAAAAGAAAACATGTTTTGTTTTCCAGAATGAAGAGCATTATTATTTTCGGCGACTCTGTTTGCACGCAAAATTATGTTAATGAATTAAGTGATATAAATTATTATAATTCATTGAGCATAACTTGTTGTCTCAATTCACAATGAGAGGCAAATAATTTTAAAAGATACTACTAAGGATTGCTCAAATTATAAATTGGACACCTATTAATTGAAGTTTTTATTTTAAAACTCATCGTGTAAATAATTATACGTATTTTAGCAATATATTCAAAAGTTGTCAAAAAGTGCGTCTCCTTGCAAACATAGCTTGAATTACTATTCCAGTTCGCAGATTGTTTTTGCACAAGTGGTGCACGGTGAACTTATCGATGTGTTGGTTAGGCAAAATTGTGAAGTGTTCGTAGTGTACAACATAATAAAAAAATATTTTGGTAAACATTCCCAAGGATTTTCTAAAATTTCTATTCTATTTTATTCTATTCTATTCTAACCCTTACACAGCCAGTATTGAAAAGCATCCTGGAAAACACTGCAGTTAATCTTTAGTGTTTTTCTTGTCAACATTAATATTTGAAGCATATTAAAATATGTGGCAAATATTAAAACGGCCAGGCCTACTGTGCAGAGTTGGGTTTGAAGATGTTTCAATATTATACGGCAATTGAATTATTCATTTAATGAACAATTCAACCAACGAATCGTTTTGAAACTTGAATGAGGAAGAAACGAGGACAACCGTACCGACCGTTTCAGATTATAAAGGGTTAGGATAAAACGTTGGGAGTGACTTGGCTAAGAAGGTTAATGTCACTCCTTTGGTCCTTTGGGGTGGGACAGAGGTATTTACACCTTGTCCTGGCTAATAAGTCTAGGATATAGCGCCTTTACTCGCTCATACACTTTAGACGAACAATATAGAAAAAAAAACTGCATCGAACTATTCTGTAAATATGCAAGGCAGATCTTATGTTCCAATTCTTCTGACATACGAAAAAAGTTAAATAGAACAGATCAGTGTAGTCACTAGGAAATTCGAGCAGAACATTCTGGAGCTTACCGAAAACGCCTGAACAATATGAAACTAGTGGTAATATGCATTACTTACTCGCTGACCTCATTTCGGTGGCACGGTATTCTATTTACCCTTATGTAACTTACAGGATTGGAGCGGAATCCTTCTTACGCGAACTTCGATGTTTTGATTTTCTAAACTTCAATGTCTTGACGGTTTTTGACTACATCGGAAGCTCGGAGTACCAGCGCTTAGATGTGTAATCTCGATCCCAATCAGCAATCACTATAATGTTCGGTTTTCGAGTAACTTCATTCCCGAAAACTTTTCTGTTTCCCAATCATCGATGCCCGTTCAAGTTCTTCAATTCTCTATTGACGCTCTGTGACTGGTGAGCCAATGCATGGAACATGTGTATGTTTTATCACTCGGCTAGGACTTCACGACGAGAAATAATAACGGTAAACTAATTGAGATTTCCATTTTTACATTTCTTATAAAAGAAATGTATAGAATTCGCTCAAACTTTCAAGATTTTTTCCGAGGCCCGGAGGGCCGAGTCTTATATACCAATCGACTCAGCTCGACGATTTGGGACAATGTCTGTGTGTGTGTGTCTGTGTGTGTGTGTGTATGTAACGGACAAATTCTCATTCGTGTTTCTCAGCAATGGCTGAACCGATCTTATCCAAACCAATTTTAAATGAAATAACTAAAAAACAGTATGAACGCTATTAATTTGTTTTTGATTCTGATGTTTAGTTTCCAAGATATGAATGTTTGAATGTGTAAAAATGGCGTTTTTTGCAGTTTTTTTGAATTATCTGCCGAAATTGACAACATAGATTAACACTTTATATGTTTTTAGACAGCTTTAACGAATACCTTTCAAACAAGATTGTTGAAATCGGACCATTATCAAAAGAGATATTTAACATTGAATGCGGACGAAAGATTTTTATCATTTCCCATTGCCAGAAATATGACCAAAAACATGTAATCTATTATTAACGCCAAAACGGCTTATTTTAGGTCAATAGTATCTTCGGAGAATATAATGGAGGCAATACACCCTTTCTTTTGGTATTGTGCTTTTACTGATTAATCTCCCTATGAGTGAGATATTTTCACAAATTTTCTTGGAAGTGGTTAAATCGAAATGATGCCTTCAGCAAATTTGTAGCTCTTACTTTTGCGAATAACTTTACTGAAGACATAAAATATCTATTTTGAATACTTTAAAAGTTATGGCTTGTTGTTTGTGGATTACCTTTTGTCGCCCATTTATTGTTCAATATAGTAATAATCCATTGAAATAAGCCAAACATTATTACGATAAAAAGAATTTTGTATTTCATTTTTCTATCTACAACCGCTAGAAATAATCACCGAACACTTCCAAGTTGTCTGGAAGGAACTTGATACCTTATCAGTGCAAAAATGTTCATTTGTACGAACCTTCTGACTGCAATTTTTCTAACTTATAACCAACGGATCGATCGGAAACATATCGGAAAATGAAAGTGAAGTAAATAACTCCAAGCAACGGCGTAGCCAAGAGAAGGTTTTGGGGTTTAACAACTTCCCTCCCTACCACACCCAAAAAATATATTGGATTGCAATTGAAAATTTATTGATGCAGACTGATTTAATTCAGTATTACAATAACAATTATCTGATCCGTACATTGATAACCTGTTGTTGTAAACATCATGAGGACTTTTGATAAATTGTCAGAATGGGGTCCTGATATGTAATTGATCTATTGGTCTTGATTTCACAGTTGCCTAATAGCATCAATATCAAATTCCTGCCTGAAATCATTCCAATAGAAAATTCCAGAGTTCTGTAATCAATCATAATCTTCAGATTTCTTCTTCAAATTGAGCTCGCTTTTGTAGCGATGTACTGTAATGAGGGTCTTTATTTAATAGAAAGCGAAGTTAAAATTGATTTAATGTCTATGAAACATTTGCTAAAAATGTTTTTGCCTTTCTCATTCACTCTAAAATTCGTCAAACTAATCCCGACCGGGAGGGCCGAGTGTCATATGCTAATCGACTCAGTTCGTCGAGATAGGAAAATGTATGTGTGTGTACGTATGCATGTGTGTGTATGTGTGTATGTGGAAAAAAATATGACCTCTGTTAATCAGAGATGGCTGGATCGATTTGCACAAAGTTAGTCTCAAATGAAAGGTACAACCTTCCCATCGGCTGCAATTGATTTTTTTTATTGATTGGACTTCCGGTTCCGGAGTTAGGAGTTGCAGAGTGCAATCACACAGCAAATTCCCATATAAACTGAAATGAAAAATTTTCAAAATCAAATTTGTATTTTTGATGCCAAATTACTTTATAATGCATGAACCATTGAGATTTGATATAAACTCGAAAAAACAATGTTTGAAAAAAATTGATTTTTTTGGACTTTTTTGCCTTTCTCATATAGAAAGGTTATGCAATCACTCTAAAAATCGTCAATAATACCGGCCCGGAGGGAGTATGCAGTGAGGGGTTGCTGTTTTAAAATTAAAACTAGTTTAAAATTTCTTAACAAGTTGAAAATTTTCGGCAGGACCCGGACCTCCCGGATCTTACTATGTGATACTGAAACATCGCTTGAAACCAGCGGCGGTCAAGCGATGTTTTAGTATCACATAGTATCTCAAGATCGTGGCTGTCGATCCATTGTACGTATGTGCAAATTGTACTGAACATGTAATATTCATTTCCACCATCGTATTGAACATAACCAGCCATGGAATCGTAGTCTGGACAAATGAGAAAAGCCCAATTGCACCACTAGGTGGATCAAAATAGGTTTTTATTTTGGGAATGCGTCGAGTTGAGACGAAAACGTAATATGATTAATAACGAGGATAACACTTTCCGAATGTAGAGAGAAATTTATGAAAAATGACGATTTCCATTCGACTCTAGCAGGTCCTGGTCGATTTTGATGAGAATTTGATTTTTGTTGTATGACCAATTATATTTATAGGTCAAATGTTCCAAAACAATAATTTAAGGTCAAGATAGCATCATTTTGAAACCGCCAATTTCGGAGGTTTAGTATCTTCGATGAGTTTTACATACGAATAGCGCATCATTTGATAAAGTAATTTTGACGGTATATCGTCCAAGAAGTATTTATGGTGAATTTTCTCAGGTTAATATTCATGACTACAATAAAGTCTCAACAAATTTGCTAAAGACACGAACTCTGTTACTATTGTCTGAAAAATTAATTCTGCATAATTTTAAAACTTCAAAAATTACGGTTTCGGAATTATGCCGTTTGGACAGTAAGATCGATTTTCACCAAACTCCCACAAATTGTAAAATTGGTATTGTAAAAAAACGTAAGGGCGATACTTCAATGCTGATAGGTGGGACCGAAAAATTAACCAACGCCAAAGGGACTATATTCTATATATACTATCATTTTGTCAATTTCAATAGCAAACACAAATCTTAATTTAATAATTTCAAATACTTTATGAAGTTTTGGGTTTCGATCACTGAATCATGCAATCTAGGATGTAAAAAACACAATAGTTCTTAAATAGGAAATAAAACCAAGTCTGGAAATATTCACTGTTGATTTTCTTTGAATGGTATCACTGCTACTATCGCTTTTTTCAAGCAAAAGCGTTGATTTCTTAGTTCTCAGTCGCGTTGTAAATTTGAGTAAAGTATAAACTTCAAATCGATTAAAAAAATTCGATTTTTTGGCTCAGTACAATATACATAACCCCTTTAGGAAAATTCAGTTTTCCCACCACAATGCATTTATTGAGGAATTTAGATATTTTATTAACAGAGCATTAGCAATAATTCGTTTGTATGTCTATTTTATTGGTCATTTTTTCGCTTTCCCATTGATTTGGTTTGAGATTTCTAGCACTGATGTTGTCCTATGCTGATTTGAGCGATTCTCTGAGTCCTGCCACTATCCCATGTAGTATGTGTTATCAAAAACATCGCGAAGCATCAAGTTCTAAAAGTTCTCAAACGATATAATATCCGAAGAGAGTGATAAGAGTTATAAGAAATGTCTCATCACACTGTTAGGTGGATTAAAAGCGTTTTTTAAAGAAAAATGACGGGAGCGAATTTTTTTTTCGTCCGATGCCCATGGTTACTATGCTTTCTCATACTCCCAAAGATTTTTTAAAATTATGATAAAGAACAAGCATGCAGCAGTATGCCTTCGTATATCAAACAAGTAGTCTGTTCATGATAGATTTCGTCGCGGTAACTCCGCTAGCGAATGACGGCTTTCAATAGTAGCATGTCTGTAATAACCTACGTACTTGGTACTATTGAGAACCAGAGCTACAGGTCCAAAGCCCTGGTAAAGGAGGATGGTTGTGATGATCTGGGCCGCGGTCACCATGTACAGCAAAAAAGGTCATAACCCCAAGTCCAAGGCGTGAAGCGACCCGTGCCGAGGGATGAGTGATCGAGGGGGTGAAAAAGATGCTCGATCGTTAACGGAGCCTGTCGGGTACCTGGGCAACCCCCACAGTAAGCGTCCCTTACCACTCTACTGCGGAGCTCTGGCGTGACGGACCTTTCTTTCTCGCGCTACTCGTGGGATTAATGAGTGAAATATAATAAAAACAAACAAACGGATGTGCCGAACCTCTTTGCTAAAGGTGGTTTGATGAGGTCTCCCCCCAGTGAGGAGAGTAGTGGAGCGACGGGGGCTGCATCCGACAGCACCAGTGACCCCCCAGCAGTGGTAGAAAATAGTCCTACCAACGCGATGGACGGGCCACAAACCGCGATGAGTAAAGTGGTGGAGCAGCTCGATATTATAATCGAGTTCACTAACTCGAAGCAAAACATCAGCAAGGAGCTGAAACATATCCTGCTGGTGCTCTGGAAGGCTGTTCGTGTTGCAAGACAGGAACAGCAGGCTTACGCCAAGAGGGTGGAATGTCGAGAGAAGTCCGACAGAGGAACCCAGACAGTGGCATCCAAGAGGGAGGGAAGAGAGAATGCCGACATAGGTACCCAGACAGGGGCCTTCCCCTTCTATGGAGCAGCCAAGTCGCTCGAAGCGGCGGCTGAGTTCCCCTCGAAGGGCAAGGGTAAGCGCAAGATGACGCTTAGCGTTCGACGTCGCCCTAGGAAGTCTTCAGGCGAGGGTGCAAAAAACAACACCATACGGCGTGTAACCGTCACGGCCAAACGCTGTTTGGTAGAGGTAAATCGGGGCGCAAATGACCCCGCCGGGCAGAAAGAAGGCACCAGCAACTCGGCGCAACCGGGACAGGGGGCGTAAACCTCTGGATGCTGGTCGTTAGGAGGAAGCCGACACCGACACCGGAGGCACCTCGGCCCGCGAAGAAGGCCATGGATAGAGGCGAGGCCTTGTGGTTAAAGACGGACAAGGATAAATACGCCGACGTCCTAAAGTCGATGAGGGCGGCCGAAAGCCTCTCGGCCGAGAGACGCACAAATACAGGCGAAATGCTTTTTGTGCTGAAGCGAGGTGCACTATCCAGTGCAGTTTGTAAGGCCTTGGCCCAAGAGGTTCTGGGTGAAGGCGCCCAGGTGAGGTCGTTAGGGGCGGAAATGACTCTCCAGTGTAAGCAACTGGACGAGTTCACGACCGCAGACGATGTCGTCGCAGCCGTCAAGGAACAATGTGACGTAGCAATTGAGCGGGCCTCTGTGCGTTTAAGAGCGGGACCCTCCGGCGCGCAAGTAGCCTACCTCAGGCTACTGAAAGCAGATGCAAAAAAGGTTACCGTGATAGGTAAACTGAAGATCTGCTGGTCAGTATGCTCAGTTAGCATACCCCAGCCGCCTTCAGTGGATAGGTGCTATCGGTGCCTTGAGTCCGGCCATAAATCGTACGAATGTAAGGGTACAGACAGAAGCAAACTATGTCGTCGCTGCGGCGAGGAGTGGCATAAGGAGCGGGGCTGCACTAAGGCGCATAAATGCCTTATCTGCACCGCTTAGAAGCAAGCCCGTAACCATGCTATGGGCGGACCTTCGTGTCCCTTCGATGAGGCAAATAAGAAGAAGCCGTGAACGTCACACAGCTAAATCTAATGTTGTTGCATCTGATGTTGTTGGACAGATGTTGCCCTCCTATCCGACCTGTACAACATCCCTGCCGGCAACGGTAATTGGGTGTCGGACAGGTCTGGGATGGTGGCAATCTGTACAACGGGACGGTTCCCGGTTCAAGAGGTAATACACTCCTCCGCCGAGGGTGTTGCGACTGCCAAGATCAATGGTGTTTTCTATTGTAGCTGCTACGCTCCACCAAGGTGGCCAATAGAACAGTTCAACCAGATGATCGACAGGCTCTCGTCAGACCTAGTGGGCCGGAAACCGGTAGTTATAGCGGGAGACTTTAACGCTTGGGCAGTAGAGTGGGGCAGCCGCTGTACAAATAGCAGGACCCAAGCGCTACTGGAGGCGCTTGCGACACTCGACGCTGTGTTAGCCAATAATGGCTCCGCTAGCACATTCCGTAGAAACGGAGTGGAGGCATGGATTGACGTAACATTTACCAGCCCGAGTCTGGTTCCAGGCATGGAATGGAGGGTAGACGAGGGCTAAACCCATAGCGATCACTTAGCAATCCGCTTTAGGATCAACTATGGTGTGCAGCATCCGAGGGCGGGAGATCCCTGTCAGGTACGCGGGTGGAAGTCCAATCACTTCGACAGCGAATCTTTCACCGCGGCCCTGGGACTGGAGGCCAACACCGACAGTCTAAGCGGGGATGCGCTGGTAGCCGTTCTATCACGCGCGTGCGACGCCACTATGCCGAGAACAACCCTGCCAAGAAACGGTAGATGCCCGGTACACTGGTGGAGTGCCGAGGTTGAAGCTCTACGATCAGCCTGCCTCAGAACTAGAAGTAGGATGCAAAGAGCCCGCACCGAGGATGCAAGAGAGAACCGCCATGAAGTGTTTCGAGTTGCGAAATTGGCTCTTAACGAGGCCATTAAAAGCAGCAAGAGAGCGTGTTTCGACAACCTGTGTGAGAGTGCCAACGTGAACCCATGGGGTGACGCCTACAGAATGGTGATGGCCAAGACCAAAGGGAGCTCTTCACCCCTAGAACAGTCTCCGGACCGATAATCGAAGCACTCTTCCCGTCTCGAGCCACAAGCCCCTGGCCACCTGCACTACGAGACAATGCGGGCACGGCCGAAATGGTGGCTTCGGTGACGAATCAAGAACTACTCGCAATGGCTAATTTCCTACTAATGAACAAAGCTCCAGGGCCGGATGGAGTTCAACGCTCTCAAGGCAGCGATCATAGCGAACCCGAACATATTCAGGTTAGCTATGCAGAGATGCCTTGACGAGTGCCGCTTCCCCGATAGATGGAAAAGGCAGAAATTGGTGTTGTTGCCGAAGCCCGGGAAGCCGCCAGGCGACCCATCGGCGTACAGACCAATCTGTCTGATCGACACGACTGGCTAATTGCTTGAGGGGATCATCCTCAACAGGCTAACCCCGTACGCAGAAGGTACGGACGGCCTGTCAAGCAACCAGTTTGGCTTTCGGAAGGGTAAGTCCACGGTGGACGCTATCAACTCAGTGATAAAGACTGCCGAGATAGCGATCCAACGAAAAAAGCGAGGCATCCGATACTGTGCGTTAGTAACACTTGACGTGAAGAACGCATTCAACAGCGCAAGCTGGGATGCCATCGCGCTCTGGTTACACCGACTTAGCTACTTCCAAAACCGCGTACTGCTATACGAGACCGATGCCGGTCAGAAAAAGGTTCCGATTACCGCCGGAGTCCCGCCGAGCTCGATCCCAGGCCCGGTGCTATGGAACCTCATGTATGACGGGGTTCTGAGACTGAAGTTCCCTCCTGGGGTCAAGATCGTCGGCTTTGCCGACGGCGTAACCTTGGAGGTCTACGGGGAGTCAATCCCTGAGGTAGAACTAACTGCAGAACACGCGATCAACACGGTGGAGGAATGGATGAGCGCGAGAGGCCTGGAGCTCGCTCAGTATAAGACGGAGGTAGTTATCATCAACAACCGCAAGTCGGCACAACATGCAGTTATCCATGTGGGAGAAGTCGTGATCACCTCACAGCGGAGTTTGAAGTCTCTTGGAGTCATTATAGCCGATGCAAGAGAGCGTCGACTGCTGTTGCGGCACTATCGAGGATGATTTCCAACAGCTCAACGGTGTGCGCCAGTAGACTTAGGCTACTGGCCGGCGTTGCCGTATCTATCCTCAGGTACGGCGGCCCGTTATGGTCAAGAGCACTGAGGGTAACCAGTTACCTACAGAAACTGGAGAGCACCTACCGCGTGATGTGTCTCAGAGTGATATCTGCCTACCGCACGGTATCACACGATACATCCTGCGTGATAGCGAGCATTGTGCTAATCGGGCTAATCATCCGGGAAGATGAGGAGTGCTTCGAGCTATGTGGAAATAGAGGAGCCCGCGAGCGCACCAGGGTGACTTTGGTCGCCAGATGGACCCACCGGCTGATACCTAACAATATCGAGCTGAGTGGGCAGACCCCATGGGGAAGTTCACTTCTATCTGACACAATTCCTGTCAGGCCATGGCTGCTTCCGACAGTATCTCCACAGGTTCGGGCACGCGGAGGTCCCGCCTGCCCTGACTACGCAGGTGTAGACGAAACAGCCGAACACATACTGTTCGTATGTCCTCGTTTCGACGTCAATCGGTGGATAAGTGGAACGCAGTCTCGACTGCAACCACCCAGATTGCCAGTAGGCTACAGGGAATTTGGCGCACCGAGCAACAGACGACGGGCACGACTAACTAGTGATTGGTTAGTAGGAACGAAAAAGGCCGAGCGCAGAAAAGTGAGTGAATGGTCTGTTCATGCAGAGGCAGGTTTGGTGCAGCGACTGGCAACCACGTAAGGGGTAAGCCCAGCCACCCCGAAGCAAGGCAGAAGAGCGAGTGTATAGGCGTATATGTGGACTGCCTCATGCCAAAATGGGAGGGTCGTAGCGTAGTATGTTGGGACTTAGCTATCGATGCCTCGTGGCGTGGCAGAGAAGCGAAAGGGTGAGCATCCAAGTCAGTCTCACACGGTATGTTAAGGGTGAGCACAAAAAGTCGGTGTTAGGTCAGACCGGACTAAGTGACAAAATATTGAATTCGAGAAAAACGGGTTTAAAGTTTGAATTGCAGCATCCCCTACGTTATAATTGGAAATTATTTTTTGCCATAATTTTTGTTTATGGTTACATATTTCAAATCTGGCAAAAGTTGAATGTAGCTGAAGAAATTCTTTATCCAGTATTGTCATTATCTCATTTTTTGAAGTTTTGCGACTTAGTCCGGTCTGACTTAACACCGACCAAAAGTCAGCCTCACATGGTATGTTAGAGGTGAGCACAAAACTCAGCCTCACAAGGTATGAAAATGGTGAGCACCCAAGTAAGCCTCACATGGTATGCCAGAAGTGGGGCCTAAGAAAAATGTCCCACGTGGGATGCCTGGGGGGGCGACATGGGTGTTATGGAGTGGTGCGATTGAGAGTGAACCAGGTGATAGGGTGAGCATCCAAGTCAGTCTCACATGGTATGGGTGGGGCGAGCACAAAAGTAAGCCTAGCAAGGAATGAGTATGGTGAGCATACAAGTCAGCCTCGCAAGGAACGAAAAAGGTGAGCACAAAAGTAAGCCTCGTGTGGAGTGTTAGAGAGTGAATCAAGGTGTGACATCGGTATTACCTAGTCATGGCGACGTCACCATTCGAGCCCGACACACCCCAGTACACCCCGTGTGGTAGCTTGGCATCTACTAATAGCACGTGTACTGGGTAAGGACGTAAATTGTATTGTCCATTGTAAAAAAAGATTTCGGTTTCAGTAATATCCGCAACTGCGTGAAGATTACCACATCCTCAAGAAAAAGGTCGTTAATTATCATATAAATAATTTTAAGGCATATCCATATGTTAATATCGTATATTTAGTACTACTTAGAATATTACAGAATTTATGTATTAATAGTGTTAATATCCACATTAAATATTTTTTTCTTAAACGACGCAAGGCGAGAAAGAAGTATTTAAAGGCGACTTTACTCACGCTTGATAGAAAGCTAAGTGCGGCTGTCGAAAATGTCTGGGAAATCTATTGCAGGTATTTAAATTGTCAGTAAAGTCAGACTATACGATGCTCGTTTGGAGTAAAGCTATCATTTGAGAGAAACGCGCCCGCCTTTGCTCAAAGCCTACATCATTCCTTATGTTTAAATAATTAAACGTCATCAAAACAACGGGAAAATCATGCAAGATTTGTGAAATTTTCCAAATAGAGTATTTTACGGTCGCAAAACCGTGTGTAAAAATCATCTACTGAGATTTCAGTAAAAAAAAATTTGCTAAGATCTCAGTAAAAGTGACAAATGATAGCTGAGACTCGGAAAATATTTTGCCGAAAACTGACTACATGGCTGTTGGGAAATTGCCGAACCGAATTGCATTTGTAGTACATACCGGCAGGTGTAACTACCCATCTACTGAATTCAAAACAAGAACTTTTATCAAAATCTAGCTATACTTTAATAATATTGATTGTAGGACAGTTAAAGATATTTATGTATGGTTACTTACATATGGAAAATCGGATGCGCCTAACTTACCGTGGGCGGTTCACAATACATGCTTGACGGATTATCCGTTGGTATAAAGCTAATTCTAAATTTAATTGCTGTGATCAGAGCTACATACATATATCATGACAGATTTATGAGTTGGGCTTTTGGAGATCAACCGAATTCGGTTTCGTTTATTTCCTGAAAACTGTAACTCAACTAAAACCCAACGATTTTTAGTTCATAATATTGTGTTCGGGTCGAGTTCTAGTTAGAACTGCCATTTTAATTTATTTTCCATTCGGATTCATACCGATCCCATTTCTTAAAGTTCTCAGGTACGGGTCGGGCCGAGTTCCCAAGCGTGACAGTGTCCTCAAACATTTTGTAGGTATAGTTTCATATGGTGACATGGAAATAATCGTTTAGACACCCTACTTTGTAGGGTCGATGGTGCTTTGCAAGGCGAAATAACGAAATCCAAGACAAGTCGTTTCCCATCAAAGAAAATAGTGCCAATAACTCGCTACATCGTATAGTGTATAGCGGCTCTCATGTGGCAATTTATTTCCGACAAAGACGACCCTTTTTTGGTCATTCGAAATAGCCTTTTCTAAATCACGACAATATTTACACGGTTCCTAACTGCTTGTACCCTTTTTATTTTTCTTTTTTTAAAAAAAGTATAGAATATACTTCAACGACCGATAGTATTTTTGTTTGATTTTTAAAGGCTAATATTGTAACGGAGCGCATTCATTTTCCATCTAGCTAGAAGGTTTCTATTTGCCAATAAAAGTTCACCTGAATTTCGTTTACCATTTCAAGAAAGGTTTAGAATGATGCAGTTCAAACAGCTACAAGTTGAAGATTAATCTGTTTCTGACGTAAAGAAATTTTAATCCTGAAAGCTCATACACACATGTACCTACACATGCTACAATTTCTTCTATTGATAACAGGTGGGTTTATTATACTGATAGGTGGATCAAATCGGGTTTTCTTTGCCCATTCTATTTTTTTCAAGTGTTATCCGGAAGCACATTTTTCGGGATTGAAATCGGTTGCCGGTAAACCAACCACGCTCCAAGCAAGGAAGTGCTCTGAATAAAAGACTAAATTGGTTCTGTCACCTGCCTTGCCAAGCTGGGGAAACCACACCGCCGGGCAATAAGCAGACGGCGATCACCGATGTCCCGAAACCCACTTGTACGACGCTCACGTATTGGTTCCTTTACCCATTCTCTGTGCTCGCATTGTGTACTGCTTTCCCCCCGAATGAACAAATAAATACAGCTTTTTCTTGCATGGTTTTTGCTTCTTTCGTAGCCAGAAATGGTGTACCAGATTCGAAAATAGCTCGTTCCTTGGACGCTCTGATATCCTTCGATTCGAAACTTCTTAGGTGAGCAGAAAAGAGCCGAAAGTAAATCTAATAATGGAAGGTTCAGTGCACCTCACCCATTTTCTGTCTTGCCACCACTGGTATCTGGCAATGGTCAGTCCGACAGTGAACATTCAAGATCTCTGGTGAAAAGTTTTTTTCAGTTTCCAAGAAAAAAAACGGCTCCAGCACTTACCTGTCCTTTTTTCAGCTTCATTAATCGCTATGTCCTCGAGAACCGTTGGTTCCGAACGTCCTTTCTGATTTACACTGTATGCAATCAGATGGAGAGTGGGCGTGAAGGAATCACTGGGGATCAAATCTAAAAAGAACATGAAAAGCTACATGAATTATTTCTGCATAATGACAAATTAATAATCTACTAGAGTAGTAATAAGATGCAAACAAGTAACGTTGGATTGTCAAGAATTTCTTCCAAAAAAAATCCGCAACTGTACTAAAATTGAACGTTTGTAGTAATCTGCAAAAAAGTTATAGTGTACAAAATTGTTTCCAAGGATATATAAACTGAAATATAAAGAGCACATTCTTTTCAATCACGATTTTTTTAGCGCACTACTTCCGACGTGATTCCATTGTTTAGAACCAGAGAAAATACGACTATAGCTGGTTGTATTTTCCTGTTTTCAACTGCAACCAGAATACCTGACATGTAACACACTCGAAGAATGTAATCATACGGGGCAGTTTACGACCAATTTCAGAATAGCCGTATGCTCGGAAGACTTAAAATGTGATATTCACTAAAAAAAACTGTCGAAGGAGCTGAATCCGAAATTACCGCGACTGGTTGTTGAACGGAAAACTGTATCCAAATGTTTCCAAATACAATTTCATTCTTCACAGAACACAGAATTTGATGTGCCGCGTGACAGGACTTATTCCTCGAATTGTTTTGTCCGAACTTCCGTATTCCGGAATCAATAATTAGGTATCCCAATTTGTCGTAAAGACTTCAAATGAGTTTGCATCGTTCATAAATTATATTAATGTTAACTGATATACCGCATGCCAGGAATATTCACCAAAAAAGTTTCGTCCGAAAACCCGGATTACGGAATAATCGGAATCGAACGTGTTCCCGTGTGAACGGATGGCTTTATATCTAATAACAATATTCATAGAAAACGCGAGTTGATGTAATTTGATGAACGGCGTCACAGGAATGCTCAATTAAAATTTTTGTCCGATGAACCGGAATTACCGGAATGAAGCCGTGTGGTGTCCGGCGGGCTGAAATCTTTTTGCACCAAGAATAGAACCTCTGGGAACTGCTCCCATGTCGTAAGAGGCGACTAACAACATGCTAGGAGTTTCTAGGCCGAGGTTTTGTTCCGTACCGAAGACTTAATCTGGGCGGACCTTAAGGTTTTCCATATTACCCTCTTTCCAGTCTGTATTTAGTGAATCACTGACATATACCTTCTCTGATTCGCCTTTCTTGATTGTGTACCAACGTTTTAAGTTTCTTCTGGCGGTTGTATATTAGCCGTAAACGACGAAATCTAATTCTACACTAAGTAACAGAATATATTAATATACCGGCACTTCCACGCCAAGGTTTAACTTCCAAAGCTTTGGCTTAAAAACCGTTTTTAAAAAATGGAAACTTTCATGCAGGAAATTTATTGAATTGGCCTAAGATGGAGCTGTCGAATTTCACAAAAAGCTTTTTATGTTGCAAGTGATCTGTAGTTGTGTTAAATTAGGTATTTTTCTATTATATTTGGAACCGTCTACCGACAAATCTACATTTACGAATACCTCCAAAAGTGACTTCTTGAGGTCTCATGAAGGCCTGACACTAGCTTTATGATACTTTTGCTTTTCTAAACAGTAATAAAAATCTCAACATTCAAGAACTTCACTTTGTCAGAAAATGTAGGGCCATCGGAAGCTAAAACTTCGTAAAATCGCACTCCTGGTCCTTTTTTCAGTGCAGTACTCTACGTCACTCGTTCAAATTTGCACCGCTCTTATGGTAGTCGGTATTTGCTAGTATTACTGTTCTCCCATCCATTCTGGTAGTCAAACGGTGGGATAGCAAAATTCTTACAAGTTTCCTATCTCATGCCTCCACGCGATTCTAAGTCTATTGGTGACATTTGGTCCTTAGATTGCAGAATGAGAGGGTGCGAACAGAATGAGAGGGTGCGAATAGATCTAGTCGAGAAAACATTGCCGTAAAAATGAATAGTTGATCGGAAATTAGCCCCAATACGACTAATCTGACTAGTATCTATGAACACGGCTCAATACGTATTGAAAATTCGCCGCGTCTGTTTTTATGAACCTAATTTAAAGCTCCGTTATTGCTAACAAGCCCGTGCATCAGATTAACAATCCTTTATATTTCCCTTCAGTGTTCGGTATTATCGCTCGTATACTTGTATTCCACAAACAATCCGATATGGAAAATAAGAAATACTTTCCTTGATTTATAACATCTCGCGCTATTTTTGCCAGTATAATATGCTGTCACTTGGTAGTTTTCAAGCCAATAAATATATCGTAGAGAAGAAGTAGCGAGTTCTGTCCAAATACTGTTGCAATAAATAGTGATCCGGCCCATTACGCAGATAAGATTAGCTTTTCCAGGCAATACTCCCACGATCGGCTGTGTGGAGTTCAAATTGTTTTTGTTTAGGGAACATAGTATACTCTCGGTAGCCGGCTGCCCAGAGTTTAAAAATAACCAAAAACTAAACAAGATCATCTCTTTTTCGAGTGATCGTGCACTCGAAGACTAACTAAACAACTACCTAATAAAATATGCTTTACAGGTCGCATCGTTTGCTTGGAGCGAATCCTAGACCTGATACCCTTCCAAACCACCAACTCCGCGACACCTATGGAAGAGTCTGATGAATCGTCGTCCTTCCGTTAAGTAGGTGGAGCATCAACACTTCCTGTCTACCTTATCCTTTATCCTTCCCCGTGAACGATGGAGATGGGGGCGGCCGGCAATGATGGCTATCATGCTGTTGAGGTTTTAATATGGGTCGGATTGGTATGAATTCCTACTTACCACTTCCTAAGCAACTCTTATTAGATAATCAGCAGTCAAACATGATGAAGTCAGTGTGCAATCCGCCAAAATCATCGTCACAACGCAACGCAACGCAACGCAACGATGAACCGGAATTACCGGAATGGATCGCAAAATTTTCCCCGTGGGTCCGGATAGCTTTACTTAGCTATGATTACGGCCTAAAAGCCAGCTGTCAAAATCCACTTTGAATGAAAATTCCGGACAAACTGTTACACGCCAATCACAGATGTTGGTAGTAAACGAAAGAGAAAAGTTTTCTCTTTCATAAACTGTTGTGAACTGTGTTCGATTAGTAACGGTTTGTCTGGAATTTCCATTCAAAGTGGATTTTGACAGTTGGCTTTTAGGCCGTAATCATATGTTTTTCGAGAAATTTACCTACCGCATTATACAAACACAACTCAATCTGCTATGAAATAAGTTGGTTGCAAATACACGCTACAATATAGTTTGTATTAGTTTTGCTTGCTGAGTCTTTGCCCCAAAAAGTGGTGTATTCTATTAGGTTCTGCACTGATACAGTTAATCTCACTTTTCTTGACAGTTCACTTGTACTGCTTACATGGACTTAGAAAATTTTGTGGACGACTAGATTCGCTCGAAGGAACACGCAAAGAATTTTTCTAAGTCCATGTAAACAGTACAACCGAACTGTCAAAAATGAACACTCGAGTTCATTTGTGACGTCACCGTAAAGTATTCAATACATGAACACCTCTTTGGTGTTTGAACAAATTTCTTTCTTCTAACACAGTGATGATCTTTCGTCTGCAAACATCTCATTTCAACCACACTAAACGCGTGTGTAGTTTACCCATTCACGATGGTGCGTGAAATACACAATTTTTCGCGCAGCGAATGGTCTATGCAGTAAAATTATCGCTCTCTGCTCTCTCATTCCATGCTTCAGAGAGAAGTGGATGCAAATGATTTGTGCTCAGGTTTATTTTGATGATCGTTGACCAGGGCGATGCTGTGAACTGGATTCGCATGCTCGAGATGACATGCAAACAATTGAAATGAGCAACTGCCACTTCTGATTAAAAATGCAAAACCAATTCCTCACTTCCTTACACTTAAATACTTTAGACGCGAAACATTGATATATCACCTGACTTTTAAAAATACTGTCGCAATGGGGAATACCAGAAATGATTAGTGAAGAACTTTTATCGAACAAAACTTCAATTAACCTGTTGGCCCAATGATCCCATATGGGTAACTTTCTCCTGCCTATAGTGCAATCATTAATAAAATGCATGAGATTGTCTAGCGGCTAGAACTCCCATACCGCTGGCATATTGACGGTTGAGCGAACGCCGAAAGTTTATCATAATATCATCGCAGAACCATCACCCGCACCCCATCAATTTGATGATTACCGTGTGCTACTCTCTGGAAGATGCAGCAAGCAACGATGGAAATGCGAAATGGAAAGAAGCTCTTGTGCGTGTATTAGTATTTTGAGAGCACACATGCATACGAGTGAAGATGTTTTTTACATGTGTCTTAGTTCAGGTCATTTTAAAACTAATACTCCAATATATTTGAATTCACGAATTCATTCCCAATTGTGGGTTTTTGTATGTTTCTACGGCGTAATCACCATTTCATGCATTTTTGTCCCGGACCAATATCGCTTTATATGCATTATACCAGTTACAATGCAAAATTCTCATTAGAATCATGGTTATTCGCACGTAAATTATTATGTTCGTGTTTTGGGTGTAGGTCTCCCAGCCCAGAACCAGTTCCGCGTTGCCAGAAAGTGGCCTATATGATTCGAAATTAATTCATAGTGTATACGATAAAAAAAAAACATTTATAACATTATATGATAATGCTAAACTTTGGAACACTAATGAAAATGTATTAAAATCCTCCCACATACCCCAAGGAATATCCGTATAAATCCGGATCCAGCCGTCCGGCCAGACCACCGCACACAGCCTATGAAACTTGAATGAATTCCCGATCATTAGCTGAAATTTACAAGCTTTTTGCAATAATTTGAAAATTAAAGTAATTGGCTATGTTCCACGAATGATTGTACACCATTCGTACAGAACAGATAGTTGCGACATTAATCCTGATTTTGAAAACATCACGAAATACAAAAAAATGATTTCCTGACAAATATTCTTTTTAGCGTTAACGTTCAGTTAGAAAAAAGTACAGCCTAGTGGATATAACCCCTTAAGAATTAACAAGATCCGGAAACGTCGTGCAAAAATGCTATTGAATTGTAAGTTTCTACAAAATGCGAAAAATCTGAGAAATTTTCTTTAAATTTAAAAAAAAATTACAACTCTTAACCTCCTTATTACCATTCTCAGTTAAAAACTTATGTGTATACATATTATTTAATCCATCTTGCTCAAAGGCGCCTTATAGTTAGGCGCGTGGGGATCATTTTGCAATGGTCATAAACGTGAAGAAAACTGTAAGGAAAATGAACTCACCTGACAAATCAATTCGAAACAACGGAACATCGTTAAGTGCACTTGTGATGTTCAACCGAAGCTTCCGGGTTCTCGAGTCGTAGGCTTCAAGAAAAAAATGTTGCGGTAGTCCCCCGTCGTATCCTGCAACACACTCCAGTTCCATCGTAGTTGGCACCTCAACGCTCTCCATATAATGGCTAAATGAATGTATGGTGGTACCCGGGTTGTGCTTTGAAGTACTTGTATCGGCATTTTTCACTGACCCGCCTCCGTTGCCTCCCGATTCCATAGAATGGTATCGATTGTAACGAATGTTGTTGGACGTCAATTTTGCTGCAGTCGGTGCATGCCATTCCGTGGTATGGTAATTATTTTTTCTACTATTGGTACCAGCTCGTTGACTAGTAATAGTACTTCCGCTAATACTGCTTCCACTTCCAATAGTATTACTACTACTAACACTACCGCTGATACCAGATTCGATAGTCCGATCGCCGTCCACATCCTGATTGCTAGTGTCGGTGCTATTGAAAATTTCATCACCATCATCATCGTAATGTGTTTTGTTTATTTCGCTTTCTAGATTTTCATTAAAATGTTTTTCTCTTTTCGCCAATCTGTGATTAGAAGCAGTCGACAATCCTGCAGCTGGCCCCGTGCTGCTATCATCGGCTGAATAGGAGCTAGATTGGATGCTTTCACCTTCTAGTGTTATAGTGTTAAACAAATTCGCGCCACTGTTTCTTTCATCATTTGAAATTGTGTTTTTCTTTTTCTGTTCACCGGTGTTGGAGGCAGGGGACGACGATGAAAAACTAGTCGATCCAGAGACTCCCAATTTGGCTGCTGCTGTTTTCGAAGCAGATGTTACGAATGACGATGATATTTGGGTAGCGACTCGCAGCTCCCCTCTTCCGGTGACTTTGTCTGCCTCGTCGACCGTCTCAATCGAGGTTAATCCCACATTATGACTAGCTATACTAATTCTGCCGTTGCTGCTACCCAACCATGCCTCTGGTCTACTACTACCGCCATAGCTATGGGTGGCATTTTTCTGTTTGATCTGTTCACGTCTTTTCGATACCGACCTACTAATGCCGGCGTGAGACGTACTTTTCTGATTAAATTTTGTAATATTCGTCCGCTCGTTTGACACGTTCCGATCTTTAACGAATTGTGTGCTGATATAATTAGATTCCCGATAATGCTGACCTATGGTGGCCCCATTAGAAGCCGACGAAGAAGACGAGAATCCGGAGGCTCTGACTGTTTCTGGGACGCCTCCAACAGCCGATCCATAATAGAACGACGACGACGACGATGTCGAAGACGAAGATGCTGACGCTGCAGATGAATTGGATGAAGAACTCTGGCTCGCTAGTAGAGTAGAATAGGGTCGCAGGGTGCAATTACGCAGAGGAGCTGGTTTTGCTGAGGTTTTTCGATTTTTTGGTTCCGTTCCAGCGAGAATTGAAGCAAATAGAGAAGTGGAATTTTTGGTGTTACTCCGAGAGAGTGGTAATTAGGTGAAAATTGGATTGAAATAGCGCAAGTAAGCGGTTTTTTCCTTTTATTTTCATGACGAGTCGTGTTATTCGAAACGCGACGTGAAACGGAAGAAAATCACTTACCTGCAGGAACAACTTGAAAGAGACACGGCTCCAGTTGCTTGCCAATCGAGTTTTTTCCCCAGCAAGCAAGTGTACCGTAATCTCTTTCGCTTTTGGGCGTGTAGGGAAGCTCGTAGATTGTTTCTGAAATGAAAGAAAAGATTGATTGAGTTAGATCAGCTGCTCCAGAAAGCATTTCAGGTAAACCATTACTCGTTTAAAGCGGTTGGTTATTTAACTAGAACTGCAAGTTTTCTGATTAAGTTGTTAAAGTGTTGTTGACGTTTATAGTTATCAGTGCGAGTACTGCGGTTGGAGAAAATCAATCATATTCATAAATTATATGCTTATGCAATCAACTCAAACATATTTTTTTTATCTAAGGCCTAGGACTAAGTAAAATTTGATTATAATAACAACAGATGAACTGTGTCTAAAACGAACACCTTAAGGTTGGATCGTTTTACCAGCTGTTTTAGGTTATTTTTAGTATCTTTGTCACAAGAGAATGATTGTTTCACTGGTGTTCTTTGGTGAACTTTGCGTGAAGCGAATTATTCAAAACTTTTGTACATTATAGTATAGCATTTCAATAACATGCTGTAATTTTTCTATGCAAAAATATCCACAAACGACTCAGTAACGAAGCTTTTTGTAGAAGGTTCAGGAAGCGGTCAGTACAGCAGTCACATGAGTATTGGATAACGCTCGAGGAAATCAGTGGAACAACTGGTTCGATGGTGAGTGCCAATTAGCACCAGATGAGCAGAAACAAACTAGGAGCCTAATACTCACAGTGGTTACATATGGAAACAGGGAAGCAGCTGAATAGGATGATTATAAGGAAGAAAAGTAGCACGCTAGAGGAAATGTATAATTATATTTGGGAGATAAAGAAATAGCGCAAAAAGTGATCAACCACCAGATTATGGTGATAGAAGAAAAAAATACACGGTTGGATTGCCTCGTGACTTACCGACTGTGATAATTATCGAGACACAATGCACCTAATATTTTTTGTACGCTACTCTTTCGTGTTCTATTTAGCAGCCAGCACCCATTGACAGAATATTTTGTTAGTGATTACCACAGCGTGTTACGAGAAGACGAACTATACTATCTGTCGTCATGTTATCGACGTTTGCTTCTTCATTGGTGTTGCTGGTTGTTGCTTTGGAAGCACTGGGTGCAATCGTTGTTTCTGCTCAGTTGGTGCTGGTAGTAGGTTTCGAGATACAAAATGCTACAGCTATTGAATGACCTTTTGATTATGTTTTAGCAGCGTATGTCGAAAGCTGTTTGTTGGTGTTGATTGCAGTAGGTTGATTATTCATTTTGGCTTCGGCGCATGGTTTTCCATAACGTGCCATCTGGCTACACAATTGGCACGTAAAAATATGACCAGAGTAGGGGCCCTACGTTAATTGCTTATAGTTAATCTGATTTGTTTCGCGGTGCTATGTTGTGTGAACGTACTTTGATTTCAATGTTATTATGAAAACAGGGGATTTTAACGTTTTCATGTTGTCTTAGCGTTACATGGTGTTCTTTCCAATGAAGTTCTTAGCGTTACCAGCATACGATTACGTACGTGATATAGCTCTATGTAGGCTTGAGTTTCAGTTTCAGTAAGTGTTTTACCTCGTTTTTAGGAACTGTTCCACCTCGTCGACTGCTGGTCTAACATGAGTAAATCAAAAAAATTTAAGTGGAATATCTTGTCTTGCTTCGGAAGGCAGTAAAGATGTTGGTGTTGTTCAGAAATCATCAATCAGAACAAATTGATGGCATTGGGATTAAAGGCAAAGTGACAGGGCAGAACATAGAAGCAGAAGTAAATTTTGCACCTCTGAAGAGATGCTGAACCATCTGCTGTTGTCTTTTGAAGGCAAAATCTTTCCGATAGTTAATTCTGTCGACAAGTTGATACAGGTGTCCTGTAAAATATAATATTATTTGTTTTCCAAGACGTTTCCTAGAGCCATCACTACTGCAGAAAAACAAACGTTTCTCTAGGAATACTGAGACTGCTCTCAAGATCCGCCATCGAACAGCCTGAAGTATTTGTGGGTAGCGGATATGCTTCAAAGTATCATAATCTGCTCATTGCTCACGAGGAACAGTGAATCAGGTCCAATATTGATTCAGAAAATAAGGTTTTGTAACAAACCTAATTTACTGCGCCAACAAAACCAACCTCTGTTCAATTCAGTTACAGCTCCCCAAATTCCCCAGAGAAATGCAGACGATACCATAACTGAGCCAGCAACTTTTCAAAGACCAGAAAAGAAACAGGTAGAGAAAGCATATATCGCAAAAGCGACTGAAAGTCGGAAATAGATATTATACCATTAAGTTAGGTGATACTAAAGGTTTAGGGAAACAGGGGCAACTTGACCAAGCGCAGAATTCGATTATTGGAAATGACGTTTTCTATTAGGTTCTTAATTTTTTTCAAAAACATTTTATTATTTGTTTCGGTCCCTTAAGATCATTTTAAAAGTTTGGAATAAATAATCCCTTTCTTATTGGAAATATTCCGTAATTAATACATTAGGTAATTTTTTTCAACTTTATATAGGCAAATCTACTCGACCAATAATTACTTTTAAAGTACTCGTACTTTATTTTATTCTTTATGAACTAATGAAATGATTTTACATAAATCGGAACATTGAAGTAGTTATTACTAAAATTTGCACGACATTGAACGCAATTACTCATGTTGGGGAGACTTGACCAAGATTTTATGGGGAAACTTGACCAAGTGGCAATGAGCTGAAGGAACATAAAAATTGTCTGATGTTAATGTTAATTTTAATCACGTCACACAAAAATACCACAAACATAAGACGATATGTTTTAGTACTAGTAAATAAAGTTAGCAGTAATATAACTGATTTCGTGACGTGTGAACATGCAGCGTAACAGTAGAGTTAATCCTCAAAAGGAAATGCATTAAAAACAGTCGATATTTATGAATTACAGCCCTTTTATATTTGTTTCTGCTACCTAAGGATCTCAAAAATATGGAAAAAAGGATTACAGTATGTTTCATGTCATTACTTGTTGTACTGATTTTTCTCTTGGTCAAGTCTCCCCGTAGACGAAAAAAAACGATCACAGAGAAACTTTTATAACTTGTGAAAAATTAGATTAAAAATTCTGTAAAAAATCATGAACACGCACAAACTGGAACTATTTAGAGATTTATGTAGGTTTAGCTGAAAACCTGGTCAAGTCTCCCCATGTTCCTTTATAATATCTACTAATCCTACGATAAATGTGTAGGAAATTCATCCATGTACTAAATTTTAACAGGTCAAAGCAGCAAATACTTTGTCACGCAAAACACAATCCAATGCACATATATGTGGTTAATTTACATACTAATGCATTTTTAGCAGCATTTCGTAGAAGCAGACTATGCCAAAACGCCGTTTAAGACAATTATCGACTATTATCTAAGAAAGCCGCTACAGCACGATGCGAATAAACGAGTTCTATGATAGATTTTCACGTGTGAATTGGATACCATTCACTAAACCCGTCCGCACATATTACGCTTCTACGTCCCATGAGAAAGTATCATTGCTGATGAAAACATTAACATCCGACCAGCCTCTTTAGCTATGCAAGTGAACCTGTTCAGTATTGTGCAACCCATCCCCAGCATGACGCACTTGCACAGGACGAAGAAAATTGAATTCCAGTTATCCACTGCAACGACATTAGCTAAAAGTTAAACTGAGATAATATACTAACACATTGAAGTCACGAAACATCTCCAGAAAAAGTTCAGCTCCAAACTTTATCACCACATATTTCGGAATTTTTTCTTGAGCTTAGCTCAGCTTAGTTGACCGCCCGTGAGTTTCCCATGATTGATCAAAGCCTGTTGAAATAGCTTATTGAACCAATTGTATAATACTTGGGAGTAGTAAATCATACTCAATGTGCAACCTGAAAAGACTAAGATTATAGTATGATCAATAACGTAGATGGCCACACCCATGCAGGTCGATTTTGGGATGAGAAGGAATGTTAGTTCTACACTTGTGACTATTATGATCGAGGAATTCTCTGCATCATTAACAAGTGTCGCAGGATAGGATTGGTGTAGGTGTAGGGAAATAAATCAGGGTATATCTTGGTATACACAATTAAGAAAAGCGAATCAGAAAAGGTGACTTTATGTCAGTGATTCACTCAATACAGAACGGATAAAGGCTATGATGCAAAACATTAAGATCCGTTCAGGTTAAGTCTTCGGTACGGAGAAATACCTAGGAACTAGCATGTTGTTAGTCGCCTCTTAGGACATGGGAGTATGGCCCCAGTGGTGCTGTTCTTGACAGAAATAGTCCAAAATGATTTTAGCCCGTCTTGAAGCAATAAAGAGATTAATCTTGTAAAATGTGATGTATAACATAAGTAATGCGGCACAAAAGTATTTTGCAGCAGTGCTGCCAACTATGCGATTAATTTTTAATTTTTCTCAATGCTATCGTATTCCTCAGACATTTTTACATAAGAAACACTTATAATTTCAATAGAATTTTACCGCATCCTGAGATACACCGTTTTGAAGGGAAAAAGTCACATTTTCTCATATAAAAATCCATTTTTATTGGCCAAAATTGAGAAAATCTTCAAACGGTCATTAAAGTCGATCTTGATCTGCCAGCAGCAAACCAAAAATGTAGTTTTTCATCATATCTCGTCTACTTCAAGAGAAATTATATATGAACTCAGAATAATCAAGTTGGTTTTTATTGGTGTGCGCTTGTGATTTTATATGGAAAATTACGATTTTCTTGCTTCAAAACAGAGTATCTCAGAATGCGCTCAAATTATCTTGAGATTATAAGTGTTTTTTTGTGTAAAAATATCTGAGGGACACGATTGTTTTTGAATTTTCCAAATTAAAATATATGTATTGAGAGGAAAATTAACTTTTAATATTCAACTGAAAATATCGCATAGTTGGCAGCACTACCGCAAAAAATTAATATTTTTTCTAGACTCGTTGAATTTCCTTCAAAATCCATCTTGCGGTTTGATTCTAGAGTAAATAGAACCGGAGATATGATCAAAATAAAATCAAGGGTTTTAACAGTTTACCAAAACTTCCATGCTCCCATGTCCCGAGAGGTGGTTCAATTGACACAAAAAAATGCGTTTTTATATATTGACTCAAGATGAACCATTCCTCCAAATTTGGTTCAAATCCGTGAAGGTCGATTACACGTGCCTTGATCACTTTGCGTGGAATGACCCATATATTGTAAAAATTTTGAATGATCAAAAAGCGTGTTACATTTCCGGCTATCTCAAGAAAGTTGTTTCGAGAAAAACGCGATTAAAGATCTCAATACGCTCAGAGTATACATTAGAGGTTTTCAATATTTAGATATTATTGTCGTCTTTTATTTTTTAGTATATCATTTTTAACATCCTAAAGCACATTTTAGACCAACACAAAATTTCGATTTTTTTTAAATTCTACAGTGGTGTACCCCTTAAGGTTCAAATGAGAACGCCTCGGAAAGCCACCATCTTTTATAACGAAAAAAGCAGTTTATCCCATAGAGTTCGCAGTTTCTTCATGAAAATCAATCAGTAGCACTTTACTAATGTCCCGAATACATTGATTGATTTTCAATAAAATTTGGTTGTGGCCAGCGAAAAAAATGCTTTTTTCGTTTTTTAAAGTTGGCTGCGAAGGCTTCTAAGTTGAACCATAAATCCAAAAACGCAAATATCTTGCATGAAATGAACGACTGGCTGATTCCGAGTGATGACTAGCACAGAAGCTCAGCTATGCCGATGTGTTAGCTACAGACGAGGAGAATCCGATGCGCTAAAAACTAACTTTAAGGTGCATGCCCTCCCTCACAAAAAACAATGTGATCCATTCCAAAAAAAAAATTCGTTGTGCCTGGCATTTGGTTCTTCAACCAAAATACAGTTTCGGATTCTGCTTTCTTGTCAGTAAACAAGAACTTCTGTGCATGCCCTCTAAGACATCACTCGGAACTAGACAGTTGTATAGTTCATTCAAGGTATGATTTTGTGGATTTAGCGTCCAGCTCTTGCCAATTATGGCGCTTGATTAGATTTAGTTTAGATTATTTAACTAACTTGGCACCAAAATGGTGTTAGCTTCTGGTGAGGAGAATCCGACATGGATAAAAAGCAAGTCTTTCACATATGACGCTGTATGAGTATCCTAGAGCTAAGTATTAAACAATGTAACCTGTATATTAACATTTGTAGAACATTATAACACAATAGTTAATAGAGTACGCAATATACATGAGAACGAATAGAGTCATCCCAAACATAGTTTTGTCCTATACAATACGTAAGTTATTTTATCTTTGAAAATTTTCTTCTTCTTGATCAGGAAAAAAAATTATACAACAAGTCATTTTGACACAAAAAACTAGGAGTGGGTAATGTCCGGGACGTAACCGCGGTGTTGACGTAGGACTAAACTTGGGCATATCATATGACATTCATGGATAATTTGAGCCAATGCACTTTTTGAATGAATGTTTACTGGAAATTTCATGTCGAATGAGATTGCCACATTTACTGATTTTCTAGGACTTGCAAAAACCTTCGGGTTTGTAGATTAATTTGATAAACATTTGCTTATATGAATCACTGGTAAATGTATACAAGAATTGACAGGCGCAAACTCAATTCAAGTTATTAAATGGAACTTTCTAATTCAATTCTTTCTCCATTATGTTTTCATCCTAAAAAGAACGGTTTGTAGATAACTATGTTTGGTGATACCAGACGAGAATCCTTGCTAACGATTCGAACCTTGCCCGAATTCGCTTCTGCTGCGTACATACACGAACATTCCCCTTTCGCAGCTCACATCGAATGAGCATTGTATATCGGAATGCGATCTCTTTTATAAACTTCTTAGTGCAGATGGTAGTCCATCCCTTTGTGCGACAAATGAAAATATTTTCATCATTCTTTTTGGCGTGGCATTCGCTTAGTAGCAGGGTTGCCACATTCACTAATGTTCTAGAAAGATTTGCATTGTAGATTAATTCGATAAACATTGGTTTATATGTGTCATTGATAAAGTACAGCTGACTTGACAGGCGCAAACTCAATCCAAGTTATTAAAAGGAGCTTTCTAAATAAATTCTTTCTCCATTATATTTTCATCCTAATAAGAACGGTTTGCAGATAACTATTTTTGGTGATACCAGACGATTACATACACCCAGGGCCGAAAATTCTCATACCCATTCAATGAACGATGAAATTCACTGAATTCACCTTCGTCTTTTCGCTGCCTCCTTCGTTACTAAATTCACACAAAGCGAAACAATAAAGACAACGCCCTTCTTCTTTCGATTCTATGGATGCGAGTAGCAGAAGTAGTGACTTTCGTTTTCTTATGACAATACGAAAATTCAATCTCGTTTTAATTTCAAATCAGTAATTTTGATTTTTATTTTAATTTTCATTAAATGAAATTATAGCAATGTGCATCATAAAATGCAACTAGAACGCCGCAAACACAGGAAATACGCACACCACTGCCCCTTCAGTCGTCCAATATCATCGCTAGCTTGTTATTCTCCCAAATCGAACAACGACAAATAAATATCATTACTAGTTTCTTTTCGTTTGGCCAGCGCTATGTGCAATATCGAAGAGACTAATGTCGTTCTCAATTTCGAAGCGAAAACGAATGTGTGAAGGAAATAATGAAATTGAATTTACCCGCATGCTTTGTCGTAGGCCGTTGTCTTATTTTCGGTTTCGTAATGTTCTAGTGGTTTAGAAAGTAGCATCGCTCGCTCGTCATTTTCGTCGGATTTTGGTAAACGAAAAAAACATTTTTCGGCTCTGCATACACCAGATGCGTACATACACGAACATTCCCCTTTCGCAGCTCACATCGAATGAGCATTGTATATCGGAATGCGATCTCTTTTATAAACTTCCTAGTGCAGATGGTAGTCCATCCCTTTGTGCGACAAATGAAAATATTTTCATCATTCTTTTTGGCGTGGCATTCGCTTAGTAGCAGGGTTTCCACATTCACTAATGTTCTAGAAAGATTTGCAAAAACCACCATTCAAAGCACGGCTAATTAATGCTTTTACAAAATCATTTCTATCAAAATTTACGGTAAAATCTACGGAATCTACTACACAATTGTTTTCATTATTTCCCAACAAATCGCGCAAAAATCTGTTCCGTACAGCACAGCGCAAATAATTGACGTTGGAAAACAAATCGGCAACTTCAGCTGCCAAACACTTAGAAACGATCGAAGCATTTTTCCGTTAATATCACTTTTCTGACTCAAATTGTTGTAGGTATTTTATTGCTTCCGTCCAATTGGTCAGTTTATTGGTTTTATCGCACATTTTTCGGATATTATTATAGAAAATAACCAACCCGATAAGAGGGAAGTTATTTTCCAAAGCACGAAATGGAAATTTCAATTGTAATTCTTCTGAGAACGATTTTGTGGTCCTAATAAGGACCGTTTGTTGTGAATATTATTTCGCCGTTTCCCGCTCGGCATGATGATTATTCGCTTGGCATGGATAGCGCACAGATTGGTATTTTCCAACAAACTAACCAGGCAGGCCTCGCTGGCTTCTTAAAGGGCCATTACGGCTGAGCTCCGGAAGAGTAGGTTTTGAAATTCTGTGCAATCTCACGGACCAGGCACTGGAAGAGCAGCTTGCGAATTAGTAACTCTGTCCACTTCTGAGAGCAATGAATTTCACGCAGGGCGACGACTGTTCTTGGTTGGCAGCGATAAGGCAGTAGCTATGATTTGGTTGGTGGTCAAAATGCAGCTTCTCGTTGAGCAGCACACGTACGTGTGTTCTGCTCTGTGGCTTACACACGTCTGGCTTTAAGAAAAACTGTGACACCCATATTTATAGGTTTTAGCATTAATGTTGATTCGCATTAAAAGTAGTTTTTGAACTTTTTAAACAAGTTTTACATAGCAAACAAGGTATCAATAGCAAGCGTTGAACGTTTTCCTTTCGATTTATGAAACAAAATTAGTAATTCCTTTAGTAGGAGAAAAGTTATTAGAGTTCAAAGTGTACGTAACGCATCCGTTTTGAAAAATTTGAAATGACACCCAGTATAGTAAAGAAAGACGTAAGTCCTACGTCAAAATGTCATTTGAGTTCGGTCACAAGTTGAAGAAACCCGGCGAGGGTAAATGTATTGGGATGTATGTCACGTTGGTCTGCATCTCCGAATTGATCGACAATTTTCCATATTGGCAAAAGCTGTTGAACTGAGTCGATTGCTACACAAGTCAGTTTGTACACAGGCCTCGGAAAGAAGCTTAAAAATTTGAGGATTTATATACCTTTCTTTTTATTTATTCAATCAATGTATCACCAGTAAATCAAATTAATTAGGTTAAAAAAAACTAACATTTACGAGTTTTCATTTTACTTTCAAGAACCTTGTCAGCCGGTGTGCCCGTGCCAGTGACCAAATGATACGATGATCAACAGAAAACACTAATTATTATGTAGCAAGATTAACTCTGTTTTCCGTTATAAACAACGAAAACATTCATCATTCGCTTCGCAACCCATATTGCTAGCATTTCTGTTCATCCGGCCAATAATTATATTGAAACCACACATCCTGTGCTTCACTCGAATATGCTTTGCTGAGTTTCGTCAGCGTTAGCGTGACAATTTATCCGACACTTACCTGAGCTTTCTTCCGCTCCGTCGTACAGCTGTGACATTCCGACGAGGTTTCCGTCCGACGAATGGAAGTCCTGCAGCAGATTGAACTGACCGCTGGTCACCTCGAAGCGTTCGCCACTGTTGGAAAAGTTCCAGTCGAATGAAACGTCCAGCGGATCGGCCACTACATGACACGGAACTGCGACCGTTTCGTCCAGCGATGCACCGACGATCATGATACTGCTGGAGGCGCAAACCGGCGCAACTGCGGAGAAACAGTACACAAGCAAAAACAAACATACATAAGCAATACCACACTAAATATATGTTCAACCCGCCGTTGGCAGGACGGGTCGCTATAAAGTTTGCTGCTCAGCCCGAGGATGATAGTGCGAGGGCCGCGTGCCTTACCGGAAAGGAAGAATTTTTAATTTATTCATTTTTATTCATTCGGGCAACGTTTTATGCTCTCATTGCATCCGTGTCACTGGTTTTGCTTTTATAAGCTGCTACACACCGAATGAGACCCGGTTGGAGTGGTGTTGTAGAAGCGCGAACCTTCGGGGCATGAAAATCCTGTTACCGTATTGTGGACAGGTTTGCGGGGCGGAATCTGGGTAGCAGCGGATAAAGTGAATTTTATTATTATGCATAGCGCTCTTGAGACTGTTGTGCTTTTGTGATTATGTTTATGTTTGGTATTCACGTCCTCCAGCTGCGCTGAATAGTTTAGGTTTGATATTGAGATTTTCTTGCAGATAGTCATTCAGCTCTAAATGGTGCCAAGTTTGTCGTAGCGCTCACTGTCGCACCGGTGAAAATTTGTCAAAAGCGTTATATTTTACCACATAGTCAAGTTGCCACAGAACAGACGATCTGTGCACGGTCTGATAAATTCTTGCAATATGTCACCTAAAAGAGTAAAAGCGACAATTCAGGCTACAAACTGATGTGGCGAAGGGGATAATTTATGTTCGTTTAAGTGGCGATTAGATATTTTTAGGAATCGCTTTTTAAAAGTAAATATTTATTTAATGTCAGTTTGTAGAATTTTGACAAAAGGAGTATTTTTTAAGATACAGGCATTTATGATTATTAACTATCTAACTAACTTACATTGCACAGTATTTAATTTTACTTTGATAATATCAGACCGTGAACTAAATGCCTCAAAAGTATTTTATCATGTCGTATGAGTTATTGCATCCATTGTGCACTCACTTTGTCGGATACCACAGTTCTTATAAGCCATTTATCATACATTCGAGTTAAGACCATGAAGTTTTTCTAGTGACTTGGAGATCGGCACAAAAAAAGTTTCGTTACACTCCAACGCTTCCCGCATGACGTATGTTATCTGTTTTACTTATAATTTTGCCGCTCTTTGTAAACTACGTTTGCACCTCTAGTATTCATAACGAGAAACTAATGTTTAACAGTCCGGATTGAACCTTCGTTCGACCCGGTCACAAAACTTGATAGCTCCTAGTTCACCTAGAGTTTGTCAACTGCAATTGTCAGTGCGTCTCAAAACCACTCAGGGCCCCTGGGCACTAATGAACTAAGGGACCACTATAGTTGAACAGAATTCTTCGTACTTCATGATGCGTTGAAGGCTATTTTTGTATGTCAATAGATGCTAATCTCCATTGATAGATAGGCAAACACTACTAACTTAGATATCTACCGCTGAAGTATAAGACTTTTTGATACATTAAATACGGACATAATTCCAGAAAAATTTATAATTATCTATTAAGATTTTTGTTGGGACATATTAACAGATTTTTTGGGTTTCCCACTCTTAATGCTATCCACGAAAATATTGCACCACAAGTCTCTCAGAATGACGGGTTATTCGTATTTACGTATTTACTTGAAATACAGTTTAACGTGAAATGTTCATATTTTGTAAATTTGGTGAAATATCTTTGTAAATTTTGAGAAATTTGGCGAGTTTTCTTTCTATAAACCAACATAGCCAGAAAATTCAGCCAAGTAAACTTTAAAAAATTCAGCATCGCATGAATTCTAAATGATCTCATCGCAAACTTAGAAACGACTCGGGACAGTGAACGCCACAGTTTCGAGTGTGACTGATATTTACTGCCAGAGATGGATTTAATATCGTTGAAAAATCCAAACAATAATTCGATATTGGTAAGGATCTTTTGGCCTGGCAAGCAACCTGCTTTTGCGGCAAACGAGGTCAGATTTATGTCACAACCAAGATCATGAACCAGGGCACATACCACAAAGAGTGCCTTCACAAACGTCGACTACCTCTTTTAGACAAGACTGTGGTTCTCCGATGTTTTGGCTGATTTGACGTCGTGCCGTTATGCAAAGTCAGTGCTAGAATTGTATAGAGTCATCAAAAAAAAATTTGTGCTTAAATACTGCAATACGCATAACTGCCCAGAATTTCAGTAAATCGAAAGATGCTGGGCTATTACGAAACAGCTGCTAAAAATTCGATGTTACTGAGAATGAAATGAAAATATAATGAAGGTAGAAGATAGCTGGGAGAGAAGTTACAGATACTAGTGTATGACTACCATTCAAAACTGTTTTAAATATTACATATCACAAATTGAATCTTTTTACTAATTTGGATATCGAATTAATTTTTGCCCACGGTTTCTACGTAGTACAATAATTTCGTGGACAATCTTTGGTTGTAAAACGAAAAGGTATCTAATATACTAGAGATGCACATGATATAAATTACATTAATACCACCCAGTTTGATGCATTTTACTTGCATGAGCATGTACTGAGGATTCGTTTGTCTGTTTCGTTTGGCCATGTATTATAATAGGGCTGATATAGCACTATGACAATCTACGAAAACAAAGGCACAATATGCCAACTGTTAAAATTATACATTGGTTACGATTTCAACACGAAGATGTCTTGAGACGAATCGATGAATATTTATTTATCTCTATTTTTAAACTACGACGCTTACAAAAGAGTTATTCTTAACATATTGAATGTGAGCAGTACCACGTTCTTGTTGTGATGAAGCTGGGAATAATATGGCTTCAGAAAAGCCATATTTCAATAAACATTCCACTGCGCGAACAATGCTTTGACATCAATGCATACTGTGTTGTTGAATCCCTTCGGATGATTTATAATCAGGATGATTCTTTTTCTGCAGGATAAGGAATAACGATTCTTTCGTTGGTCGAGTATATGTCACCGTGACTCATAGTGTATCTTTGTGTTTGACATTAATCTGTTTCAACCGAAACTGAAATCAGCAGCTGAAGAATATTCTACTTGTGATCGGTATATTAATACGAGAATTCTCATCGAAATATTTTTTGAAACAAATAAAAATTGGGCCGCTCTTTTCCGTTAAAGTTTTCATGGCGTCAGTAGTGCAGACATTCTGTATGGTTTTGTGCGCCTATCCTCACTGCGGGGCCCCTGAGACTACCTATACTCAACTCAATCAATCATTTTCAAAACAATTTTTTTTAAGAATAATTTAGCCTAGCGAAATCTTTCATTTTTAGGAACATGTCTAACGGAGAATAGATAAGGAATAACCGGAACGGTGAGAATGGAGAATAGTGAAAATTCACCGAAGATATGCCCTCGAGCAAGAATCGAACCTGCGATGACCCAGTGTCTAGTTGGGAGCGTTGACAACTCTGCCATCGAGGAACTATGATGACGTTCACAATTTACGAACAATATCGTGATCACCAAAACAGCCTCAATACCTACTAATGGGACATCGACCCTCAATGTCTACTATAAGCAAATCGTCGCATCTTTTCGATCGGCAAAATTTCTTTCTATTTGCAGCTTCCGTGGAACACGTTCCGGCTTCAGATATTATTAACACTGTTTGTTTCCCATTAGCTAGCTCAGACACCGGCAGGCTACCTTTAACTCCGAGATCTTCCTGGCAAATGTAATCCCTAACCATTTCGTGCAGTTCCTTCTGCTGTACGTTGAATGTGTGAATTGCAGTCCCTCTACTCTCGCCTCCATAAACACTCCAGCCGAACCTATTTTTTATTGCCACTGAGTGTCGTCCTGTTATTCCTAGCTGATTTGGTAGGGTACTCTCTATCAGCGTTGAATTCCAACCGTCGTCCAAAACTGCGAGCGTCTCAAACAGGGGTAGGTTGTGGTTGTCAAACGAGTACCCAACATCTCGGTTCGGTCCAGCACTTCGGACCCCGTTTTTGGTTACATCGTTCCGAAAAAAGAATATAGGGTGAGCGGTTTCGCATGTTTCGTGTACATATTTGTAAAAGGTACTATATATTGCTATTTAACCGTGAGAATCGGGTCCGATCCAGCTGATGTAGGGTAAAAAAACTTACTGGACAGCGTCCCCCTGGTCTCAAAGAATCCGTTTATTCCATAGAGCGCGACAGGTAGTACCTTGTAAAGCAGTACTGACTCTTTCGATCGATGTATGACATTTGTTATTGCTATTCGAGGCAAGTGATACCTGACTTAACAAAATCGCTGTTCGACTTCCAACGATTTATACTCCTAAACACTCTTTGACGGCGTGTTCCGTCGTCTTGCATACTGGACAGTTTTCTGAGTTTTCTGTACGTTGGGAGCTAGTGCTCCGTTCGAATAAACAGGTTGCTCTGATTTCGAATGAGCATGAAAGAAGATTTTATTATTTCATTTTTGTCTCTCGTTAGGGACAACAGTAAGACGTGCAACCGGGCTAGCTGCTCGAACAAGTATCACGAGGAAATTATTGAAATGCAATAAATCTGCACCGCTCATAGTCGCTTTTTTAAACGTCCATTGTAATCGTATATCTGCAGGTAATTTGTTTTACAGCTTGGTCGGATGGGATTTTTGCTCTATTGCTTCAAGATGCCTGCAGAGATTATTAACTTCCATACTGAATTCGATTCACATTTCCAGCTTGTCTGACCGCGGAGCTGGTACTTCGAACTTTGCTCAGCGGCATCTCTACCAAGAGCTCAGAGTACAGCATTCTGAGATCGTCTATATCCTGGGGAACGGTGTATGGCACTAAAAGACTGCATCGCATCGACTAGAACTCGTGTCCCTTCAAGCATCGCTGAAGTCGCACAAGGTTCTCTGCATTGCTATACCAATAAGCTAATGTTGTATTGTTATATTGCCTTATAAATAAAGGCCATTCTTCGGGATTTTCCGAAAATGTCGGTAAACCCCGAGGCATGACTTGCCAAGCTGCAATCTACTGCTGCGAATGTCCCTTGGCAGAATCACGTGGCGCATCCAAGGAGTGGCACTCTGTATCGGAGCAAAATTAAAACGAGGTATCGAGAGAGCGGCGTCCAACACTGCGTTTGATCTCGTTTCGACTTGTGAGCTCGACGATTCATAGAGATAGGGTTGGGAAGCCGAAACGAGGCCGACTGTTCCGCTAAACGGAATGGTGCTCACTTCGTGTGGCGAGAAACTATTTCAGGGTCAACCTGATTTCCGACTAGTGGTTGGCGGGATTTTTCGATCCAATCTAATTTACCTTTTTGACACTACTGCAATGACTTCCTCGGCTGTGTATAGTCTTCTTATCGTCCGGGATGTTCATCGATAACATCTCAAAACGTTCTTTGAAAAATTGCATTTCTAGCGTTTCTCACTATTCGAGTAATTTCTTTTCTGCTGCCTGCTCCTGTTTAATGCCAAGTTTTTGTAACTCACTAACTTTCTAACCGTCGTATGATTTGCTCTTGCTCGATAAACTCCATCTGAATCGCTAGTCTGGTTGCATTTGTATTTCCGTGCTTGCTTTTATACGAAACGTTTTTAACGGTACCGTCGTGCGGGGCTACTTTTCACACTTCAGTTTTTCAAAATTTTCTAACGGATGAACTTTTATTAGTTTTATTATACTTTTGACATTTGTAGAGCCATATCTTTTAACCATGTCGCATATGTCTTTTGTCATTTTTCTTAACAGTGTTTACTAAAACAAACAAAACACTTCGAGGTCGATAAAAATGATTGTAGGCTCGTAAAATGAGACTGCTCGACAATACCGAAAGTACTGAGATCACAAATTGTTTTTTAGAAAGAAGAAGAAAAATTATGAAAAATTGCGTTTTTCGTGTCTTTGTAGAACATCAGGATCGGTTTTTATGAGCATTTGAAGATTTTTATGACTCCAAAAAAAATTTCTTAATATCATTCTCAAGAACTTTACCGATGATATCAAGGCCTCTAATTAATGTTTTGAGTTTATTTTGTATACATTTTCCCAGGAGGATTAATCAACAAAATTAATTTTTCAGAAGGTGCTCTGGATTATATTGTAAAATTTCTTCGAAGTCATTGAACCTCCAAAGTTGGCGGTTGCGAAGTAATGTATCTTGTGGCCTTGAAAAAACTGGTTTCGAACTTTTATTTTAGAATTCTTGAGTTCAAAAGGGAATAACTTGAGAATGTGAACTTGTGTACTGATAACACCATCAATGTAGCACTCAAATGTACGTCATAAATAGCCCCTTATATCACTTCTTTATTTTGCGAAGTTTTTAATCTTACCGTGTGATTGTTTACATTGCTTATTAAAGAAATGTATTTCTATAATTGATATTACAAAAAAATCTTTAAATGCTCTTAAAACCAATTCTGCTATACATGTGCAGTTTCAACCCTCTCAAGTTTTTTTACGAACAACTTTATAAATGTTAATTTAAAATGAATCCTTCATTTTACAAAATACGATAAATGGGCGATGTTTTATTGTTGACAAAACCTCTGATATGAGTATCAATTAATGATATTTCAATAAAAGTAAATAAAATTGGTTAATTTTTCTTTTATATCGAATTCAAGAAGTGTTTAAAGTAGCCAACAACTAGTCCATGTATAATATTCTAAAACGCCATGTGAACAACTTTTGTATTTGAGAACCAATTTTTCTACATTCATTATTAAAGGAGTTACAATTCGTCAAAATAGAAAAATTGATGAAAAGTGCACAAAGAAGCCCTGCGCGACCCCAGCATCTATCGCATCGCCAAGCTGCTATCGGTATCGCGTTGAAGAACACTTCAATCGTTTCTCGCCGACCGCTCTTGGTACACATTAGGTATATCCGTTATTTTCAGATGAGAGGTTTTTAGCATTGGTGTCATCCATATTGCCGATTAGCGTATCTGAGGTTTTCCGAGAATGAAAAATTCTGAAGAACGTCGGGACACTTCAATTCTGAGAGCAGATCCGGGTTTTGTGTTTGATCAGTTTCAGCTGAAATATATTTGTTTGAATAAACTTAGTCAAACATAACATCACTCCACGCATAACTTTTTAATGCGAATCCAAATAACCTTCGGCTTTATGGTTTCTAGCTTAAGCGTTTGCCGTAACATATAAAGAAGGATATTAGCATCAGAGTGTTTTAAGCATATATTATTGAAAAATAGCAATAGCTTACTTGTACTTATGCACTATTTCAAGCATTAAATGTGGTTCATATTAGTCACATAGAATTCTAATTTCAAATCGATTCTGCGACAAACTGATTGAAATTAGCAATAAACATTTGCGAACTAGAAGTATTTTTACTGTATCGATTTTGTTGGCTATTTCAAGCAAATTTAAGACTAAGAGACAACGAAGGCAATGAAATTTAAAGACGGATAGGTATTCTAGAGTGAATCAGTTATAAACTTGGAACGGAAAACTAGGACTAGGCAGGCTCATATGGACATGATCGAAAGGAAATCGCATGGTTTGTCAAGCTTCTTTTGCCGGCGTTGCCGGTAAAACATGATGATGAGTTATGTTCTACAGCGCAAATTCGTTAGTTGGGTCACGACTGCGCCCCAACTAGCGAATCGTATCCGTTAATTGGGGCAACTGACAGCTGACAAAAATTACCCAAGGGAAACGCTGATTTTTTGTTTTCTTTCATAAAAAACAAATAGAAATATTTTAAAATTCACAAAAGTTGGCTGTTTCCTTCAGTTTAAAGTTGTTTTTTGTGACAAAGTATGTCATTAGTGTTCTTTTTGCCATCAATTATTTTTTGATAAATTCCTTCACATAAAACAGGAAATGGATACACCGTCGGGAAAAAGCCGATAAAGCACAAACATACTACGTTGCCACTAGCTAAAAAAGATTGGATAATGTGATTGAATACATCAGAGATGACCTTCAAAAGTTACTAAACTAACCTCTCTGCGACACAAACTAATTGATGCTGAATGGAAGAAGCGAAATATTTAACACATTTATTTCACTAAAATCATTCCGAAATATGAATTCAAAAAATAAAATTCCATTGAATTTCGAAGTATGATTTTTTCTGGATCGCCACAGAAATCAACCAATGAACCCCTTGAAATCAATGACATTCAAACGTCAATCAGTTTTTGACTTTCAGTTTTGACATAAGAGTGTCTTTTAGTTGGGGCATGCCCCAACTAGCGAACACCCAACTAATGATCAGCCTAGCTAGCGAACACCCAACTAACGAATTTGCGCTGTATCAATGACCATGCGGTAGACTTGAGTGCAACGCCCAACTCCTACTTAGCAGAGGCAAAGGACTCCTCACGTTTCCTTTCGATCATGTCCATATGAGCCTGCCTAGTCCTAGTTTTCCGTTCTAAGTTTATAACTGATTCACTCTAGAATATCTATCCGTCTTTCAATTTCATTGCTTTCGTTGTCTCTTAGTCTTAAATTTGCCGAAAATAGCCAACAAAATCGATACATAGATAGTAACATTGAAGTATTTTTACCTGTCGTAGTCGTAGGTAAAGCGGAAAAAATTAGAATGTAATATTATAATTTTTATATCAAAAATAGATTTTTGTTAAAGATGCTTGATCCTCACCATTTTTTCGTGCTTCTATCTTTTCCTCTTTCATATCTCAGTATTTCGTAGCTAAACTTTATATTCTCTTCTTTTGTGTCTATTCCTCTGCAGTATAATCGATCGATGTAGGGTTACAGTCGCGTCCATTGTAACACGAGTTTTTCGTAAAAACCACAAAACGACATCTGTCACTCTTAGAAAAAATGAAAATTACATTTGACGTAAACAACGTAGCGACGTATTTTTCCTGTCTGGTAATAGGATTTTACAGGTTATGATATGTAAAATTAAACATTTTGGTATAAAAATCAGGCTCAATGACCTAGGAAAAGCCAAACAACTCACATTTTTACATGTAATTAAATGTAAATTTATGTGAATTGGGACGCTCCTTTTATGTGCATCTGACAAAACGTAAAGTTACAAGTATTTTTTTGCTGTGAGGCTTATTACGAATCTATTTCATTAACCAAACGAATTGTCTTTCTAATATTTACGAGCATATTTCGTAACCTAAACGATCTTTTCCGAAGAATCCCCAAAATAATTATGCACAAGAAATTCATATCGCGGATTTATTTGTAAATCTGCTGACAATAGGATAATCCGCGGATCCAAGCATTTGAGTGCATTGTAAATAGTTGGTTCCGTTCATTGCACGAACTTGATTAACGAATATTTTCGTTATTTTAAATATTTGGTGCACATTGCACGAAATTGTTCATAGAAAACGAAACTGTTTTTCGTGATTGAAATGAAATGTTTCGTTACTTTACTAAATGTGTGTATATAGCACGAGTATTGCTATATACAAACATTTAGAAACGGGTTTTTCATAGTTGAAATTTGAACTTCTCTAATGAAATAATAAAATAAACAATTTCCAATCTGCTAGCGGTATATATTAGCCCTTTCTGTCTATTATTGATAAAAAATAAACATTCATACATCTAGTTAAGAAATGTAGTGGTTATTGAAATTTTCAATTGCTTTTTTTCGACTTGCCCCTCGTAGCGGGGTAAGTTGAAATAATATGATTTCATGAGTTGAAAGTATGGTCTTTGTACCAATTGCTGCATAATACAAATGTTTGATGCTATCATTAATGCTAGAGATTGATCCGCGAGTTTGAAGGAAGGCTACACACAGAATCGAGCATACATCGTTAAGGGTCTAAAATCCTGAGCAAAATGATAAAAAATGAAATCATTTTTTTATTAATGCTCTTTATTTTTATAAAATTATTCAAAAACTGCGTAATACTTTAAGAAAGTACCATGGATGAAGTTTCTCAAATGAAGGTGTATATGGAAACTATTCAAAAGCGTAGGAAATTATATTTTTATTTTTTTGATACATTTTATCCGATAAGTTTCATAAATCATTGAGCATTATTTGATACACATAATTGTTTTTTTATCAATACCAACAAATAAAAGCATCAGGATCAAGGGGTGAGTCGCTTAGAACAATGTGCCATACACACTGCATCACCTACGATAACACAATATAAGATTACGATTCACAGTAATACACGATCATTTCACTCATCACCACAATGTGTGGCAAAATGAGGCACACTTCTGCAAACTCAAAAACTGTCAACAAAGTGTAGTTGAATAATCATAGCAACCATTGCTTTTGTTTTATTGAACACCATGGCACATCGTGGCACATTGCGGCACAAGCTACCACGCTGTTTGTTTGTGAGCACAATTCGATTTGTGCAAACGACTCACTCCTTGATCAGGATACAAAAATGTAGGACGATAATGATAAATTCAAGCCCTGTATACTACCTAGTAGAACCCTGAAATATTGACATCCCCTAGTGAGCTTGAAAGAGGAACGAAACAAAAATCACGCTCGGCGCGCTGAAGGGTATGCTTCGGTTGTTTGCTTGTTGTTCAGTCGTGCGTCGCAGCACATTCATTCCGTAATTTTCGGTTCAAATTAAATTTCAAATGAATGCGTTGGTTGGTGAATGAATACATATTTTTTCTGCACTGAAGGGAGTCGATTCTGCGCGAAACTTCAGTCAGCTTGGAAGTGAATGTGTGAGAGAGGCATTGAAACTGCAGCTTTCGGTAAATTCATACAGCAATTGGCAACTGAATATGAGATAGCGCAACAAATTACAATCGAAAATAAATCAAGTATGTAACTTGTTATTAAATTGTGAAAGAAATATTCAGTCGGCATCATGGTGTACTAGCGGACGATAATGGATGCTAAAACAAAATGATCAATCCCGCATTGCAGATTAGTGAATTATTACTGTCGTTCCAACTTGCCCCACTGTATGAATTTCTATTTGCCCCAGTGGGTGTCAAAATAAGGGATATGATAGGTCGCTAAAATTTAAGGTGGATAATGGTTTCTCAGCAGACAGTTCATAATTACAACACTTGAAGGATCCTTAACGATTGTTTAACACACAACTTTATAGTAATAATCTGCATCCACAATATTTTTCGATCGGTTGATCTGGTTAGGAAAAAAATGAGGTTTTTGATTTCGCGAACGACGTAAAATAAACAAAAGTGCAAAAATCGTGGAGATGTTTCAAACCACCGCTTATGGTAATCAAGAGGTGCGTTTAAGGATGCTTTTTGCTGAAAAAAATAATCTGGGCGATTGCTCTTTTCTAGTGAAGGTTCAGACTTGCGTTCCAAATTACCCCGCATTTCAACTTGCTCCAGTGTACCTTATAGCAAATTCTTTCTTTTAACGGATACAATTCGTAATCAACCCGAGAAATTTGTTTTGCGATAATCACGATTTTTGCCAAAAAATCCCCGAAATATTACCAAAAAATTCTACGAGAGTGCCTGTAAATTTCATAAACATTTTCCGTAAATGTCACGAACAAAAATATCACAATCATTCGAGTACTCAATAGCGCTGAACATTTTGAAATGTGGTCAAACATCGATCCTATAAGGTTGGTTGATAAAATTAACGAAAATTTTTTTCAGTGAACGAAAATGAAATCGTGCGACTAACGAAATATTTGTGCCATATACAAATATTTAGTAAAATAACGAATCATTACGTATTAATCACGTAAAATAGTTTCGTTCTCTACGATGAATTTCGTGCGATTTACACTAAATATTTAAAATAACGAACATTTTCGTTCATCCAGTCGCCATGTTTTTAGTTCGTGACGTGAAGGAAACCAACTATTTACAATGTACGAAAATGCTTCGAAAACGATGAAAAGTTTAAAACCTTCATATGAGGCTTTCTCCGAGAAACAGGCGTGAATGTAATTTCGGAACATGTAAACTTCCTCGGACCTCGCGGAATTCTCTAAAGTGATCAATGTGGTCCAAGAGACTCTTCAACCTCTAACTCCGATCCAAATGAAATCCAATTGAATCCAAATTCAATAACATTGCGAGGTTCATTTGAGCCTAACATTGTTCAAGTCGACCCTACTATCTCTGAGGAAAGTTAATGAAATTAAAAAATATACACAAGTACAGACATTTGACGATCTCCTCATACTATGTCAAATGATACACGGGACACGATCTCGCGGGCCGATTTTAGAAGCAGTTGCATATCTTTTTTATATAAGAAAGGTAGAGATATAAATAAGTACGCAATATTTTTCGATATTTTTCATTAGCCTGATTTTTACTATTTATTATTTCGCTTAAGTGAAATCGGTATCCATTTATATAGATAAACATAGTCATTATACATAGGTTTTCATGCTCTTGATTCACAATTAAAAGAGCGATAAAATCCGAAACCATTGAAAAATATCCGTTGCCATAAAAGAAATGCCAATTATCGGTAATGGTTTACTGTCACAAACTATATACTTGTAATTAAATATTGTTTTATTTACCTTTACGTTTATGATCTGATACTTATCATCTTTAACAACCATTTTTTTTTTTGAAAATTTCCAGAAAAGTTGGGGCATCATTTTTTTATATTTTGCTGTTTGTGATATATCTCAACTGTTCATATATCCTATCGGGTCCATTACAGAGTACTTTCCCATCAACCAACTATTATACAAATTTATGCGAATGCGCCATATGGAAAACTTTTCGTAACTATCAAACTATCAAATCAACTCACAAACTATCCCACCTTCAATCTTTAATTTTTCTTTGACATTTTTTTAATTAACGAGGAAAACGAAAAGTCCGACTTGCAAATTAAATGCAATGAGCATTTAAAAAGCAATCGAAACAATGCGATTCTTATACCCAGCTATTAATTAAAGGTTGTCAGATGTGAAAAAACCAACAACTTTGAAGTGCGCCTGTTCAACATTAATAATTATATCGTTATTGAGTTTTACTGCACACTCTCTGCTGTGGTAATACAACACAAAATAACCAGCTTGTTAATGTCGTTGTTTGCACCCAATAGGAACCAGAAACATCTCGGCAATTGTAGAGGGTGGGGGGGGGCGCAATTGAAATAATCATCCCGTTCTGGTGCACGGTGTAACCATAGGCAGCTGGTGGCTGTTGGAGCGCGCAATGGCAATAAAACAGAATCACGCGCGCAAAACTTTTCCCCACACTTCTCGCTACTACTTCCGTTCAATGCATGCCTGGCCAGGCCGGCGAACAACGAGCGCACCAACTGTGTGCAGTGACAAGTAAAACCCTGCTTACGCAGTGTGGTCAGTCCACCGAGGAATGAGCGAAAAACCAGCTTATTTTCCAAATGAAAAATCATCGCCATCGTTTATGTTTTTTATGCATGAAAGCTTCATTTGGGTTCCATCATTGAATGAATGCCTCCAAGTTTGGCTCATTCCACGTGCTCTGCTCAGGAGCTTAGTGCCTATACAGTCAACAGGGTAGCACGTTTTGAATTTTCCACCAGCAGACTACAATCGAGCAATGCTGGTTGTGGGGCACGTGGTGCGTCGCTGTTGATGGGCTTCCACACGGTTCATAAAAACATGTTTTGCTGTTGGAGAACTATTTTTGCTCGTTCATGCTTCCAATTAGCCGTTACAAAATTAAACAGGAAATACAGGAGTTTAATGACGTTGGGAGTTTCTGAAAACATGTTCGCATGGTCAGGAGAACCAGTGTAAATGAGAGTTTCGCTGAATTTTTGGAGCAGCGGCATCAGATTTTATATCTTTTACTTTCATTTCGCAGCCGTTTTTCGTTATTTACACATTGCGTTCGAATTATATTTTTTACCCGGATGGCTAGAGGACTGAATACGTTTGCTCGTTTACGTTATTCCAGGATATTTGCTATGCCTTTGCAGATTGGTTCGTAACAAAATTTAAATTGTTCAAATCCAACACGACATATTTATTCTTTGTTGTAGGACAAGAAATATCTCAATTGATTTAGTATTTTGTGCGCTATGTAGTCATTCTATAAAGTGAAATTCATATAAGAGAACTAATATATACATAGGATTCGTTAATATTTCGAGCTTGATTTCAAAAATACCGTCGAAAGAACTGCGTGTTAGCTGTTATCTGCAATCGAAACGCAAATCAGGGATCAGAATATGTCCGAAAAATTTAGCTTATCTGTCAGTACTGTTTACAGTGTTTCAAAATCACCCAATACTCAGTTGGCACAAATACCGTTGCTACAAGTTCAACAAGTGCAAGAAATACAGACATACGGAACCTCCAAAGGTATTAGAAAGTGAAACAAACATTTAGAAGACCTTTTTGTACACACTATTGCTAGAAAATTTAAAATGCTTAAGGCAACAGGGTACTTCAAAACGATAAAGAAGTCTAATTTTCCAAGAAATGCGGCTAAGACGTAAATCATTGTTTTCCCGTACCGAAATATGCAACGACTTGAGCCAACAATAAAGATTCCCTTGGGCATAGAAATACGCTACTTCGGAGACACGCTAGCTCGGTATAATCTTGGATAAAAAGATGTCTTCCGTTCTCGCATGAACCAAACGTTATCAATTTTTTTAAAGGTATCTTTATCTGCTAAAAAGTGTCAATCTAGATTATCAGCCACCAACAAACTGGTGTTATAATAACAGATTGCTTCGCCAGTGCTGATGTATGCATCTCCAGTTTGTAACATGTGCCCGCTCACACCATCTAAAGCTGCAAACAGTGCCGTATCGATTCCTGAAAATGGTCCTAAACCTACCCCAAGAACAGGCACACCAGAGGTTCATCGGTTAGCAAACGTGAACATTCTTGATGATCTAATCATCCAAAGTGATGAGAGATTCTAAACCTGTACTTCACATTCAGAATCAAATGCAATTAGATTTGATAAGTAGGATTTATGGATTAACAACTTATAAAGTAAAGAAAGCATGGAAGTTTACTATGACGCATCTGAATTTCTAAAAAAGAAGTAGAACTATAGCTGCGAAAGGGTTGAAATCCTAAAACAATTAGATTAATTTTATGTACAAACCTATACACAACCGAACAAAACGAATAATTAATGATTTAATCTAAAACTCGATTGAGCTCTTTTTCCCATCGAGCGTGAATTTACATGTTGTAGTATTAACCGATTTTCAATCTTGTGGCATTCTGTACATCTACATTGCCGCTATATGCATAAATGTCCCATGTGCTATGGGATTCCCTATACACATGGGACAATTATGCGTAGAGCGGCAGTACAGACTTGGTGTTATACACGGGTGTTTAAATTTTCAGGATCTGTTGAAGAACAACTTAATTTGATTTAGCATTCCGATTAATTTTTAGGCTCGACACTTGAGGTGTTAAGTTAAAGCTATAACTAATTTATGTTTAACCCTGAATATAAAAAAATTTTTCTTCGAAATGTTGGCCGTTTGACTGAGATTGAATATGTTTGCGAAATCTGTGACAAAGAATTCTAAAACAAATTGGAGGTTTCAGCTTTCTAATAATTAGTTGAAGTCTTTTAGTAAAATTGAAACGCCAGAGAAATGCCACAAAAAGAAGAATGAAAAGGCCAAAATAGAAGAATAGAATACAAATACTCGAAAAATACATTGATTATTCAGCCACTTCTTCAGATGCTGGTAAACAAGATAACAGGGATTTTTTTAAATTTTTTTATTATGTTTATTATATTTAAATTATTTATTTTACTTATTTTATTGAAGATATCCAGATATTTAGTTTCTTCCTTTTTTCATTCAATGTATTTTATTATGTTTCGACATTCTACTAGCGATGGGCTAGAAAATATGAATTTTTTTTATATTATAAGGAAGCATAGTGCTCATGGTACATCAAGCTGACGAAGGATGAAAAATTCGAAAAGCAGGTCTGAGCAAACTTGGAGTTTCCCGATAACTTATAGGTTTGTTTCCACCACAGGAGTCAGAAAATTTCTGTTTATTTTTCATGCAATGCAATTTATTCTTTTGTTCATTATATTGATTTTATATTTATTCTATTTATTTTATGGATTTTTTTTTCATTTTGTTATTTTAATTCTTTTGCCACTTAATTCATTAATAAAGCAAATGGTATGCTGGGCTTTAATAAACGTTTCGGCTATGATTTTGAAGACCCTAACACAATTAAATCATTACACAATACATATGTCAGGCCAATTTTGGAATATTGCTGCGTAGTATGGAACCCATACACTGTCCTGCACGAAGAACGCATCGAATCAGTCCAAAACAATTTCTTACGCACTTTGTAAACCAAGCTGGACGACATTTCCTCTTCCATCGTATGAAGCACACTACATGCTCATTAACCTACAAATACTCAAAGAACGCAGCGAATTTGCCATGCTTTGTTTTATCAACGTATACAATTGGCATCATTACTTTCGCAATAAAATTTTATGTACCTAACCGTCAACTAAGGGTTCATCCATAAATGACGTAGCATTATATGGGGGAGGGGGAGTTTTGCATTTTGTGACGATGTGTGACGACAGGGAGGGTAGGGGGTCATGCTACGTAACTTTTTTAATGAGGAATAGGAGTTGACCTCATGTCACGACAATCTTATTCGTTTCATCTAACTAACATCGTTTTTTATTTTTTAGTTAATTTTTAAGCACACATAATTACCAGGGGCTTGTATTTAGTGGTTTGTGACGAAATGCTACGATGGGAGAGGGTGTTAAAAATCACTCAAAAATGCTACGTCATTTATGTATGTAGCCTAAGGACTCCAGGTCAAGAAAAATCGTTTAGGACAAACTATGCTAAAAATAGCAGCGTCAATAGAATGATGCATCAACGTAATGTAAATTGTGAAATAGTTGATCTTTCTGTGTGTAGAAAACAAATTAAATTTGAACTTCACTCTAGAAAGAATGTTTAGCATATAAGTAAACATTGTATTGTATTCTATGTAGTCTACATATGCTTGAAGAAAATAAAATAATAAATTTATTTGTTTCTTTCAATTCATTCATTTCATTTCTATTGTTTCCTTTTTATGTGTTTTATCCATTTGAATAATTTGATTTATATCATTCTTTCTATTCATTTTGCGAACCCGATTATCTCATACAGAAAGGATATGGAATCACTCTGAAAATCGACTCTTTAACCGATGCCTGGACAGCCGAGTGTCATATATCATTCGATTCAGGTTTTCTAGATCGGCAATGCGGATTCAGGGAGAGGGACTTGGGGGTCCGAGCCGTTCCCAAAAACTTTCAACTTGTAGACAAATTTTAAATTAGTTAGAATTTTATATTAGTATCAGACTCAAAATCTTTTCAATCCAAATTTGACCACCAATATTGATTTTCATTAAACGAGGTTTTCACATATTACGTATTGTACAATGTTCATTTTAAAATTGAAATTTCGAACCCCTTACGAAACTTTTCCTGCATGCATTTTATAATGTCACTGAATGTTTTTATTTTTCCTATAGATGGCTGAACCGATTTTAACAAATTTAGTTTCAAGTGATCGGTACAATCCGGTTCTGGAGTTCCGGAGCCACGCAGCAAATTGTCCAAATGATGTAGTGCATATTAGAATAGGTGTAACAATAGTTGGATTTACGGGTCCACATGACTAATTAAAGTAATGATCAATAAAAGTAGCTTGACCGCATTGGCCACCTATGACGGTTCTTTGTGCTGTGGGTAAATTGTCAAGTTCCTAAATTAATGTAAATGTATTTCTCAGCAAATTCTCTACCGATTTTTACAAATTTGATTTCAAATGAAACACACAATAGTCCCATTGACTTCTATTGAATTTCACCCAGTTCTGATTTGGTTGCGGAGTTACAAGTTGGTTCCCAATTTACAGGTTGGTTACTGCTTTTACATAGGAATTTCCTATTTAATCCGGCATAATCGAAATCCCGCATTACCTATTGAAATGGACATCAAATTATTTCCATTTGTAGGCCTAGATCACTGATGGCCAATCGAAGATTCTTTGAATATATTGTCTACTATCGACAATTCAGGGTGTTCCGGGTTCCGAGCATATCCTAGAATTAAAGCCACATCGGTTTTTCGGTGTTGACTAAACCGATTTTCACGAACCAACTCTCAAATGGAAGGTATAATATGCGGTTGAGTATTGCATCCCTCTTTTCCATTATACCTCTTCATCACCCACCCCATCCCCTTAGGCTACCTTCACACTCGCATTCCTTTTATCCACCCCATACCAAAATATGTTAGAGGATTTCTGACGCATCCTCCTCTCTCATACTAACAACCTCCCCTACAAACCCATCCTATTTGCGTTCCTAAATATGTTAACATGAAGATAACCTTTGAACTCCTGCTGATTAAACTAATTACATATTATATATTTTTCGTACATTACGGGTCCCAATCTGTTTCTCAAAAGGAAATAACTGAAATGTACACCAGCAAATAAATATGTACATCAGAAGAAACACCCTACATGCTCGCTCAATATACTGCGGGAAATCGATACAGTGTGAGCACCAAGGGAAGGCGAGCATTGGCAGCGAAATGAGGTTGAGTCAACAGGTAGAGGTGTGAAGGGAGTAACCCAGTAAGATAGAAACACGGTAACTCCACGATAATTTTGAAGCTTCTACCTATTCCAACGCTGTTGCTGTTCCCGCGTTGGAATTACTAGAACAAAATCTATAGTAAATATTTTTTGTGGTGTGTGTCGACTGGTGTGCGAAGTGCTTTAAAATTGTATAATTTGTACTTCTAATCCCCTTGATTTATTAGTTACTAATACGAGATGCACTCGATCACATCCCATTCAATTCTAACACCCAACAAATGGGTTACTATTGGTAATATTGAACGGTGTTGTAATCCAAACGACTGATTCGCCTCGACTCTCAGAGATTCCTTTCCTTGGGGCAGCAGTGGAGCACCACAGTATCCGAGCGTCAAGAGGACTCCGGCAAAGATTTAGATCGCTTAGATGTTAAACGTAAAGTTGTGGATAATTTGTTATACATACAGGATAATTCATTGTTGCAAATGAAGGATCACGTTTAACTTATGAAAAGCAATGTCTAAAAATAATCAATTTTATCGAACTTGTGTTTAAAATATCTCACAAACGGTTGCGTCTAGAAAGTTGCTTACTATGAGCATTTGGATGATATTCTGGGTACCGATAGTAACGAAGTGGCCGACGAATTAGTCAGGCGTGGTTCATCAAACATGTTTGTTGGACCAGAACCATTTCTAGGTATATCTGCCTGTGCCATTAAACTAGAACTTTCGGCTTGGGCAAGAGACCAACTACTAAACGACTGGCGTAACGTAGAAGGCGTTCGACAAGCTAATAAATTCATACATCCAGATACAACGAGAGCCAAAAAACTAATGGATCTAAAACGTAAAAACTTACGTATAATCACAAGATTATTTACGGGACATTGTCCTGCTAAGTATCATCTGAAAAAAAATTGGCAAAAGTCCAGATGACATTTGTCGATTTTGTAACTACGAACCCGAGAGCTCGGAACATATTCTCTGCCAGTGTGCAGTACTATCTCTTCGAAGGGAGCGATACTTCGGAAGGCATCTTATGGCGCCTCGCGAGATATGGCATACCTGTCCCAAAAGGATCCTCAGCTACATTAATAATGTACTACCCGGTTGGGACGACACACGTGGACAAACAAACAACTCGCTTCCAACTACATTGGATTCGGGCATTTGTAACATGTAGAGCAAACAGGGGCAGCCACAAAAGATAACCTGAATAGTGGTCGCAGTGGCAAAGTTTCCCCTAACAAAAAATGAGCATTTGGATTGCAAAGAACTTGAAGACTTACTTCACTCATTTACACGAAGATACACAATTTCGAAAGTATAAGAGCTTCTCTTCAGGGTATATTTATTCCAATTTGGCTCCATTTTTGTCGAATCTTCATTTGTTGTCTTATTTCTGTAACAATCTCTTAATTTTTTTAATAGCGCGGCAAAGAGATTAGCAATTCGTAAACCAAATTTTAATATTAATTTTCTGAACATTATTTTACTTGAATGCAACCAGCAGACTTAGAGCTACATTTTTAAAAAAAAACTATGTGAAAAATTCAAATGCCCTTTCCAAAGATTAATCTTTGGTGAAGAGTGTCCCTAGACGGTTAAAAAATACGCCATCTTTTACATCGAAGGCATGCATCATTTTTCATCAAAATTGATTAGAGTCGTGCCTACTCGTTAAAAGATTTTCCGTTGTATAGCTCAATATGTACGATTTTTTCGTAATCGTTTCGTAAAATCGTATCACTGAAGGAATTAATTCGTAAAACTGCTACGAATAGGTTTCGAACTAAAAACTTTCCTGAAGTATACAAATTGTTTGTATGCATTCAGGTGAAGTTTTGTCATTAAATTAGTTAAATCGTCAATTCAACTTTCATTCAATTATTTCGAATTTATTTCATAAATCTCACGAATTTCGTTATATTTACAAATATAGTGAAATTTATTTTAATCCGTGCAACCAAAATAGAACTAACTTCAGAAGAGTTTCAATTTTCGAAAATAATATGAATAATAATGTCAATTGTTTCGTGAATATTACGAATAATTTTGGTAAATGTTACGACTTATTTTAATAAACTTCAAGATAATTTTCGTGAATTTAAAGAACAACTTTTTGGAAATTATGAAAATTTTTGGTAAATATAACGAAATATTTTCGAAAATTATTTACAGTGTAATTGAAATTTCCATACCTTCAAACTTCTTACTATGATCGCTGTAATTGTTTGTCAAATTTAAGAATCAGTTAGGGTGGTCAAAATATAGTAAAATATTATATTGCTGTATAGTTAGAAGTACCCAGCACAAATCAAAACAGCGGACTTTTGATGCAACACATTTTGAATAACGGTTGCTGTCATAAATAAACTTCGCAAGTCTAATTGACCAGCACAGATTATTAATGGATATTGTGAAAACTCGTGCTAGGGATTTATTTTTAATGTGATTCATGGCCTCGGTTGAGCTCGAACTCATCTCAAATGCATTTGTGAAGTACATAAAACAGACGACAACACATTCGTCTAGGTTCCAACGTGAAAAACTGTCACGTTTCAACTTTATAACTCATAAATAAATTTTGCAGTACGGTTCCATTCCCTAGTGCACAACCAATCACAACTTTATTACGAGGAAAAACCACCTTACAGCATCAACTGCATGGTTGCGGCGTAAGTTGGTGTGACTCTCAGGAAAATTATACACCGTTTCTCCCCCGATTCCAACCAAACAACTTTGAACATTTATTTAACTCTTGTTTGCCCCCACTTCACTTCATCGCACCCTTCCTGCACCCGGAATCACAGGCAGCACTCATTTGCCTCTGTTTACCCGAATGTCGGCGACTTCGAAAGGTTGGCAAACAGCAGCCGGAAGCTCCCTGGTACAAATCTTGTTAGTTATAGTGCAAAGTTATTCCAGCGAGAGTAATTAGACGGTTACGGCTTGACTTACTCAGTCAGTCACTTGCTGCTGCTAGCAAACTGTGGCTCTTCTTTTTAGTGAAACTGGAACAGTCTGGAGGAGTTAGCAGTTAGTCAGATAGCTTAACATGAGTATGAATCCCAAAGCGTAGCTATTCCTGCCTTCCACAACCCCATCAACAATTGCTGCAGCGAACGTCTTTCGTTCTAAATGCGAATTAATTGGGAACAGAATGGCGAAGGCTTCAGCCAGATGGAGGCGAAGTTTTACAACAGTATTTATTACTCGAATAAAGACTTTTACTGCTAAAAAGTTCGCCGGCAATTTTGAGAGGTTAGCATGATTATGACAAATTCATATCGTGTATCAGAATCCAAGCGACGGTGGAAATTGTACTGGGAATTAACGCGGTTTAGTGTAAAAATCTAAAGAAAGCACAGAGGATTTCATGTCAACTCTCGTTTCATGTATGTGCGTACACCAGCCCACTCGCACGCATAATGTTTAGTTTAGCATGCCGGGCGACAGAAAAAGTCGAATATTTGGAAAACTCTATGTGCTCTACGAAAAGTATTTGCCCCGCCCACAGGGTTACTAATTGAAAATAAATGACTTAAATAAAAAATTATTTAAAAAATAATAGAGATTTAAAAATTAAAAAATGCGTCTATTTAAAAAAAAACATTTGTTTATCCATCCATAAAGCAATTTAAAATAAATTTAATAACTTTAGACGTAAATATATAAACAAAAAAATTGAAATTTGAAAATAACAAAGAATGTAACAAACATTTTTTATAACGACAAAATATTTCATGAGCATTAGGGTAATTTCGGGATATATGCTGCGCATTTTCAAGAATCAATCCTGCATCAAAGTAAACCAAATAGTATACCAGTGTACATCTCTCCCGAAATTACCCTGTATTCATTTATTGCAAAATTTAACATATAGAAATATGGTACCCTTAATAAAGTTTTTCCGACTTGACCATTTTACAAGGTTGCGAAAGATAAAAATTATTATATTGTCGAATAAAAAAATGTTTATAGAAACCGAACTACTCCTTAAGAAAAGTGAAGGTGCTAGCCGATTTCTAGGAGCAATCAAACTTAATGAAACTTAGCTGAAGACGTAATCACAAAACATCAACGAGAGCTAAAAATACAATTATTCACCATTTTTCAGTTTGGGACCACGGGTGGCGTCTCACCCGCACATGTGGCATCTCTTCCTAGTTGACATTTTTGACGTAGGACTACGTCTTTGTTTTCGATATGGTGGTGCACTTTGCAAACTCTACAAAAATTAGCATTAAAAATTTAAATAATGTACAACCTAGTCAAAATATCGTACATTTACACACAGAAGATAGTGCTTCCCAAGTCCGGTACGACAGATTTGTGTACCTAGCGCGCTACGCTTCTATGAATGATGTCGTCATCGACTATTCAAAGAACGGATTTGGCCTGACAATCTCAGTTGCCTGTTGAACTGCAGGCGGAGCAGATCACTGCGCTGTGTGTTTTCACAGCCAGTGTAGCTAGAAGTCCGTTACACTGGCTGTGGAGGTACGCTACCCAGTGCCGTCCCACACGTGACTGAGCTAGTCCGTTCCAACACTATGCTTTCTTGTGTATTGTGCTCGTTTCCAGCACACTTTTATGTACAATCATGAAACATAATTATTCGTACACAAAGCGATGTACATTCGAGCTCGATTTACAATCACGGTTAACATAGTGTCGTGATACTAGTTGTCTCTTTCGCTCTACCCATCGTCATCAGCGTTGACTCTTTGTGCGCATGGGTTCAATGGCATGTGGCAAATGTGTAGGTAGGTATATCTAATTTGTTAGCAGGGATTTTTCGAAAATATATGACAGATTTTTTTTAACTGTTTCAGTTATCACAGATGGTAAAAAGATATTTTTCGACCGAAGCACATATTTCAATGTGGCATCCCTGTTTGTTAGCGGTTGCATGCGTAACCTGCATAATAGCAATCTGTGCTTTCGTTGCGCAAAGACGAAAACTTTCTTAGCAACAAATTTACGCGGATAGATGGAAAGCACAACGTTCGATCAATTCATTGATTATTTCCACTTCACGTGATTCATTTCCACTCAGCCTATTCTATTTGATTCTGTACATACTACAAAGCCTATTTATGAATGAATACACTGCCACTCGAAAAGCCGTTACAAAAACGCATCTAAATCCATACATAAAATAGTTTTCGATTCTTGTAAATTTATAGTTTCGATATATGATTAAGACCACTGCATTCACTACATTTGTATGCGTACTTTAGGAAAGTTGCAATAATGGCAAAATATATATAGAAAGCTGGTCTATACATGAAACGTGATTATATTGTCTAAAATTTGATTTTTCTTCACCGGTGTGGTTTTTTATAACACATAATCGAACAGTTTTTACACTTTTTAAAAGCTGATCTTGTGCTATGAATATTTAGTTCTAGATATTAGTTCGGTCGCGGTTTTCTGTCAAATAAGTCGGAATCGATCACCTACTACAAATGAAATGAATATTCGATGTTGATTGGTTGTGCTTAAACTATACGTAAGAAATATATTTTATTTATTATTACTCTAAATGTAATAAGAAAATAAATATTTTACATTAAGTAGTATAGTCCTACGTCTACAGTTCGTGCAACCCCATAGAGCTGCCCCATATAGTTTTTTTAAATGTTCATGGAAATTCGATGCATTTTTTTCACGACAAGAAGCATTCTTTGGCATTCTAGATACTTTTTGCAGTTGATAAAAACAATTTCATCAAATGTTGAATGGTGTACTTTGATGCAGGTTTGATTTTTGGAAATATGCAGCACCTTTTCCGAAATTACCCTATAATTTGACAACTATCTGATCTCGGCCAAGAGATCAATTACAAGATCCCATTCCCACAATTTTCCAAAAATCCCCATGCTACTTAAAACAACAGGTTCCCAATATAGTGATTAGACAACATACTTTCAAAATTATTATTGTACACTATTGAATTAAATTAGTCAGCATCAATTAATTTACAATTCAATGAATTTTGTTTTTTTGTGGGGGGGGGGGGTGTTAATCATTACACCCCCTGTCTACTCTACTGAGTCAAGAAATTGTTGTAACTGCCCCATCACCATTGAGCTACTTCGTCCTCTGCAAAAAAACCCTACAATTCGTGGTCCATATTTTTTTACCATTATTTACAATATGTTCTTCCTGAAATTCAATACATTAATGTTACAAATAAGAAACCTGTTATTTGATCTTGACTAAGAAAAGACAGACCTCCTTTCCTCATGTAAGATTCTGTAAGATATTTTGAAACCGGTGCCTATATTGCGGTCTTTCATTAGAACCGTCGTTAGGGTAAGGTGGGGCAAATCCGACCTAGTAAATGGTTTTGGCTGTTAAATGATCATTTTACATCGGATCAAGTCGTTTTATATACCAAATTAAAGGTGAGACTCTTGGGCAACTTTCTGTATATAGCATTTTATTTGGATCTTTAGAATATCTTGTGATACAAGCGTTTTACAAAAATGTTCATTTTTGCTGTTTTCAAAAATGGTGGGGTAAACCCGACCCCCTATGTTTTTGGTTGATTTAGTGCAGATATTATCCAAATTTTCTGGTTTTTTCAATGATAAATCAATGAATGTTGTGTCATTGAATTGTAACATGAAGAAAATGTAGTTCAATGTCAACCTTAGAACGCTAAAATCACGAGCAGTAGTACGTAATGATATTCCCATTTGCATCGGAGTAATTGCTCGATGAATACTATAATCATCACGTTTTTGTGTCTTTCGTTTGTAATTATGAACCATTTTGCATAAAAATGATAAATAATAACAATAAAAATATATTTCAATTTGAAAAATAAAAATTTTCTTAGCAAAAAAGCGGTCGGATTTACCACAATATTTAGTGGTCGGATTTGCCCCACCGCGTCATTTTTCATTACGATGCAATTAAAAAAATATGAAAAAGATTGAACTAAATTCTTCTACGCACTATGTAGGACTTTAATCAAAGAATTTAAATCCACTTACATTTATTATGCAATCACTTTAACAATCAGAAATATCCTGTAGTCAATGATGCACAAAAGTCAAATCAAAAGTTGTAAAAAAACACTTTTTGTCGTTTGAGCATCTCAATGTAGACTAATGAAATGCTGTCATACCACCATTATGATTATTTTCGATGCTTTACACGACAACATTGATATTAGTTCGCGTAGTGCTTCTGATTTTCGGTAACAGAGGGGGTCGGGTTTACCCAACGGTCGGATTTGCCCCACCTTACCCTATATAAAGGTGATCTAGTTGAACACAAAATTTTGATTCGATCCGAGCATTACACTCATTTTGTTTAACAGTTATGTGTCCAACAAAAAAAAAACACCTTTAACAGGCCAACGAGGGTACCCGGGTACCCACAAATTGAAATGCTCATAACTATGGCTTCCTTTAACCGATTTGGACACTTTTAGATATTTTGGATTTAGGAACTCGTCCACTTTTTGATTCTGTACAATAGAACCGGAATATTGGATCTGGTTTTTGGTGATCCGGATTTTCCGGAGTAATGTTCCAGTACTAGGGTATGACTTGTAATTTTTAATAATGTACTAGCAATATGAGTATCAAAACTCTTCAAATTGTCTCGGAAGTCTGTTTTTTATTGTTTCGGGACCCTATGGCAATTTGAAAAATGGAATTGGAATGGAATGGCCACTCACGGCCCCACGGGAACCTGCTCCGGAATGTCCGTTCCGGGGTCAAATCACCAAATGGTTCCAAAACCACGAGATACAGCCTACTGATGCAATTCCAAGAATTTTGATACCCATATTGCTAGTATTCCATTGAAGTTCGCAAATAGTACCCCAGCACTGGAACCTGCTTCCGGAAACACGGATTCCCGGGAACCGAATGAAATAACCCGATGCACTTTTACCAAGTCCAAAAGTGGATGAGTTATTGAATCCAAAACGGCCAAAAGTATCGAAATCGGTTGGATATTACCTTAGTTACGGTCATTTTAGTTTTGTGGGTACCCGGGTACCCACGTCGGCCTGTTACGTAGTAAAAAAATTCAGGAGCCCCTCCTCACTCCCACCCTTACTATAACAACAATATTATTAATCCAAAAGCTTGACTTAGTGAAGTTCGAAGATGTCACAAAGTTTCAATTTTCAGCTATGGATAAAACATAGGAATTTAATTAATTGAAACTTAAAAAGGTACCCGGGTACCGCGTCGGACACACAACGGTTAATAAGGGTCTCAAGAAGGTTCTCCCACAACCAGAACGATGACGGTCGTCTAGTCAGGTTATTCCTCGCCCGCATGAAATGTTCTTAGTGTGCTAGGAATGATTCCAAAATAAAATCAGGAGTATAAAAGAACATGTACCACTACTTCTAACGATGCTTGATTGCACATACCTAACGTTTCCTGGAATCTGTCGGGGCCCAACGACTAACGGAAGGAGTAAAATGAAAGTTGTTTGGTTTGATGTGGTCGGAAATTGACAGTGTGTTAGACTTTTTTCTGAGTCCTATATACGAGCATTTGGATAGAGATTTTCTTTGATGGGGTTGAGAAGGATTTAGATGTGCTGAGTGAACTATATAAGACGTAAGAAAGTGAATCTTTTTTTTTGCACTCGATACCAGTCAGTATTGGGAACTTTTAACATAGAGCTGATATTTGATACGAAAAAAGTGTATGGTTTCTATATTACATGAATCTCAATGACGCCTTAGTTTACTGTGAATCACACACAAACAGGAAAAAGGTTAGCATCACGATCAAATTAGGGTACAATTGATAATGAACATCAAAACATTATTATAAATATGCAATTTATGGGTCGGTCATTTGAATGTGAAATGTGAAGAGACTGATCCAAAAGTACGTGTGTACTTTTTCATCAACCCAACAAATTAAGAAATATGATATGTTGTCAGTTCTTGCGTGGAAATTTTGTGGTAACTGTTGAACATTGAACAACATTTTCCAAAAAAAATCAGTATATATCATAAAAAAACTGCTTTTACTAGGGGAGATGACCCAATAGTCGACGAACAATGCAACGCCTAAACAATTTTAATAGTAAACTAACGCAAATTTACTTATATATGTCCTGTTCAATTCTACAACTAAGGAAAATCCGTACATTTTGGCAAAATATTGAAAAAGGAAGCGCTCCGTAGGACCCAAAAGTTGTGATAGTGTTCCTATAGTTGCAAATCTATGCAAATTTTAACAAATGATTCGAACATTAAACATTAATAAATTATGAAAGTATAAGAAACTGTACTAATTTATTTTCAGTTTTTTTTTTTGGTATAACAACCATGAGTAATAGAATATAAATTTCTCACGTAGGCTACTTGATTAGGCGAAATTACAATTTCGACGAAGGGTACAATTTTTCGGTAGTATTTGGCATTGCAAAATCAATTCCAGACGGTTACAGAATTTTTTTACCATTTAAACGAACTAACCGGCAATGAAATTGTCATAAGACACAGATAGTTTGTTGATCCGAAATGTAACTATATTGCATATTTTTTAGCAATTATTTATAACAATGAAATAAAAATAACAATGTGTTCTTGACCTATTTATTGATCAAGAAAAACCACATATTCTTCGAAACCTTTCTAACTGAGCTTTCAACGTTTCTTTCGGACATGAAAGCCTCTTTTCAGATTAGCTGAAGATGAGAATGTTGAGTTACAACGGACGCTCAATGTACTGGTGACCCTTGTACTATTTATTTCAAAGACGTAGAATCGAATCATTTGAAGTTTATCAGTTTTATTGCAATTGTTGACTTCACTAAGCATGCCGCGGTTCGTTTATTTTTGACTCATCGTTTAGTTTAGTTTAGGTAATTTGCCAGACTTACAACAGATTTACATTGTCAGATGGATCAGAAAGTCATCACAAAAATATAATGACCGAATTTAATTTGTGCAACAAACAAAGTGATATTGGCATCGGAATGAATTTTTTTTATCAACTTGGCATGTAAAGAGCCCTTGAGATGTTTTGGGAGGAGTGCATTGAGAGAATATATTCGTAAATATGCTTATAATTAGTTTCGGACAGACAATTTTTATTTAAAAAAAACGAACTTTTTGTACATACGATGAATCATTTGAAACACTATTTTTACGAGTTTTTCGTAAAAACCCCATGCCGACTTTCGGTGGTTTATTATGAATCGGCTTCATTAGGCAACCGAATTGTTCGCTAAAATATACGAAAGTTTTTAAAATTTCCAGCACCATTCGTCAAACCGCCAACGTCAAAAAAGCTTCAATAGAGTTAAAATATGGTCTCGTTGTTGCTATACGTCAGATAATAATCATCACGATGGTCAAATAGTTAATAACCGTATCCATGTCCGCCGGTTTCAGGAAGATTTCCTGAACCTCTTTCGCTTCCAATGGATCTAGAATCCGCAACAGTACGGAATCAATCGGATTCAGTTGAGCCATTGCGAACTGTTTGTTGGTATTTTATGAAAAAGTTTTAGTTTTTCTCTCTTCCGGGATAAGTCACAAACGTTTCTAATGTGAACTAAAGTGAATTCGTGTGACCAACGAAATCATTCGTAATATACACAAACATTTAATAAAACTAACCACACTTTTCTTTTCATTCACGAAAAATAATTTCGTGCAATGTACACTAAATATGTAAAATTTACAAAAACCTTCGTTCACTAAGCGGAAATTCTTCAGTTCTGTAAATGAACGAAACCTACTATTTAAAATGCACGAAAAGCCTTCGTTGCGGAAAACGACGAATGAACTCGTACGTTGTACGATTAATTTCATTATATTTACCAATTTATATTTTCATTGTCATTACGAAATGCAGCGAAAGCGAGTTTGCAAGGTTATCATATAACAACATCCCAAGAACTTTTTTCATGGGATATTTCTAAGCCAGATTCAAACACTATCAGTTTTTTTCGGAATCCGAATACAATAAATTGGAAAGAAAATTGAAAAAACATTATACACGTGTAAAGCAAATTTCGGGAACAGGAATCATTCAATAGTTTTAAGCCTCAAAATGAATGCTATATTATTGTCAAACGGTATTCATTTTCGACGAAAGATATACATGTAGCTAAAGAAATTACACTAAAGAAAAGACATGTCTTGTGAAAAATAAAATTAACAAAGATATAAAAATGATTTGCTTACATTTCCTCATCCTCGTCGCTTTTTTAAACATTCAAGTGCTTTTGGAATTTTGATACCAAAATATGAACGGTTTTAGAACCACGTAAACTTTTACGGAGGAAGAAGAGTCGAGGAAAATTTAGGTAGGATCTGCAATGTCTGAAAATGTTTCTACGGGGGCCGTCTGGTACCCTGGACTAAAAAAATCGATTTCTTTTTCATTCGCTTAATTGTTAGTATTGAATAGTCTCCCGCAATCTCTGTAGCCACGCTGAACTAGGGTAAACAGGTCTAATACGCCCCCCTTAAGCAAAAATAGCTATATTTCACCATTCGACGCTATGATCTCACTAACTACTCTAATTTATTGTTATGTTAGTTAGAAATTAGTACCCGTTTCATTTTTTATTAAAAACATCCTGATACAAGTACAATTAAACATTTTTCAAAGATGCCTAAATTCTAGTTTTTTTCTTTCGCCCAAGGCAAAATGCCCCCGGTGAAAGTGTAATATGCCCCACAACAAGAGGACGGTATGCCCAACAGCAATCGGTGAGTATGCCCCACAACAATGGGTGGGGCGTTTTGGCCGGTGATGAGCTGTTTTGAATACATGAATAATTCTACACACACACATAGTTTAAAGCCAAGCTATAAACTAAGATAGTAACTGTAACATTCTAGTAAGCTACTTGAAAATCTATCGAATCCGACTATTTCTAATTGGTTGTAATGCTATTGGAAAAGTGGAAGCTTACATAAAAGTAGCTCTTTTGAAACTTTTGTGTATATTGTTGTTTTGCAACATATTAAAAATACCAAACGCACTTAGTACGTTGATTTCATGAAACGATACTGTTATCAGTCATTTTTACTTTTTAGATAATTCAGGAATCCTGGGAATCGAAGAGGGGCATTTAGCCCCGGTGGGGCGTATTATAGGGGAGAGAGGGTAACAGTGGATCAACAGGAACTATGAAACATTCGCAATAAAATCATAATGCATGATCAGAATCGTCTCATTCCCTCATATTTCACGATTCTTTACACGTGTTGCTATATTTTGGTAGAGATCTGATAACTGTATCTCTTTTAATGGATATTTGTTTGTTTTGTGAAAGCCAGATTAAATTTGCAATGAAAAACATTATTCCATCTTTATGAGTTACCATTCATTGTATAAATGTTTAGTCTATTGCTATTTATAGCAAATTTTATGCTCAACATTTGCCGCGAACAAAGTTTTTTGGTAACTTCTCATGGTTCTTTGTAATTTCACAATTTTCATGAATAGACCGATTGGGTAACAGTGGAAAGATGGCGTATGGGGAACAGTGATTATTTTTTGTTTTTGTGGTGTGTCTCAAAATGTGAATGGGTTCCGATTTTCCACAGTAAATACTACTCATATAGTGCAAAATTAGTAAATTTGGGCAAGTTTTGTAGAAATTGTCTCTTATTTCAGGATTGCAGCTGATATTCATGGTGGTTCAATGTTACGCGATGTTATAGTGGATTCTTTCGTAAACAAACGATTTTCGCCTCAATATAGCTTTAATTCAAAGCGTTAGGATCATTCTTCGCCAAAACAAAAGAATAAAATTTATAAGTAGAATATTTCACTATAGACGACATCGTGTTGCATAGTCCCTACCCATGGGGCAAACTGATACATTTTACCACGGACTGTTTATTATCCAAAAAATGTTATTTCCCGTGAATTTTACCAGCTGGAAAAAATATATGTATTAGTTAACAACAGAGTGGCACTATGTATCACTTTTGGTTACACAAATTACAAGTATTATCATCAAAATTAAATTGTAGAAAAAATGTGTTTCATTGTTACCCTCTCCCCCCTACCCTTTTACTTTTGTTTAAGCCATTCCTCGCGCGTATTTGCTATAACAAACGCAGATTTCAATCTATCGGCAACTTTAAAAGCGTTTATCTCGAAATCGCGTTTTTCAAATTAGCGAACCCGATAACTCAAAACCTAATCAACGAATTGACCTGATGTTTTATGAGAATGCACAATATGATAAAATGGAGATTTTTTTTTCTCTCTATTATTTTGAAGAAAAGTGAGCGAATTTTACAGTACAAGATGAGATATTTCGGTTTTCATGAATCCATTTTCCGTAACTTCGATTTTTTCTATTTTTTTTTTTTTTTGGTTTATCGAGTAACTCTAGTCTAAACTTTACAAATCTTTTTAAATTTCCAATTTTATCAAGTGTTATCACGTTCGCCGCGGCGCTCCTCGACGTAGAAATCGTTGGACGTCTACTTTTGGAACGTTTGTTTGTGTGGCTCTGCGTGCTTAAAAAATAGTTTTTTTATCGTACACAATAAATGTATAAATAAATCTAATCATTGCAAAAAGATCCATTGTTGCCTTGCCTTCAAAATCATAAAACAAAAATAACTTTCAGTTTGAGCTCTTTACACCAGACTCCCCCTTAATAGATGGACCCCAGGCAAAAACGAATGTTGCACCTAGCTTGTAAGTAACTCATAGATTTCGTTAGTCACAGCTCGATGGAGATGCACGGTGAACTACCATGTGTCTGCATCATCTTCGTGCGTGTGGGGTTTATGTATGAATGTGCAAAAGTGACGGACAAGAGAAATACAGACAATTTCAACTGTAGAAGACCGAAAACAACAGTCGAAACGTTTGGATGTTATAAATCGTGCTGCTGTGGCAGTCGGTCTCGGAGTCGAGGACAGATGTCGCCCTCTTATCAGACCCGTACAGCATCCCTGCCGGCAACGGCAATTGGGTGTCGGACGGGTCTGGAATGGTGGCAATCTGTACAACGGGAAGGTTCCCGGTTCAAGAGGTAATACACCCCTCCGCCGAGGGTGTGGCGATTGCCAAGATCAATGGTGTGTTCTATTGCAGCTGCTACGCCCCACCAAGGTGGCCAATAGAACAGTTCTACCAGATGATCGACAGGCTCTCGTCGGACCTCGTGGGCCGGAAACCGGTAGTAATAGCGGGAGACTTCAACGCTTGGGCAGTGGAGTGGGGCAGCCGCTGTACAAATAGCAGGGGTCAAGCGCTAATGGAAGCGTTTGCGAAACTCGATACTGTGCTAGCTAATGATGGCTCCGCTAGTACATTCCGTAGAAACGGAGTGGAGGCGTGGATTGATTTGACCTTTGCCAGCCCGAGTCTGGCTCCAGGCATGGAATGGAGGGTAGACGAAGGCTACACCCATAGCGATCATCTAGCAATCCGTTTTAAGATCAACTATGGTGTGCAGCATCCGAGGGCGGGAGATCCCTGTCAGGTACGCGGGTGGAAGTCCAATCACTTCGACAGCGAAGCTTTCACCGCGGCCCTGGGACTGGAGGCCAACACCGACAGTCTAAGCGGGGATGCGCTGGTAGCTGTTCTATCACGCGCGTGCGATGCCACTATGCCGAGAAAAACACTGCCAAGAAACGGTAGATGCCCGGTATACTGGTGGAGTGCCGAGATTGCAGCTCTACGGTCAGCCTGTCTCAGAGCTAGACGTAGGATGCAAAGAGCTCGCACCGAGGATGCAAGAGAGAACCGCCGTGAAGCGTTTCGAGCTGCGAAATTAGCCCTTAACAAAGCTATTAAAAGCAGCAAGAGAGCGTGTTTCGACAACCTGTGTGAGAGTGCCAACGCGAATCCGTGGGGTGACGCCTACCGGATTGTGATGGCCAAGACCAAAGGGGGCTCCTCACCCCCAGAACGGTCTCCGGACCGGTTGGCAACGATTATCGAAGTACTCTTCCCGTCTCGAGCCACAAGCCCCTGGCCACCTGCACTACGAGACAGTGCGGGCACGGTCGAAATGGTGGCTCCAGTGACGAATGAAGAACTACTCGCAGTGGCTAAATCCCTAGCAATGAACAAAGCTCCAGGGCCGGATGGAGTTCCAAACAACGCTCTCAAGGCAGCGATCATAGCGAACCCGAACATGTTCAGGCTAGCTATGCAGAGATGCCTTGACGAGTGCCGTTTCCCCGATAGATGGAAAAGGCAGAAACTGGTGCTGTTGCCGAAGCCCGGGAAGCCGCCAGGCGACCCATCGGCGTACAGACCAATCTGTCTGATAGACACGACTGGCAAACTGCTTGAGAGGATTATCCTCAACAGGCTCACCCCGTACGCGGAAGGTACGGACGGTCTGTCAAGCAACCAGTTTGGCTTTCGGAAGGGTAAGTCCACAGTGGACGCTCTCAACTCAGTGATAAATACTGCCGAGATAGCGATCCAACGAAAAAGGCGAGGTATTCGATACTGCGCGTTAGTGACACTTGACGTGAAGAACGCATTTAACAGCGCAAGCTGGGATGCCATCGCGCTCTCGTTACACCGGCTTAGCCTACCGGTGGGTCTGTACCGGATCCTGGAAAGTTACTTCCAAAACCGCGTACTGATATACGAGACCGATGCCGGTCAGAAAAGGGTTCCGATTACTGCCGGAGTCCCGCAGGGCTCGATCCTAGGCCCGGTGCTATGGAACCTCATGTATGACGGGGTTCTGAGACTGAAGTTCCCTCCTGGGGTCAAGATCGTCGGCTTTGCTGACGACGTAACCTTGGAGGTCTACGGGGAGTCAATTCCTGAGGTAGAACTAACCGCAGAACACGCGATTAGCACGGTGGAGGAATGGATGAGCGCGAGAGGCCTGGAGCTCGCTCATCATAAGACGGAGGTAGTTATCGTCAACAACCGCAAGTCGGCACAACATGCAGTTATCCATGTGGGAGAAGTCGCGATCACTTCACAGCGAAGTCTGAAGTCTCTCGGAGTCATCATAGACGACAAGCTGACCTTCGGCAGCCATGTCGACTATACGTGCAAGAGAGCGTCGACTGCTGTTGCGGCACTATCGAGAATGATGTCCAACAGCTCAAAGGTGTGCGCCAGTAGACGTAGGTTACTGGCACGCGTTGCCGTATCTATCCTCAGGTACGGCGGCCCGTCATGGTCAAGAGCACTGAGGGTAACCAGTTACCTACAGAAACTGGAGAGCACCTACCGCGTGATGTGCCTCAGAGTGATATCTGCCTACCGCACGGTATCACACGATGCATCCTGCGTGATAGCGAGCATGATGCCAGTCGGGCTGGTCATTCGGGAAGATGAGGAGTGCTTTGAGCTACGTGGAAATAGGGGAGCCCGCGAGCGCACCAGGGTGACCTCGGTCGCCAGATGGCAGCGTGAGTGGGACAACTCCTCGAAAGGTAGGTGGACCCACCGGCTGATACCTAGCATATCGAGCTGGGTGGGAAGACCCCATGGGGAAGTTCACTTCCACCTGAAACAATTCCTGTCAGGCCATGGCTATTTCCGTCAGTACCTCCACAGGTTCGGGCACGCGGAGGTCCCAGTCTGCCCGGACTGCCCAGGTGTAGATGAAACTGCCGAACACATACTGTTCGTATGTCATCGGTTCGACGTCGAAAGAAGAGCAATGCTTGACGTCTGTGGCTGGGACACAACCCCGGATACCATTATTCAGCGGATGTGTCAAACGGTGGAGAAGTGGAACGCAGTCTCGGCTGCTACCATCCAGATTGCCAGTAGGCTACAGGTAATCTGGCGAACCGAGCAACAGACGGCGGGCACGGCTAACTAGTGATTGGTTAGCTGGAGCGAAAAAGGCCAAGCGCAAAATAAGAGAGTGAATGGTCTGTTCATGCCGAGGTAGGTTGGCGCAGCGAATGGCAACCGCGTAAGGGGTAAACCCAGCCACCCCGAAGCAAGACAGAAGAGTGAGTGTATAGGCGTATAAGTGGACTGCCTCATGCCAAGACGGGAGGGTCGTAGCGTAGTATGTTGGAACTAAGCTATCGATGCCTCATGGCGTGGCAGAGGAGTGAAAGGGTGAGCATCCAAGTCAGTCTCACATTGCATGTTAAGGGTGAGCATAAAAGTCAGCCTCACAGGTTGGTAGAGGCTAGCACAAAAGTCAGCCTAGCAAGGAATGAAAAAGGTGAGCACAAAAGTCAGCCTCGCATGGTATGTCAGAAGTGGGGCCTAAGAAAAATGTCCCACATGGGATGCCAGAGGGAGTGACAAAGGTACATTAGAGTGGCACGATTGAGAGTGAATCAGGTGATAGGGTGAGCACCCAAGTCAGCCTCACATGGATGGGTAGGGCGAGCACAAAAGTAAGCCTAGCAAGGAATGAGTAAGGTGAGCACACAAGTCAGCCTCGCATGGAACGTAAAAGGTGAGCACAAAAGTCAGCCTCATGTGGGAGTGTTTGAGAGTGAATCAAAGTGTGATTGAGAGAGCACCCAAGTAAGCCTCATACAGGATGTATGATCGCGTGAGTGAGAGTGAATGAGTACATTTAGTACAGCCATCCCCCCAGAAGTAATACCGAGAGGTAGTTCCTGGGAGGAATGATGGCGGAGCCCAATGGAGTTTAGTCGGTATTAATGGCTGGTCACCATTCGAGTCCGACACGCCCCCAGTGCACCCCGTGTGGTAGATTGGACCCTACCGTTAGCACGTGTACTGGGCTAGGACATAAAGGTCTTCTTCATTGTAAAAAAAAAAAAAAAATCCAATTTTATCAAGTGTTATCACGTTCGCCGCGGCGCTCCTCGACGTAGAAATCGTTGGACGTCTACTTTTGGAACGCTTGTTTGTGTGGCTCTGCGTGCTTAAAAAATAGTTTTTTTTATCGTACACAATAAATGTATAAATAAATCTAATCATTGCAAAAAGATCCATTGTTGCCTTGCCTTCAAAATCATAAAACAAAAATAACTTTCAGTTTGAGCTCTTTACACCAGACTCCCCCTTAATAGATGGACCCCAGGCAAAAACGAATGTTGCACCTAGCTTGTAAGTAACTCATAGATTTCGTTAGTCACAGCTCGATGGAGATGCACGGTGAACTACCATGTGTCTGCATCATCTTCGTGCGTGTGGGGTTTATGTATGAATGTGCAAAAGTGACGGACAAGAGAAATACAGACAATTTCAACTGTAGAAGACCGAAAACAACAGTCGAAACGTTTGGATGTTATAAATCGTGATGTTTAATTTTATTTTGACGTAAATAATACCCTAGAACAAAGACAATCGTTAAACACTAAATATCTATTAGAATGTCCCACATACATAGTATGACGACTAGGAATGATTTCCTGCCCAAGTGTTGAAAAATGGTGTCGTTTTCCAAATCACATAGTCAACTCGCTAAAATGCGTTGATCCACTACTGGAAACAGAAGTTATGGAGAAGCTTTCAAATTTTCTAAAAAAAATGTATTTAGCTCGCCGTATATATTGCACGTAAGTGTCAGCTCTTGGAGTGTGCAGTGTATTTCTTTTATAAAAAAAATCACAAACTAGCTACAAAATCCATAAAACTTCAGGCACCTAAGTTAGTAGCTGCCACATTGAGCTTGCGGCAATTAGACACTCTGTCGGTTTGCAGAACGGTCGATGCTCTAGAACCAGACTCCAGAATGGATCTTCTCATTATCAATCCCAAACCGTTTCCCTCTATACGGTCTCGCAGAAACATCCTCGAAAGAAACGTACGGATACGTGTCTGGCTTTAGCAGTAGTACGCAAAAGTATGTGCTGAAAGTACTTACAGTGAATCCTAAGCGTCACCGGCTCACTCTGAGTTTCACCACGGTCGTTGGCGGCAGTGCAGGCGTACATGCCGGAATGATAGCGCCCAACCTTCTGCAGCACTAGCGAACGCGTCGAAATAATCACCCCTGATGTCACATTCTGTGTCACTGGTGAACCCTTTCATTAGTTGATTTCAGTGCGCAGCAATAGTGGGGTTGGTTTTTTTTCGCATAGTATGTGATGTGTTTGAACGAGCCCGACGCCGAACGTTGTCATTATTTTTTCCGAGAGGATTTTTTCGCAGAATCCAAGAGTCGTCCGTTTTTCCAGTTCCAAAGTTCCCACCGGGTTGGGAAGATGACACCATAGAAGGGAGGCCAGACGTCAAGCGTTTTTTACCCACAAGAATGCATTTTGTGTGGCACCCATGAAGAATGCATTTGAAAGGGATGGGTCGTATTAACGGAGAGTTAATCCATCCAGAAATTGTTCAACATCATGCACGGAGTGGCGATGAAACATGGAAAGAGAAAAAAGGGCATGGAATTATTAGTTTGAATCGTTGACATGGTTTTGGCGTTTTCAAGTGCCGCAGTTGAGTTGAGTATTCCAACTACTCGAAAGCAGCATTTTTTTTCATTTTTTTTTGCTTTTTGAATGGACACGGTTTTACCACTTTATCCGCCGATAATTAGTCAACCTATAACAGGAAGTACTGCATTTATTGATTTTGTATTATTCTTGAATGGAACAAGCATCTGATCCGCTATAAAAACTGCACTAGAGCAATAAAAATGGATAAGGCCAATCAAACTCTAGGCAACCAATCAAATCGAATCGTTCCCGTAGAACTTCTAGAACTAATTATCAATTTCAACCAGACTAATAAAAGTTGTGTAATTACATCCGGTTACTCATAAAACTTTATCTTTCCCGCAATCTAATCTATTTCTCTTATCCGACATGTGCTACTTCGTAGTAGCTCAATTTTAATTTATATTTAAATACTTTTTCGCTGGCTGTTGAATGGGTCGACAAGGGAAATACAGATTTATATATAGTAGTAGACATGTTACTGTTTGAAAATGAAAAGGAACTCATAGCAAATAGAGTTTCTAGATATCATGATTTCAAAAGTTACACCAATTACAGGGTGATGCTCTGATTCCCTAATATTACTACTAAACCATATTCAAAAATATATTAACCAAACTTCAAAATTACAAATTACAAATCACGTCGCAGCTTAATATGGTAGGTTTTGGTTAGTAAATTATTCATAGCTCTTAGGTGGGATGAGTAATGGTCCAATTTCCAAAATTAACATCATCATTCATTCATTCATTACAATATGCAAATGTAATGGAAATCAGTTTACAGCTTTTCATGCAACATAACATTAAGTAGAGATAAGATGCCGACACTTTGTTTAGCTAAAGCACACTTTGGTATTTGGCACATTTAAGCCAGCGAAGGGGTTTCAAGCTCTGGAGATTGCATTCGAACGGTAAATAGGCACCGGTAAGCTGTGTGCTCGCAGATGTTTTCAAGTGGAGGTGAGTGTGATTTTAGTATCAATGCTCAAGGCATCAGCCGGAAGGGCAACTTTACTGTACGAGCAATAAAGGAATGTTCTGTTTTGTAGGAAGTATAACGTTTAGCTATACGTGACGCAGTTCACCATAACGAAAGGAAAGAGTGTTTTGCAATTGAAAGAATCACCTTTACCGAAATAAATTACCAGTTGAATGTTTGTTATAAATTGGCTAAAGTTTCATGTTACGTTAAATACTTCCAAAACTAGGCCGCAATACTTTTAAGGCAATAAGAAAAAATGCTCTAATAGCAAGACGTTAAATACTAAAACGGTCCCAACAAAAAAATCCCTAAAAGGCAGTATGAACACATTGAAGTCCTCTCTTCGTTGTACAGTGGCACTACGAGTGACAAAACCCCAAAAATCAATGTCTTGTAATTCTTTTATAAATACTTATTTTATTGAAGTAGAATACTTCTAACGTTTCAATATAGGGATCCCGTTTCAAAATTTTATACCGGAATTTAACGCGATTTCTTTAACGTGAATGTCTGCCGTTGCACTGCATGAAAAAATAAGATTATTGCGCTATCTGATTGGAAATATGTACAACAATTTTGTATCCAATTCCGTAGAATGTACAATTACTAAAAATAACGGAAATAATGGATATTATGAAAGCAGTAATTATCTGATCCATGATTGGTCGGTACAATTCGTTCAAGCAGCGAGTGTTGCTAGGACTGCCCCTTTGTCATCCAATGAACTGCGACACGTATAAAAAGGGAACATAAGAAAAAGCCTACCAGCTGCTGCGTTTCATGTCAGCTCGCATTCTGCGGTGATAGGTATTAGGTAATACATCCCATGACAGCCGTCAGACACTGTTAGTTTTTCCTCCAATGATGCACTCGTGTGCCAGTTTCATGCATACACAGAAGATACAATTATGACACACCACAGAAAAAGCTAGCCAAACATGTCAAATGGACCTAAGTGCAATGGACAGTTGCACTTTATTTACTTTCTCTTTCGCTAATAACTCGGCCGTTTATATGTTTGTTCCTTAACTCTTAGCATAATATGCTAATCCAAATCAGAGTTTTTCGAAACAAGATTGAAAAGTCTTATGAGGACGCCGTAATAATCGAAAGAGAAAGTAGAGAGGCTCTCATTTGCACTTGGGATCATTTGACATGTTTGTCGAGAAAGAGAATGGTTAGGTTTAGGTCAATAGTATGTTCAGAAGATTTATAGTAAGTAATACGAGTCATGTTTTGGTTAGAAAATTTTAGTTCCACATTTTACAGCATAGGGAGCGCCAACGCTAACTTTTCATCGGAAAGAGATAGAGATTAGGTGTCTTCCACAAAGTTGTAGAACAAGCATTTATAAATAATTCTTACGAACTTCTCGATATTCTATCTCACTTCTATAAAAAGTTAGTGTTGGCGCCCTCTATGCGGTCATTGGTGGAACTATAATTTTCTAACCAAACATACTATTCAGCTAAATCTAACTATTTTCTCACAAAAATGAATAGTTGGTGGGAATCGAGTACCGATAAACAACCACGCACTGCTAGGCCCCATGCAAAACTGACTCAGACATCACTTCGATAAAAGTTTAATAACTTCTTTTAACAAAGCCGGATTGACCAGCAGTCTTCGACAAAGTTGTAAGCAATTAAATTATATTTCTTATTTTCACTTACAATGATTATACGATGCATACAGCACAGAGTTAGTGGGTTTTCTCCATGTAAATTGTCGAAAAATTCCATACAAACTTCAGACACGTTGGTCCGGTAGCTAGATTTGTACGATTTGCTTCAAATTTGGAGCAAGTACTCCTAGTGGGACTAGGAATCGACTCAGGGGTAGGCCGATTGAGTTTTTAAAAATTCATTTTCCTGGGCACTCTACTATATATGTACAGCTACCGAAATTCTTCGTTCCACTGTTTATTACCTTTGCAGTAATATGGGTTTAAACCGCAATGCGCAATTGCGTGGTCTTTTATCGAAAAAACAATATAATCTTACCCAAAAGCAACAGAAACGTACCGTAAACCGGGGTTACTTTGATCATCGGGATAACTTTGATCACTCGAAACTTTTTTCGTAGATAGCTTATTAAACCAGAATAGTCTACCGACTCATTTTAATTTGAAATTATTTTTACTCTAAACTTACAAAAACTACAAAACACCGAAATTTGACATTCCCTTATTTTTACGAAGCTTCGTAAGGTGTCTATTTTTTATAAAACAAATAAATCTCAGTTTTGAGCAAGAGTAATAAATTACAAGCGAGTTTTTATTTTCCTTTTAGATTGGGATGTGCTAATTTTAGTTTCAAGAGTTTGTTTATTTTAAATACATTTTTTTGTGAAACTAGTTGGCAATTATTTCAAATTATTTTAAGCTAAAATTCGCAACATTTTTTTATTGTTCAAGATTCCAACGTGTTAAAATGGATGAAACTTTTTGTACATTGATAAAGCACTGAAACAAAACCATTTTCGCAGTTTTAACCGTTGTGTGTCCGACGCGGTACCCGGGTACCTTTTTAAGTTTCAATTAATTAAATTCCTATGATTTATCCATAGCTGTAAATTGAAATTTTGTGACATCTTAGAACTTCACTAAGTTAAGTTTTTGGGTTAATAATATTGTTGATATAGTAAGGGTGGGAGTGAGGAGGGGCTCCTGAATTTTTTTACTACGTAACAGGCCGACGTGGGTACCCGGGTACCCACAAAATTAAAATACTCATAACCAAGGTAATATCTAACCGATTTCGATACTTTTGGTCGTTTTGGATTCAGGAACTCTTCCACTTTTGGACTTGGTAAAAATGAATCGGGTTACTTCATTGGGTTCCCGGAAATCCGGTTTTCCGGAAGCAAGTTCCAGTGCTGAGGTACTATTTGCGAACTTCAATGGAATACTAGCAATATGGGTATCAAAATTCTTGGAATTGCATCAGTAGGCTGTATCTCGTGGTTTTGGAACCATTTGGTGATTTGACCCCGGAACGGACATTCCGGAGCAGGTTCCCGTGGGACCGTGAGTGGCTATTCCATTCCAATTCCATTTTTCAAATTGCCATAGGGTCCCGTAACAATAAAAAACAGACTTCCGAGACAATTTAAATAGTTTTGATACTCATATTGCTAGGATATTATTAAAATTTACAAATCATATTCTGTACTGGAACATTACTTCGGAAAATCCGGATTACCAAAACCCAGATCTATTATTCCGTTTCTATTGTACAGAATCAAAAAGACAAGTTCCTGAATCCAAAACATCTAAAAGTGTCCAAATCGGTTAAAGGAAGCCATAGTTATGAGCATTTCAATTTGTGGGTACCCGGGTACCCTCGTTGGCCTGTTAAAGGTGTTTTTTTGTTGGACACATAACTGTTAAAGGTTTTCAGAATATTTTATTCTAGTTGGACACAAATTATACGAATTTTGGTTACTCGAATTGTACAGTACATTGAAATACTTTTTATAATACCAATTAATATCTATTTAACAATGAGTATCTTTCCAGAATTAGTTTAAACAAAAAATTGAAAGAAAAACATTGACATCAACAACTTAATATGGGTGAACATGCGGGTTATCAAAGTCACCCCGGAAAACGAAAACGGACTTCAACTTGAAATTATTTTTGGAAAAATAGCTGTAAGCGGACAATTTTAGGTTAAACCATCCAATCTTGTTCTCCATACATCAGTACATGTTTTAAAATATTAAAATTGAAAAAATGTGTTGCGTCTAAAAATATGTAATGATTACTTCGAAAAGTGATCAATGTCACCCCGGTTTACGGTACCCGTCGGACTTTAGGTGTGGCGTTTTTAATGCTTGACCAAAGTTAACCAAATTTTGCCCTGTTTTTTTATTATTTACATCCGCTAAGCTTAGCAGTTCTGGGAGAGATTACGGTCGAGATAGAAGAAAACCATCAAACTATTTGGGAAAGGATTTTGTTTACCCACGTGCAAAATTCTGGGTTGTCGCATCGTGCTTTAGGAAAACTGAAGGATGTACATATTTCAACCATCTCAAGGAACCTCCAAAGGATCCAAGCACGGAAGATAGTGGACTACCAGTCAGGAGCTGAACGAAAAATGGGTATGACGTGTATAAAACCGATAGAGTACTGATTGGCATTTCAGGCGAAATCCGAACATTTCGACGCGGGCTTGATGATACGTGAAGTTTCATCCGGAGAGCAAAGAAACGACCTGTACCGAAAACGTACAAGGTTCAGAACTTCCTAAATCGGAACGAATGCCAGCGGAATGTTGCCAAAACGCGAACCCGAAAACCCTACACGATGCTGCTAATGCAATACCAGTGTTGTGTCATAGATAATGATATCTACATCAAAGCGGACTTCAAGTAGATTCCGGCACAGAAATATTTCATGGGAAGTGACTAGTTTACTGTGGATGATCACTTTAATAGGAAGAAGTTGTCGAAATCCAAACTAACTGATTTGGCAGACCATATTTACTGAAAGCCAGTAGTTTTTTTTCTTCTGAATTTTCATCAGCTGAAGGCCAGTAAAGTTCAGCCGGAACTGAACTGGAATTTTAGCTGTTTCCAGTTCGCATTCCGGCTCCAATGACACAACCGATTCTAACTAGAAACGGTTGTGTCACTGGAGCCGGAATACGAGCTGGAACCAGCCATAATTCCAGTTCGTTTCCGGCTGAGCTTAACTGGGAGGTTTCAGCAATCGAAGCAGCGGAAAACTCAGCAATTTGAATTGTTGATTGAAATTTTCAAATTTACATCGCAATTGACGAATTATCAGTATTCTGGGCAGGATTGCTGTAAATCTGGTATTTGCGCTGGCAATTTAAAAATCTGACTTGTTGAATTTTTAGCAAAGAGAATCTCTTACACTCAATCAATCCAAATTGCCGAATTTTCGGCATCTCGGTTTGCTGAAGCTTTAAACTATATGAAAATTCAGCAAAATTTTACTGAAATCGACTTGCAAATTTGGGTGTGTAATAACCTGAACACTATGAACGTTGAGATTTACAAAATTGAGTTTCGTCCAAAAACGGCTTTTGCCGTGGTAGGTGGTTTATTTGGTAAATTTTGTTGCCGCAATACATGAACCTTCCAAATTGGACTCAGTTTCGTTCGATCGAAGCCCATTGAGCCATAATGAAACGCGAACTTCGGAAGACCAAAGCGGCGAAGAATGAAAAGAAAATGATGAGGAAGTGACAAACAACTAAGAAAAAGGTACCAGAAACAAGTGTACAGGTCTGTGTGATGGGTGTCAATCGCCATCGTTGTACATTTTACTCAAATCCATCCTAAAGTAAACCAAGCTACACACGTAAGCTGAAACAGATACGTTCACTAAAGTACTGTAAAACTTTGGTTTTATTGCGGTTGTATATCCGATTCATAAATCATTCTATAGTGTCGCAATAATTAACGACTCACCGTTTCTCAATTGGTTTCTCATTTTGCCGGTTTGCAAACCAACGGCTGCGGACCGAGCAGTAACAAATACCAGATCAACAACGATCGGGGCAAGTACCACTAAACCAGGAGCGGATCCAGAAAAAAAATTCGTAGGGGGTCCGAAATTTCGATTTTGAAATGTTCATTGTACAATGCGTAATATGTAATACCCTCATTCAATTAAAATCAGCTATGGTGGTCAAATCTGGTTTGGAATGTTTTTGAATTTAGAATAAATTTGAAATAGAAAATATTCTCAAGAAGTTAAAAATTTTCGGGGAGAGTCCGGACCCCCAGCACCCTCCCCCTGAATCCGCCACTGCACTAAACCAACTGTCATTGCCAACATCGAAGTAACAACAAAGGTCTCCAAACCAGCAACCAACACCTCCGATAAGGAATCAGATACCGATGAAAAAGGATTTGCAACATCGCGCAGCGACCCGAAAGTACAGGAAACAAACAAGAACATCATGAATGCAGTACTGATGACGGCGTGGACGAGAACGAAAACGCGATAGAAGGCGGACCGAATGACCCCAAGGTGCGGCAGACAACGCACCTAATGTTTCACCACCAAGGAAGAGAATCTCAACACACAGCAGCAAGCTGCGTCAACAAGAGTTGAAAGTTGATTTTAATCTTAAAAGACCCACGGATCAGTTGTGCTAACGCATTGAACCGTGTCAAATAAACAAGAGCGAAAATAGTACAATTTGCCTAAATATCAGAATAATACGAGGAAAGGTTCTTCTGAGTCAACAAATCGACGGCACTGGTGGTTGAGTGGTAAGCTTGACCGCTACTCACCCCAGGCCCATGAGAGGTTGTTGAGATTTTCTAAGGTGGAGAAATTTTTAGTCCCGGTCCATGTGTTGATGGTTCTATATCCAGGGTTTAGATAGTGGAGTCACCTCTCTGGCGTCGGAGCGGAAATAGGCCGACAAAAAATGACCAGAAAAAGGAAGAAGAAGAGCCAATATTATGATTCTTCATTATTGCCCTCAACCAAAAATTCCCAGTGGTTCAACTAAGCGAAAAAGAAGTTCGTTCTTTCTCTTTCTGCACATTTTGTTAATTAAATCTTAGTGAAAAGTCATTTTGTCATTCATAGCGCAATATTGCAGTGTAATTAATTCAGATAAGAAATTAAATTCATCTTTGCATAAAACAATTTCAAACAAATATGTTTCGCTCAGCATAAAGAAAAAAGGTCTGCTGCAATTTGCGTTAAAACACTAAACGAGGAAATGAAGTGCCCAGACTATCGACAACGGGCCCCACGCTCGCCGTTTCATTTTGCCGTCATGTATGCCGACCTAGCCGCACTAGAAAGAATTGCTGAAGAGGAAAAGACCTCTTTAAAATACCGGCATCCAGTCCAGACACAGCTCGGGCCGCACAGCATGGTATAGGTAGCCGGGAAGGAACATATTAAAATCCCATTAAATTCACATCGGGAAAATATGATACCATTATATTCCGCGGAGCAATTTATCTCTCTTAAGCTGATTTCATTCAATTTCACATTCATCCCTTCAAGCGTGGATGATGACGAACGAACAGGACGGTGGCGAGGTGCAGACAACGACAACGACATCGACGACGAGGACGACTTTTTTGCAACTTGCTTCACCGGAAACCGTCCGTACTTGCCCCTTCGCGTGGATGACGTTGCTATGAGCTGTTTTGCTAAACTTAGTTATAAATGGAAATCTTAACGCCACTCAGCTGCTGCCAAGAAGTACTGTCTGAAATCGGCACGCGGCTGCTGATGCTGGCCTTCGCATGACACCCACCACTTAGCCATTGGGTGGAGGGATCCAACCAACCAACCAACCGTCCGTTCAACGGTGATGGTAAACACGAAATGGGCCAGGAAATTTAAATGAATTATACCGTCCACTGTTCCACATTTTCTCGTTATATCCACTCAAACTGTGTCAGGATGCGCCAAAGTCGACAGATTACGCCAGACGGAAGACGCAGGATGGGAGCCCGTGTTCTTCATGAACCGAGCGGATGTCTTTGCATACTTACATCATGAGACCATGTAATGCGATGCTCCCTTGGATTTGCCTTAATGTGGCATTCAAAGTAGACATCGTCGCCCTCCTTAATGTCGTCCGGATTAAGCGTTGATCCAAGAGACAGCGTCACTTGCGGCGGATCTGAGGAAAGGGAGTTCAAATGAAACTTTCGTGTAAATAGGTCAGCTAGGAAAATGACTGGTGCTGTTTGATACAATGTGTGATGGTTAAAATTTAACTTACACATAACATTCATGATGATCGAATCCTCCAGGACTGAGTTCTGAAGTCTTGGATTGGAACCCTCGCACTTAAGGATAGTTCCATCGTCCTCTGGATGAGGTTGAAATATCAGTACCGATGTTGTGGTAGAGCTGTTGGTCACCGTTCGAATCTGTTAATCGAAAAAGATCTTAGCAAATTGCGGCAAAAGGTATTAGTACGATTGTACACAGGCTTAGTGGTTGGATGTTTTGAGGAGGAAGGAGGCAATGGCCATATCGAAGAAAGCACGCTACAAATAATGTTGAGCAGAAAGGAAAATGTAAACATTGGTAACCTACTTTTCCTTTGGTGAATGGACGGTTGTTCTGCATCCATCTAATCTCGGTGTCTGGTACTGATCCTTCCACATCACAGGATAAACTGTACTCCTGGTCGGATATTAATTGTTTCGGTTTAGATGACAGAGACGTTGATATCGGTTTAACTGTGGATTGCATGAAAGAGAAGTGTTCAGACAGTATGACGAAAAGTGGAATTGAAAATCGAGTGTAGTAAAGGGATTTGCATGGAATTTATTTTATTGATTTTCTACTCTTGCTACTGCTCCGTACTAGGCCGCTTCCTTCGAGGTCTTTACGGTGAGCATTTTGAGCTCGCAAGCAGGCATCTCAAACATTGCTTTGATAAATTTGATAGAATCGGATCAAGGGGGTTAAAAGTGGCACTGTCTTGTACTATCTTTTGTTGCGACGTGTTTGCAATGTTTTCTGCATTGCTACTAGTAATGCTGATTGAAAAAGAGAATAGCATATTGTTCGCTGTTGAATTGAGACAACGGTGTGCCGCTCGGTCAGTGCAGTGTTGGAATGGAATTATGGAATGATGAATTCTCTACATTTCCGATCGATTGTGTTAAATCGAAATGAAATAGGCTATAAGGTACTTTGCACTTTCAACTATGGGACTGTCAAGCTTAAATTTATGACTACTTTCAAAGGGCGAGCAGAGGGAGAGCATGTGGTGCAGTTTGCGTTAGACTATTCGTGTAACCATTTTTAGCCTGAGTACAACGATCGAGTATTTCAACAGATAAAATGCTTTATGTATTGCTGTGCACTTTTGTATAGTGTTAAATGGATCTGAGCTAAGTCAGACAAGCCAAAGGCACATTCATAGCTCTTCTAAAATTGGTGGGATGGTGTAGTTCACTATATTCGATATTATAAGGCTGTCGCCTCAGAAACTGCGATGTTGCAGATAAAAATTCGCCTAAACTCCAACTCATGTTATTGGAGCGGGCTCTCAAGACCTCCATTATTTCCATTCGCATTGCGTTGCGAAAGCAGGGGAGTTTTCGGATGTGTGGATTATCCTAAATGAAGTAACAGATTTTCTATCGTACATACAAATTTAATCCGGTATGGGTGCGATGACGATGCGACGTAATAGTTGACGCATTTATCAGGTTGAAAGTGACGGAATACACCAGGCATTCGTATCCTGCGGAAGGGTCTTTGACGGTAAGTCCCTGATTCCTATCGGGGAAACACAGCAACTCAATTAACACATTCCCCGTTGCATTGCGTTGCGTTGCGTTGCGTTGTGACGATGATTTTGGCGGATTGCACACTGACTTCATCATGTTTGACTGCTGATTATCTAATAAGAGTTGCTTAGGAAATGGTAAGTAGGAGTTCATATCAATCCGACCCATATTAAAACCTCAACAGCATGATAGCCATCATTGCCGGCCGCCCCCATCTCCATCGTTCACGGGGAAGGATAAAGGATAAGGTAGACAGGAAGTGTTGATGCTCCACCTACTTAACGGAAGGACGACGATTTATCAGACTCTTCCATAGGTGTCGCGGAGTTGGTAGTTTGGAAGGGTATCAGGTCTAGGATTCGCTCCAAGCAAGCGATGCTTTTTTTAAACTCTGGGCAGCCGGCTACCGAGAGTATACTATGTTCCCTAAACAAAAGCAATTTGAACTCCACTCGGCCGACCGTGGAAGTATTGCCTAGAAAAGCTAATCTTATCTGCGTAATGGGCCGGATCACTATTTATTGCAACAGTATTTGGACAGAATTCGCTACTTATTCTCTACGATATATTTATTGGCTTGAAAACTACCGAGTGACACATTATACAGGCTAGAGTGACAAGATAGAGTGACACATTATACAGACAAAAATAGCGCGAGATGTTATAAATCAAGGAAAGTATTTATTATTTTCCATATCAGATTTGTGGAATACAAGTATACGAGCGATAATAACGAACACTGAAGGAAAATATAAAGGATTGTTAACCTGATGCACGGGCTTGTTAGCAATAACGGAGCTTGAAATTAGGTTCAGACGCGGCGAATTTTCAATACGTATTGACCCGTGATCATAGATACTAGTCAGATTTGTCGTATTGGGGCAAATTTCCGATCAACTATTCATTTTTACGGCAATGTTTTCTCGACTAGATCTGTTCGCACCCTCTCATTCATCGGCAGAAGGCTGATAGCACCCAGTCGTCACCGGTCTAAGGACCAAATGTCATCAATAGACTTAGACTCGCGTGGAGGCATGAGATAGGAAACTTGTGAGAATTTTGTTATCCCACCGTTTGACGACCCTCAATTAACACATTCCCTGTGAGAGACAAACGAATGAAGTATGGTTTTTTCTTAGCATTTTTCTGATTACTTCATCATAGTTGAGCGAATAGTCATGTATTATACATCAAAAACAACAGTCCTGTTCATTAAGTACAAGAACCAGATCGAATATGTTCAAGCAAACTATTACTACAAAATTGCACAAGCCATGCCTGGTGATGCCAAATGCCATCGCGCGCGGGAAATAGGTTAAGTGAAATTGGACACGGTAAACTAAGAGCGATCAGTTTCGCTTAACTTTTCTACGAGGGTCGTGTCAATGGCCTCGTGAAAACGTCTTGCGTTTTCATTAGTCCAATTCTCTTGATATCTCCTCTCCTCGTAGGCTTCGGGACAGGTTCAACTTCCGCTCGCTACTTTTTATCACCATTTCCGTACCATGTCCAATACCAGTCCACTTACTAATCAACCAAGACCACAATCCTTATTCACTAACTACCCACTTTAAATTAACCGTTGCTTCTACGTTAACCTTTGAAAAATAATTCAATCCTACTAGAGCTTCCATCCCAGCAGCTTATTTCCTGAGAATTAAGGGTGGGCGAAACGCGATTCTAGTCTATGCGGTACGAAACGAAACGAACAACTCCTTCGTATTCTGTTGACGATACGAAACGAAATGAAATTTCAATTGTAGATGTTCTATTTTGACGGAAACATTTAAGAACAATTCCAAAATTATTCAAATTTCTTTTGATTTAAGAAAACTTCTTTTCCTTTTAATACTTTTATATAATAGAAGCGAACTTTGAATTTTTACATCTAAGCCTTTTTTTGTTTCGATAAATAAAGATTTAACCTATTTTTCGGGATAGAAAAATCTCTAACCCTATGTGCGGGATTGGGACTCGAATTCAAGTGAGCTGCGTACAAGACAATCGCTATGCCTACCTCTATCAAAGCCTTCTGCCAGGCTCAAGATTAATTATTTTAAACTTTTGTCGTTTTTGCATTGAAAAACAACGAGGTAATGGATTGCACTGGTTTTGCACTTTATAGCAAAAATGGGAATGCAACACGTCTAGTGGCCTGCTTCCTGCTGGAAAATGCACCACAAAGGCAATCCACTGCCCCGGCGCTTTTCAATTAAAAATCCCATTAGGCTCTTCAACCCAAAATTAATGACAGGACAAGTATTCGTTTCCGGGTAATAATTGTAAGATCTGTAAATCTTTTCGTCGAATAATTTTTTACGAAATATTATCGAATAAATGCAAAGAGTACCCAAAACAAGCTTTTCAAAAGATTTCGAAAACGCTGTTAATTGGAAACCAGTGTTATTAAATTTGTAAACTAGTGCATCCGGTTCAGATATCTCAATTACCTTTGAAAAGGCCGTTAATTTTTATACAACTTTATCGCTCGAGATGGATAACTTTTCTCTGTGATATACTGCACTGAACTCTAAAATTCATTGAATTTTTATAAATTTCGAAAAAAAAGTTCGCAAAATTTTGCTGAAATTTGCGAATTTAAACGAAATTTTCCGTAACGTTTCGTTTCGCAAAGCTTGCGAAAAATTTCGTTTCGTTTCGTTTCGTTCCGATAATTCGCGAAAAAATAAATGTTCGCCTACCCTTACTGGGTATCCTAGCATTTTATCGTATTTATTGTTCGCCTTTTTTTACTCTGCTGCGCTTTTCGAATCATTGCATACACAAAGGAGTGTAGAAATGCAGTAGGTTTGAGTCGATGATGATTTTACACGTTGGTTTGGATTAAGTTCAAAATAGCAGGGTGCGACGTGTGTGTGCTGCATGTGAGTTTGCGCTGAGAAAAATTCTAGCAAACTTATTGAAAACGACCTGTTGTGACCGTACTAAAAAGCGTTCCACCTAAATCGTTCTTTAACCTGACCCGTGACTCCCATCTATGAAACAGCTTAGTTCATTTCCGGCGACAAACAACGGTTCCAGGCAAGTCCACAGGTAAGTAATGCACGGTTATTTTCACTGCAAGCACTGTTTTTATTCTGCAAGTTTTTCTATTTAACCTTAATTTTATTGTTTTTACAATTGTAACTAACTTCTTTTCCTAGTAAAATTTAATTTTCTCCAGTACAAAATTACTTTGGTGGCCGATCGATATGAAGGCAACAGAAGGATGATACATCAACATGATGCAAGGAATGAGAAGATAGTGTGTGTACAAAGATTCCACCTACCAGATATTTCTTGATATCGCATAGGGCTATCTTCAAAATTGGCTTACCTAACTGTTTGATGCGGATTACCTAGTGCATAACAGTTCCTATTTGTGCACTAATCGTAAGCATGTTCCAAATGAGAGCCACTCTTCCGCTGATAACTGGGTTGGATTTATGTTTGGCTGCTTAACCCTTTGCATAATATACTAGTCGAAACTATAGTTAATGATATACATTGTATAAATATTGGGAAGTTTTATACTTGCGCCGTAATAATCTAATAATCTCTCTTTGGCGCATCCAACCAATAAATGTACGAAAATCAAGTTATATTTATGCTTGTGTGTGCGCTGGCAACTGGCAACTGACAACATGCTTCGGTAGGTTTTTCAAAACCACGGGCAGACCCAACTCGGTTTGCGCATTACTGAAAAGCGTGAGTTGGCTGGAGATTTGGGTGGATGAGGAGACCCAAATTATTAGTTTGTGGATGAGAATTTTTTTAAAACTCTAAAAATCAGCTCCAAAGATCGATTTTTTTGGGAAAAATCTTTTCCGTATACAAGAAAAAATAATTATGTGTTCAACTGATTGTTAAGGTATGCGGACTATTCCTATACTAATAGATTTTTTTCGAGTTTTAGGATATTCGTACAAGAGCTTTTGAAGAAGACGAGAACTTCACAAATTGTCAATTTTTTTATAAACTACACACCAAAAAAAATATGAATTTTATCATTTACGTAATTGCAAACATGACACAATTCGACAAGTCGTAATTTACAAAATGACGAAACATTACCGTGCTCCGTTTAATTTTACATGCAACATATACTTTACATGTGCAATGGCATAAAATTACACTTACTGCCATTCAAAACAAACGCCATATATGGAGTAAAATTACATGATTTATGAAATTCAATGTCATGTAAAAATAAAATCAAACGTAAAACTAAACCATTTTTGATGCTCGTATATGTCAGGGTCAGTAGACATAAATTTACACGATTTTTTCTAGGTGCGTAGTGCTTCTTATTGTCACTGAAAAATGTGCTATCAAAAAACTATAATTTGGATGCCATAAAATCATATTTCTAGAAACATTCAAACTATCCTCCTGCAAAAAGTTGTGTAATCCTTTAAAGAATTGCCAATAAACTTTATTCTAAGAAGAAGGATGTACATTGTAATATATGGGAGAAAGAGAGTAAGCTGCGAAAGTTATTAAGATATAGTTCCAGAAACATTTACTGATATATTTCAATAGGTTGAAAATATTTACTGAATTTGAAATAATGTGAATAGCTTCATCATCTAAGAGATCACTCTTCCTTTCTCCTTTCTCTTCTCCACTAGTGAAATCCGCGTAGATCGTGCTAGCAATGTTATTTGAAAGCTGTTCGTGTATTCGAGTTATTCTTCAAACTAGAATGTGATTATACAAATTTAATATCATTAATAACCATGCGTCTCCATTAAAAGTTTTTTTTTTTTATTTTGACTGTCTTAGGCCAGTTTCCGCAAAATTAGCATAGACGCATTCAAAAGAGAATTTTCAAAAGCTCTCGAATAAGTATAGTGTGATTGCGGGCATTCGTGAGCGTCGTTGATATTATTACATTAGGAGAACGATTTCAAAAAAAGTTCACAACAAACTGCTATTTAACCAATAAAGTAAAACAATCAATGACTTATTTTGGGTGATTTTACGATGTAATTTAATCAAATGGAACTTTTTGCTAAAGTAATGTATTGCATACAATCAACCGTTCCTTCGAAAAACGAAAATTACCGAATGCAGTTCCTAGGAATAAACTATGCAAAAACATTTGAGTTATGCCCTTCAAAAAGCTGCAAAAGTTAATTTTTGCGTCCATATCCATATAAAATTTGGGTTGCACAATATTTGTCCATGAAAGTAAGTACGGTTAATAATAGAGACTAGCATCAATAGTTGAAGGTTTAATCCGTAGAACAGATTTCATTGCAATTAAACTGATTGGATTTCGCTGGAACAGTGTTGCCAAGAATAGTTCCAATACACGGTGAAATTGAAATTTTGCTGCATCTTTGTTGCCTTGTCATACTATTGTAAACTGATAGTCTATCGATTTAAACTGTTAACGTCTATCTATTTCATGCAACTATACAGTGGCGTAGTAAGAAAATTTTTCGGGGGGGGATATGAAATTTTTTTGTAAATATATGAAAAAATGTTCAAAAACATTCTGAGCAGGAAAAAAATGTTCAAAAACCAACAACTCAGGGAACAGGTTTGGGTAGTCAAGGTAGGAAAGCTAGCTGTTGGTATAGAATAAATGCTCTTCCCCTACGAGGACAATCTAAGCGGCAAACTTCAGACTATCTAATTTACTGAGCCCTTCAGTTCCCTTGTGCCATTCAGTACCACTTCCTCGTTGAGCTTCCGACTGATTCGCGAACTACTTGGTCTAGTCCCCGACAATAGATCTAGCCTACTCCGACGAAAAGTTCCCCGGCGAGAGAAGTTCGAGCCAACCAGCCAGGTGCTAGGTCAGTTCGGCGATTCCGGTAGAGTGGGCATCCGGTTTGCTGGAGCCCCGGCGCGACTGGTGGTTTATCGTCGCGGTCTAAGCGGTCTCGTTCCCGGCGGTGAATCTGACTGTAAGCTAAAGGAGAGGTCCCAGACGAAAGAAGTTCTCCCGATACCGATTCTTATTTGATTTCAATACCACAACTTCTTGAGCCCTTTGACTCCGTAACCGGTGCCATTTAGCACCGCAACTCCTTTAAGCCTTTTAGTTCTCTTCTTGGGCCATTTAGCACTACTTCCTTGATGGTCCATTCAGTCCTCGACTTGTTCGCGAACAACTCGGTCTAGTCCCCGACGATGGACCTGACCTACTCCGACAGAGTATTCCCCGGCGAGAGAAGTTCTCCCGAGATCGAGCTAATCAGTTAAGTGCCTAGTTCGGCGATTCTGGTGAAGCAGGGTATCCGATGCACTGGTGCACCGATGACCCGCGACTAGCGGTGTCTCGTCGCTGTCTATTCAGTCTAGTCCCCAGCGGTGAATCTAGCTTACGATAGCGGAGAGTTCCCTGGCGAAAAAAGTTTTCCCAATATCGATTCTTCTTTGGTTTTCGCTATTTTTCTATCGGAACAAACGGTGGGGTGCCGTAGTCGGTCTGGCAAATCTGCATGGAGCGTGACATCCGGTTCGCTGGCGTTTCGACGACTCATACTCGCTGCTTTGTTGCAGTCTAAACGACTAGTCCTCGGCGGTGGATCTAGCTTATACCTGCGGAGAGTTCCCTGGTGGTGATTGCTCTCCCGAAACCGTTGTTCGATGTCCATTTCGCTGTAAGGCAGTCATGATCTACATCAGCGGTGTTCAACCTTTTAAGTAGCTCCCTGCACGTCACTTCAAACCTCGGACATTCAAAGACTCTCCTCGGACATTCAAAGACTTCAAATCTCGGACATTCAAAGACGCTCCAGGCACAGTGTTGACGTTGCGTGCCCACACCGATGAAGATACTCCTTAAGCAGCCGTGGCTCGGTAGAAGCTGTTTCAGGTTGAAGGTCATCTCTCCGTGCATTCTATTGACCCACGTCGACAGGTTTGGATGAGCCAGTAGGTCCACTTTCCTTTCTCCGTATTATCCTATGCCTGCAGCTACGTCATCATCGAATCGATTCTCATCATCTTCATCACGTTTCTGACATTTCATTGATTGTAGCACTTGATATCCTCCGTCAGGGTAATGCAGATGGGGATCATCTCGGCATCAAGGCATACTGCCTCCGGTACGCAATCGCAACTCGTACGACCAGTAGTCGAAGCGTCCTGTTCAGCTTTTCGCGGTTTCACTTGGTTTTCAGCGCCGCACCCCAAGCAGTATCGATGACGAAACACTAGATAAAGACCCGACATTTCGCATGTGTAATCAACGTGGTTGTTTAAGCTCAATCAGTCGTCGATTATCACTCCCAATTGCTTCAGTGCACGCTTCGATGCATTCACGTGCCCTTCGATGGTGATCTGTATCCGCTGAAACGCTTTTCAGTTGCTGTCCAACAACAAAACCGTCTTGTAGTGAGCTATTTGCAGCTTGACCCGTTCATCCAGCTCTCGATCGCATCGATTGTCTCCGTCACCGATTTTCTTCAAGTGTCTCACCGTTAGTGACACATCATCCACGAAACCAACGATTTTCACTTTCCTTGGCAGCAGCATTGTTAAGACCCCACACTGATAGAATATATTCGTAAATCGCTAGGAATTTATTTTGTACAAACAACTTTAATAAAATATACGAATTTTTCGTATATATGATGTAGTTCTATCGAAACCCTTTTATTTTTTATTACGAGTTTTTCGTGAAAACCACGAAATGACTTTCGTTGGCTTATTACGAAACAGCTTCATTCAGCAAACGAGTCGTTCGCTGTTATATACGAATATCTTTATAATATTTACGAGCACCATTCGTCAAACCGTCCACGTCAAAAGAGCAATATGGAGCCATTGTTGCTATTCGTCAGATAATTGTTGTTGTCTGACTATTTAGTAGTCGTATCCGTGTCCGCCGGTTGCAGGAAGATTTCCTGAACCTCTTTCGCTTCCAGTTGATTCAGAATCTGGAGCAGTACAGAATCAGTTGAGCCGTCGTGAACTGCTCGTTGATTTTGTATGAATAATTTTGAGTTTTTCTCTGCCAGATCGGTGCTGTCAAACATCGATCCTAAAAGATCGAATGCGACCAACGAAATCGTTTGTAATATACATAAGCGTTTATTAAAATAAAAGAAACTTTCGTTCATCAAGCGGCCATTTCTTCGTATTATAATAAAAGCGATTTGGCCACATCGATTTTTTTAAATAAAAAAAAACATCGATCCTAAAAGATCGACTGAAAACAATAAGAGGCCAATAAATACGAAAACTTTTCTAAGATAAACGAAAAGATTTCATGCGACCAACGAAATCGTTCGTAATATACACAAACGTTTATTAAAATAAACAAAACATTTCATTTCATTCACGAAAAATAATGTCGTTATCAACGATAAAATTCGTGCAGTGTACATTAAATGTGTAAAATTTACGAAAACTTTCGTTCACCATACGGCCATTCTTGTTCATGAAATGAACGAAACTTACTATTTACAATGCACGAAAATACTTCGTTGCAGAAAACGACGAATGAATTCGTGCATTGCATGATTTATTATATTCACGAATTTATATTATCAGTGCATCTTACATCCCATTCCAAAGTGTTTGACAGAGAATGGAGCCCTGAGTAACGCCCGCTGCGACTCGCATTGCCGTCTGGTACAGCAGTGCTCTACTCTGGAAGTAGCTCTTCAGGATCTGGCTCATTCTTTTATGGCACGCTGCGGCACTGGTCTATTCGAGGCTGGATGGCTCGGTGACTTCACTGACTTTGGCAGCAACATCAGTTTCTGCACCTTCCTTATTTTGGGGATTACTTTCGTCTAAAGACGTCAGCAGTAGCATCCTGAACATGTCCGGATATGCCAGGATCGCAGCTTTCAGCACCACAATTGGTATTCCATCCGGACCGAGGGTTTTCTTTGATTTTAGTCACATCGACGCGTCTTTGAGCTCGTCGTTAGTCACTTGCCACTCGACTGTGTTGCCCCCTTCTTCTTCGCCGTACGGTGTCGGTGACCAGGTAGTTGAATCGTGATTCGGGAAGAGACCCTCAACGATTATGTTTTGCTTACCCGGGCATATTTCAGCTCGTGTCGACGGACCCTCGTCTTCGTCATGACGAATCAGTACGCGTCCCCCAAGGATTGGCGTTTATTTCTCAGCACAGCTACTTATGGCAATTGGCTTGCTAAGCTTGATCTCCCGTTTTAAAAAGTCCCTACCTTCTAGATACGTCGCTTGCGCTCCTCCTTACTCTCCGATCTTGCGCTCTGAACCTGCCTTCTGGATCTAAGACAAGCAGCGCATAGCGTACTGAGTTACTCATTTAACCAGTAAGCTGCACGCCGTCTACTACATGGCCCTAGTTTTCGTGATGTTGTAACGTCACAAGCCGTCACAATCCTTCTAGCCGTCAGCCGTATCAACGTACTTAATTCCGTTGTTCGCCGAAGTAACTCAACAAAGAGGTTTTCGTTAAAGGCTTTCGTCTTCCACTTTAGCTTGCCGCCCGTCCTTCTTCGTGCTGCAGCAGGGTTCCATTGGCCGATATGGTAGGGAATCGCCTGGTGGCCTCCATGGGGATACTTCTCTCACACTCTCCAGTCCATGTTCGCCGTCAGTCAAGGACTACAGAATGTGGCGAAATTTCTCTCGGTACCTATATCCGTTTCGTGAACTATTAAGCTCCTAGCTCCTCGCTTCGCCGCGATCTACTCGTTATAGTCCTCGGCGGTTGAGCTAGCGTCCACAACGTGCCGACAGGTAGGTGTCCAGTCTGCAGCCAATTTTCACTACAAGGAAATATTTTCACAAGATAACTTTTGCAATTGAAACGTTGAGAATTTCATTTAAAATATTAGGCATATTTTTGTTTAACATATTCATTTTTTTTCAAATTTCTCCAAAATATTTCGGGGGGGGTTTCGTCCCCAAAACCCCCCCCGCTACTACGCCACTGCAACTATAAATGCTACGGTTGTGTTGAGTTTCAGAAGGTACAAATTGAGCAGTTCCGCAACTTAGCTTTACATGTGATTTGAAATTCACACGATTTTCAATTAAATATAATAACATAATTTTATGTTTATGGCTATGGTGATTGCTTAAACTAATTACATTTTAAAATTGCCAACATATTCGCTTTTATCGCATTCCGCGTCCGGTCCAAAAGCCAAAGGCCGTCGCACACTGTTAAAAATTCGCTGGAGTCCGGTAACAGCGCTCTGGCAACCATAGTTGGTTCTCCTGAACGGAACTCGCAGAAGAGAGTTATTACGTAGAGCTCGAACGCGGGCTTGAAGATCCAGACGTCCGAGGATTGTAGGGCAATCCACTCTGGCAGAGAGTAAGTCCGAGACGAACAGGGCTCGAGAGCAGTCCCTCCGAATGCTGAGTGTATCGAGGTGTATTAGCTGGCAACGGTTTTCATAGCTCGGCAGCTGAAATTTGTTTCGCCATGGGAGATGCCGAAGAGCGAAGCGTATGAACCTTCGTTAGACAGCCTCGATTCTGTCAATCTCGTTTTGGTAGTACGGATTCCAAACAGCAGAAGAATATTCTAACGTTGAGCGGACCAACGTAGTAAAGCGATTTAAGACAATATACGTCCCTGAAGTTTTTCGCTATTCGGAAGATGAACCCGAGCTGTCGTGATGCCTTATCCACGATGTATGACGTATGTGGTTTGAATGTTAGTGCCGAATCCAAGATCTTTGATGTGAGAGTGACTTGGAATGCTCGAGCCGAAGAAATGGTAGTTAAACTGAGTCGGATGGCGTTTCCGCGTGAACGTAACGATTAAGCATTTGCTCGGGTTTAAAACCATCCTGTTTAGATCACACCACGTACTAAAGCTGTCCAACTCCCTCAGAAAAAGCGGTTTTATCCAGTATTTGTTGAAAAATTTTCATGTCGTCGGCGAAAGAAAGGCGGGGTCCTTTTAATTTGAAATTGATGTCATTAAAGTAGAGGAGGAATATTACTGAACCGATATGGCTTCCTTGTGGTATGCCGGATGTAGCGAAGAATGGTGCAGATAGACAGTCCTTAATGCTGATTTGGAGTTGCCTTCCATCGAGGTAGGAACGAAACCAGCGCAGAAGTTGGCCATGAATGCCGAGTTTGTCCAGCTTCGCTATTGCGATATCATGGTTGATTTTGTCGAAGGCCGCAGATAGATCCATGTAAATAGCATCGGTTTGCAATCCGTCAGCGAATCCATCCATTACATACGTTGTGAACGAAAGCAGGTTTGTCGTTGTCGATCGTTTAGGCATGAAACCGTGTTGGTCATTTGCAATGTAGTGTTTGCAGTGAAAGAAAATAGGATCTAACACAATCAGCTCGAATAGTTTTGATACGGCACTTTAACACGAGATTCCCCGATAATTGTCAATATTCGATTTGTTTCTTTTTTTATGAACTGGAAACATGTGCGCTGCTTTCCAGCAGGAAGGGAATGTTCCAGTAGTGAGTGATAGCTCGAAGACTCGCCAAAGTGGTTCAAGAAGCACGCTGATGCACTTTTTGACAAAAATCGAGGGAACACCATCTGAACCCTGGGAACAAGATGCTTTCAGTTTGGCATTTGCTGCAAGAATGGCAGAATTATCGACACAAATTCGGTTCGTCCTAGAGAAGGAGTTAGATTTGCAGCGGCAGCGACTTGTTGTGGGGAAAGGCTCTCGTCAGAAAAAACGCTTGCAAATTTATCGGAGATCAATTGGCAAATTTCTTTAGTGTCTTCATTTAATGACATACTAGATAGAAACCCGGATTCTTTTCGCTGCTCGTTCACATATTTCCAAAACGACTTGGGCTTGGATTTCTGTTGACGTTCGACGTTTCGCTGGTGTCTAAAAAGGCGCGTCTGCTTTGTTGTTGGTATTCGTGGTTGAGTTGAAAGTAGTGATTTCGTAATGCAAGTGTCTTATGCTTCGAGAATTTTTTAAATGCAGCTCGTTTGGCAGGTTTTAAACGTCTAAGGACGGTTGATTGACAGGGAGGGTGATGATCGGTATTAATTGTTCGTTTTTGGCACATGGCAGTCGATAAGGTAGTTAAGATTACTACAAAATGTCATCGCTGCTTAGTTCGCGTCGTCATTGTTAAGATTTTCGTCCCAGTTTATATCCAACAGCGTGCTAACCACACTGTCGTAGTCAGCGTTTTAAAAATCGTAGCCGACAGAGCTTGAGACGTCTTCAAAATTCACTCCTAGGTTAACAGCGAATACAAGATTTAATACACAGAATACAGGAACAGATTGCAATCGGCAAGTTTCACTGTTATCCACACTTGCTCGGAGCTCGCCCACCGGTCATCGTTGATCACTCGGGCTTTTATACCGTGGCGAACGGTGATAAGCACACCACCGCCTGATGTCTTGTGATTGTTGAGGGTATTGCGGTCACAACGGTAGACATCGAATGTTGAACCAAAGACCTGACGAGACAGAATACGGTTGTCGAGCCACGTCTCAGTCAAGGTGATAACGCCGTAACGGCAACCCGTGGTCGCGAGCAAATAGCTGTCCGTTGATGAATTTAAGCCACCAACATTCTGGTAGTAAACCTCGATGTTGTTGGAGGACGGATCAGGTACAGCAGAGAGCGAAGCCATGTTGCCGTGTAGGAAGATCCTTTCGTCAATGCCACGAACAGTATCGGAACGGCTCACGGTCGCTTGGTCGACTGTGGTGAGGGATTCCAAGCATCCCGCGTTGCGTCCCAAAATACGGCCATCGTCGTCGGCGAGAGAAATAGAAATAATAGATGTTAGAGTAAAAGGCAAAAAACTGGAAGCGAAGAATACATCAGCGCTGGAAGTGTTCGAAATAGATGTATACTTGCCATTTGCGGCAGGTTGGAAGACCCTTTCACCCATTCCACACACAGGACCGGGACGACTGATGATCGCTGGCTGCAAGTGCTCGACTATGGCGGGGGGATCGAGGGCTTCCATAGTGCCAACTGCGGTGCGTCCCGGTATGCGTTGAAACCCGATGGCGCAATGCGGAGGGCAGGAAAGGGGTAGTAGCAGCTTACGGTGAGAGTCGTACGATGAGCTAGAAGCGTGAATCGGTTCAACCGTTGTATCGTTACGATTTGTATATTACTTGCCGAGAAAGGCGGCTCGGAAAACCCTTTCTCTACCCACACATACAGGACCGGGATGACTGCTGAACGCTGGTGGCAAGGGCTCGACTGTAGCGGAGGGATCGAGGGCTTCCATAGTACCAACTGCGTTGCATCCCAGTATGCGATCGGCATCGATACTCCTTCACAAGGGTGGTGTAGCTTGGTATAGTGGCATCGTAAATCGTCGTGGAGTCCTCTGCATGACCATTCATGGGCCGGGTTGCATTAGAGAAGTACATGCTTCTTCTGGAGGCGGTGAAAAATCAGTCGGCGGGCTCCAAATGTTCTGGGTACGGCTGTCTTCAAATTCCCTGAACAGTATGCCTTACGGCCATGTGTCAGAGTTAAGAACTGCACCACGGTACTTTGGGTGAACTCCACCTTTGAAGGATATGAAGATCAAAGTACTGACGTCTATGCCTTTTTTAACAAGCGGAATAACCTTTATCTCCTCGTTACAATTTAGCCCTTCTTTAAACATTTTTTCGACAGTCTCTTTGCTATTGCTAGGATGAAACTATTAAATGACATTAAGTGACATGTAATTGAAAAATCGTTGAGTAGTGGAAATTTCTATGTCGCATGGATAAGATTTGATCTTCTACAGTAATATTGACAGATATGCTGTAGCTTTGTGTTATGAGTGATGTGATTTTTATTTATGTTAATTTGAATGTAAAATTATGTTAGATTAAGCTTTATCTCAATTTTTTAGTAATAGCAAAATATTTAACTTTTTTTACATATTGTCAAGTTGGTGGTTGGCAATTTTTTTCTGCGTTCAATGCTAATTCATAGAATTGACTAACCTCAGACCAGCACATAGGGGATAAATACACCTCCTGCTCTGTAGGAAACATCTACCATGAGGTCTTCCTGGTCGAGTTTTAAGGCAATAGGGGCAATTTTGGTTCATGGCGGTTTGGCAAAGCTGTATTATCGTGCAACATGAGGCCAATCTATGTCGTCATTCACCTCTGATACAGAACTCCTATCCCTAACCTCCCTGTGGTGCCAACCGAGTACAGGCCACCTTTTGCCGTTTTTGATTAAACCTCGGGATTGGGTCGGGTTCCATTCCCAATCGCTGTCAATTCGTTCACTTCGACAGGTTGATGGATTGGAGGCTGTCTCAGTTTCATTTCGAGCGGCAGTGGCATTAGTGAAGATCGACTAGGATCTGTGTTTGTATGTTGACAGGAAAGGGGGACAAACAACACGCGTGTGCAACTGCTAGTTATCCGTCTTGCAGAGTGAATCTTTCGGTACAGTAATGGTAATTTTGGGCAGCTCAAAATTATTTCTTGGTTTTCTTTTGTAGATTCGGTTTTTATACAACCTTCGATTAATATTTTTTCTCAATAAATAGTTATTCGGAAATCAGCCCCAATAAGACTTCAATCTGACTAGTATCGATGATCATGGGTCAATACGTACTGAAAATTCGCCGCGTCTGTTTTTAGGAATCTAATTTCTAGTTCCGTTATTGCTAACAAGCCCGTGCTTCAGGTTAACGATCCTTTGTATTTCACTTCAATGTTCGATATAATCCTTCGTATACGTGTATTTCACAAGCAATCCGATATGGAAAATAATAAATACTTTCCTTGATTTATAACATCTCGAGCTATCATAACTCTTTGTACAACATGTCATACGGTAGTTTTCAACCCAATAAATATATCGTAGAGAAGGAATAGCGAAATTTTTCTGAATACTTCCGCAATAAATAGCGATCCAGCCCATTACGCAGATAAGATTAGCTTTACTAGGCAATACTCCCACGGTCAGCTGTGTGGAGTTCAAATTGCTTTTGTTTTGAAAACATATGATACTCGCGGTAGCTACAACTAAATAACATCTTTTCTTTTTCGAGTGATTGTGTACTCGAAAACCATCTAAACTACTACCTAATAAACCATGCTTTCCAGGTCGCATCGCTTGCTTGGCCTTACCCTCACCAACTCCGCGACACCTATGGAAGAGTTTGATGAGTCGTGTACCTTTCGTTAAGTAGATGGAGCATCAACACTTCCCGTCTATCTTATCCTTTATCCTTCCCCGTATCATGCTGTTGAGGTTTTAATAGGGGTCGGATTGGTATTCTACTTACTACTTCCTAAGCAACTCTTATTAGAAAATCAGCAGTCAAACATCATGAAGTCAGTGTGAAATCCGCCAAAATCATCGTCACAACCCAACGCAACAGGGGTTGATACATTTTGGTACATGGAGCGTTTGAAGGCGCACTCATTGAAAAAACTACTCTCTGGATTGGAAAGTCCTTGAGTCTAAGATTCTTCCAAAAATTAAATCATTCGTCATTAGAAGTGTGACGTACTTTTAAACCAGAAGATTTTGTTTGCTAGAACCTAATACTGGAGATGCTTCCCAATGGGTTTCTACAAACTAGAGTTTTCTTTTCGATCCATCGTGAGTTCATCTTCAAAACCACAAGCTTTTCCGTATCAGCCAAACCAATATTCATAACTACGAAAAGCTTTGCCATTTGCACATCGTATTGCTGAAAGGATATGTTTTTCTGCTGTCGGGTTTAGTAAATTTTGTTACAAAGGACAGAATCTGAGTCTGAATGCCCAAAATCGTTTTTAAGTTCTTGTGCCAAGTATGCTTACCCAAGAAGAGTTCTTTGATTACCATACCAATACTAACTTATCACCGTTCACTCAAACGATTGAACTGCAGAATCGAAATGTTCGGACTCATTCACGTGTCCAGAAAATTACTAACTGTTGAACGTGGGATCAAATGTAGTTTAGTTGAAACTAAATAACCCAAGAGAAAACGATTCGAGCATTCAACAACCTAAAGCAATTCAAGATTGCTTAAACTACACTTCATTGAAAATGTCTTGCACTTTATATCATCCAATTCTACCTCACTCATCGTCTTCTCTTCTTATTGGCACCAAGATCGGAAAAAATCAAATTCAACCCCAGCTCGCTATTTCTTTCTCGTTATCTTCATTTCCAATGTTAGTCCACTGTCCAATCCACCCAGTGTCCACTCTAATCCACAATTCATCTTTACCTACCAGATTGGGCACTTCTTCTTTAATAGGGGCAATCTCCGAACACTCAAATTCAGATGTCGTCGTCTAATAAACCGCGTTTTGTTTTTCTTTCATATTGTGCCTGGAGACTGCACAAGCAAAATTCTGAACATTTGAGCCACCCTAACCAGCACAAATAGCCTGTACATAAGTCGCATACCCCCTATCATGCAGTCAACCGTGAATCAAACAACAAACAGGACCAGCCTGTTTCGGATACTTACGTAACATCTCCACTCGGACACTTCGTTCCGCCGGTGGCACCATAATCGTATTGGACGCCTGGCATTTGTACGTGTTGTTCAGTGCTGCGCGCGATATTTTTTGTATTTCCAACCGATTTACAGTCACATGTCGGCCCATCGATACTCCACCACCTGTTTGCATCACTTCATCGCCATTGAGCCACGATACGGTTGGTTCCGGGCGACCTGAAATGAGTCGAAAAGATTCAACGGCGTGAAAAAAAATCGAAATAGCAAAAAAAAAACAACACCTGGTTAGCAACTGTTTTACACAAAATACATCATCCTGGATAGCGGACGTATTCGACAAGATAACGTCGATCCAGGATGGCAAAAGTGGAAGAGTAGTATGCAGTGAAATAGCAAAAGGATTGGATTGAATAGGCGCAAAAAGAGCAGTTTCCACTAAATAGGCACTGCAACAATTGCTTCAGAACTGATGTTGTCCTTCCGGGAAGACACGGATACCGCCAATATGTACCAGAAAAAATTATGAAATATAAACTTGCGATAGCAAAACATTACAATTCAGGATAGAACAGTTGACAAGCGTAGTACGAAAAATCGTGTGGTTTGTGATAACAGGAATTTTCAGGGTTATGTGGAATATTAGATTTTCTTGGGCGAATTGTTTTTGTCAGTCAAACCTTTTTTCAGTTCCGACTGTAGAACATTTGAAAAAATGTTTCTTTGTTTCGTTTTACGACAATAATATACCGGAAAACCGTTTGCAAAGTAACAGATCGTTCTGCTTGGTTGAGGATATCATTTTTGCAGGTTAAGGGGGGGCGTCTGATGTAGAGGTCAAAAATAATCGACTTTTTTACCCGCTTAATTGTTAGTATTGAACCTCTAGAAAGGTCTCCCGAAATCTCAGTGGCCACGCTGAACTTCTTTAGTTTAAAACAGCCATGCATTCCACGCGCGCATTTCCTATAACACACGCAGATTTCAATCTATTGGCAACAATTTTCGAAAAACTGAACAGCGATAAAAATACAGTGCAAACAATACACTCCAAGCTACTTCTACCCAAAGTTTCAAGAGAAAATACCCAATGGGTCATTTTCTACAGCGTTTTCTCCGTGATGCAATTTGATGTGGGACACCCTTTAGTAGCGTTTTTCTCGATTCAGCTTTTTCAAATTGGCAAACACGATAACTCAAAAACTAATTCACGAATTGACTTGATTTTTTTATAAGGATGCACAATATCTATAGCATATCGATGAACCACAGAAAACTGAATAAAACATTTTTTCTTCTTAATATTTTGAATAAAAATGAGCGAATTTCACAGTAAAATATGAGATTTTTCGGTTTTCATGAAGCCATTTTCCGAAACTCGAACTTTTTTCTATTTTTTGTGGTTCATCGACTAACTACAAGTCTAAGCTTTACAAAACTTGTTGAATCCCATATCAGACAATTTTTTCGAGAGTTATCGTGTTCGCCGCGGCGCTCCTCGACTTGGAAATGGTTGGACGTCTACTCTTGGAACGCTCGTATGTGTGACTGAAATTATTTTTTTCATGCGCAACGAATGTATAATGCAATCCTAACATTGCACAAAAGGTCTATTATTGCCTTGCCTTTAAATTTGTAAAACAAAATAACTTTCGTTTTTAGCACTTTACATCAAACGCCCCTCTTAAAGAACGGCAAACGAATATCCTTAGTTAAACTTTGTTTTACTTTATTTAACCCTTGTAAAGGCAAGCTAAAATCCTAACGTTAAAAGGCAAGCCGGGCCTCTAAGGCCCGGTAAAATTTAATTCCCTCAAACAATGAGTATTAAAGTAATTGAAGTATTAAAAATCCAAAGAAATTTGATCAGTTTTATTTACAATTAGAAGCTTTTCGACTGTTTGGACGATTTTTCTGTTTAAACCAATTGAATAATGTAGACTAAATTGAGTGAAAATCAAACAAGGGGAAAAGAAGCACTAGCGGATTATTTCAGAACATGTTAAGAGATTAAAGATTCATACCATCGCGTGTAGTCACTTGCCGTTTTATATACTCAATGGAGTCAAATCCTCGCAAAATATGAATTCCCAAAAATATTTACCCTATAGATTAGTTAGAGTAAAAATTGAGTTTAGAAAAAATGCTAAAATATGTAATAAGAAAAGTACTGTTTTTCTTGTGTTTTGATGCATACAAATCTAGTGCTAGAAACGATGAACTGTGTTCTTAAGAACGTGTATAAACTCTATATTGTAGCAAAGCTAATAATTTTCAATATTATGATACTCTGCGACAAGTTGTTTGAAATTGTGACAATTTACTGTTTTGCCAGTTTACGCTTTGGTGCAAATAATATGACGAGGAAAATCTTGCTCCTAGAAACGCATGGTTCAAACTTTTGTAATTTTGTCAAATCTCAATATTTTCTGTTGAAAATTTGACTACTTCATGTGCTGATATATTGACATCATATGACTCCAATTTTAACTGATAATTTGCTTAGAATCTATGTAATGAATCGTAAAGCAAAAAGCGCTATTTGGACGTAGTATAAAAATTTGCAATTCTGTTCTTAAATGAGATTCTTTGCGAAAATTTCCTACACCCAAGCTCAAACCTATATTTTATAATTGCAAAAATGTGAGGTTATCTGTAAACCAATAATGTATCATAGTAATATAACTTGACGGGCATGCGTGCTCTGTTCTGTGTTTGTTCGAGAAATATTATATGACGTAGACGAATAATTGATGTGTTTTAAATTATATAGAATAAACATTCGTTAATACTCAGAAAATATCTTCAGAAACTGAAGTGTATTCCGCAAAACTGATTTTACATGCAAATTTACTTTCTAGGAAAATTATTTTCATTACAGTCAGCACAGTTTATGTTGCAGTACCCGACCTGTTACGTAGTAAAAATTCAGATGCTCCTCCTCACTCCCCCTTTCTATATCAACAATATTATTAACCCAAAAGCTTGACTTAGTGAAGTTCTAAGATGTCACAAATTAACAATTTTCCGCTATGGATAGAACATGGGAATTTCATTAATTGAAACCTAAAAAGGTACCCGGGTACCGCGGCAGACACATAACACATGCACCATTTTTGATTGGCAATCGCTGATTTGCGTATGTTCTTTCATGAATTAAATATTCTGTTAAGAATAGTAATTTTTGAAAAGACTCGTACATATATTGCATTAAAAACATAGGCAAGAAAATATTTTTTGAAGTTAACGTAATTTCACTTACTCTAGGGGTCCAAAATGGGTTGGTTATTCTATTTTCCCTAAACCTTAATGTGACAGATTCCTTCAAGTTTCGTTTTGGGTAGCTCAACAATATTGGGCTACGTAAAGTGAAGCTGTGTGCGGACAAATTATCCGCTGATTCCATACCATTTGACTCAATGGCAGACGCTGTTCTAACCAACAGCTTCAAATGGGTAATTTGATAATAGAAACATGACAAAAACAGGCTCAATACCCTACTATAATTTATTCGTTTTGACGAACTGTAACTTTTTATTACTTTTTGTTTATAAAAATGCATAGGTTAATGCTTGACTGTAATTTTTTGTTTTATTTTTTTTAATTCGTTTATTTGACACGGTTCAATGCGTTAGCTTAGAGGAGCCATGGATCTTTTATATATTTACAAGATGTAAAAAAATAAAAATTACAATACATTTTATTTTGAGCCTGTAAGATCCCGTGCGCGCAACTTGCTATTGCGAGCGGAGATCTTTTTTCGCGTCGGGAAGATGTTCCTTCTCTCGCCAATTTCCGGATTACCCATGTCTCTCTCGTTGTCGTTTACGCCCGTATCAGCATCTTGATTTCTGCCTTGATACTCGCGATCAGATGTTCTTCCTGGCTTCTTGCCCCTGCGGGTCACGAATGTGAACACTCCATCCTTGGTGATAGTTTCTTCACTGGTGGTATTAGTTGTTAAGTTTGAAATAATTGACACAGCTTTTACAGTTGTCATTATTGCCTGAACAGCAGCCACAAATTTGGCAACCGTTCGCTGTTCAGGTGAAGATATTGGAGCTTGGGTGTTGGCATTTATTTCTGCAGGTGAGCTTTCCTCAGCGATTGCTGGGCTGGGTTGTCCGTAGTGTGCCGTTTGTTCACAAAACTGGCACGTATTCGTTTGTCCTTGATATGTACAAAGAGTTCGCTGTGTAATGGTATCACCCCCTTCTGTTTTGTACTGCAGGGTAAGGTAGGAGGGAATGAGTTGGTCTACCCGCATTCTCACCACAAAGACACCATTTGAAGTACCTGGGAAGTAGTTTCTCCATGTGTCCTCCGGAATAGATTCCATTGCTCCGAAATTCGACAAGAATTTTTTAATTGCCACTTTGCTACTTGCAAAGTGGCAATTAAAAAGTGGAGATAAATCATGTAATTTAACTTCAATATTTCCATTATCCATGTATATAGGGATCTTGATTTCAACGTTGTCACAAACAAGCACGTGTATCAAGTTGTTCTGCGAAATAAATCTTTTCGCCTGGGCGAATTTGTTGAAGGTTATCAGCACCGCATGCCTGACGTGTTCAAGCTGTATGGAGGTGACTTCCGAAAACCGAAGCTGCATTTTCACCTTCAGCAGATGTTCCACATCACGAATACTTGGTCTTATGCGAAAAGACCTGAAGTCAATCGCCACTGTGTTAGGCCGAATAATCATGTTTTGTTGATGCTAAGACAAGACGTGACAATAGGGGGGGCCGTTTTTGTTCCAATTTTCTGTCAGAATGTTCCAGCTCCGGATTGGTTGATTTTGACAATCAACACCTTGTAACGTCAAATGCGAAAGTTACTGCAGGGCTAAGAAAGCTGGGTTTGGCAGTGTTGCTAAGACTAAAGAAATTTAAAAAAACATTACTGTTTTCATATATAATTGTTTTCGTTCAACAAATGTTTATCATACATTAGACGTTTATGTATCTCGCTGTAAGGAAAAATAATTTTACAAGTCGTGCATACCAAGATGAACAATGAAAGGTTTACTATTTTTTCTGCATAGTTGAAGATAATTTATGCTATTCCCTATTCTAACAGGGATTACGTTTGTCTTGTTGGGAACTTTGGATCAGTACTGTAATTGTAAGTTTTGTCAGGTTAGGCTCAAAATAAAGTTTCAGTGCCAATATCGGAAACGTAAGTCACATTTGACCTGCTTTTTAAATTGTATGTGGATTTGCTCCGCCGTGATAAATTTTATCAAAATGAAGTGCTGCGCTATGCACTGTGGCCGCACAAAACATTTTCAACCGAATCTTAGTTTCTTTCGCTTTCCGAAAGATCCAGTAATACGACAACAATAGGTACGTTTTTGTGTGCAGAGCGAAAAAGATATTCCGTTTTTTGTTATCAACGCAGGGACGAGGATTTGCAGCGTATGTTGAAATGTTCAATTTTTTTTCAATAAATGCTAATAACATCCTGTGTAGATACATTTTCCAAATGGAAAGAAAAAAATAGATGGAGTCTCAAATGTCCCTTCAATTAAAATGCCAATGGACGAGGAACGTGAAGCAGGACATGTTGAGAACAACAATCTTTTGCTACCTTTAACGTTCGAACAAAATTGTAGCAGCTGCGATGATCTTGATAAATCCCAGCCATTTTCTGCCAACAATAATGAAGGGCACCAGGAAAATTAAGAAGGTAGCTGAATTAGTTCAGGGTTCGCAAACCTGAATTTGAATTTGTAAATCAAATACTCGTTTTGATTACAAACTTATACTTTTTCAGAAAGGCGAAACGCTGGAAGAGGAAATATGAAAAATTAAAAACAGCAAATGCAGCTCGTTTTCAAAAGCGGCCTGAACGAAAAATTTTCCGTTATAATCAGCTCAAATTATTATCCGGAGAAGTTCTCAAAGTTCAGAAATGGTCTGATGAAACCATCATCGACTGTTTGCAGATCAGATTTGCATGTCATGGAGGTTACGATACTCTGATCAAACGAGGCTATCCTTATCCATCAACGAGAACCTTGCTTCGACAGATTGAGGGCATTCATTTCAAAACAGGTACCAGTTTAATTATTTATAGCACTATCGGAAATACCAAAAACTTATACCCACGTTCTAAATATTTAATTCACATCATAAGTTATCAATTATTTGTAAAAAATCGTTCCTACATATACCGGCTTACGTAACATTCCAATAGAGATGTGCATGATAACTTAAAACTTTGTATATTTAACATGTATACATAAAGCACTCTGTTTTGATATTTCCATATAACATGGACTACTTTTATGTTTCATGCATGCTCTTCTCAAAATATTCACAGTCCGGAATAGAACACCCTACAATACAGATTTCCCGTCATACCTACTTTTTTATATCCTTTACGGAATGCTGGATGACATATTCAAGCTTTTGGAGTGTAAGACACCAATGATGTCCGAAGTCGACAAGGACTGCGGAATTGTGCTGGATGAAATGGCAACGGATGAAGGGAAGCAATACTGTGCAAACTTGAGGCAATTTGTCGGCACCACGACGCTACCTGTTTCTGAGCAGCTAGCTTCCAAGGGACTGGTATTCATGCTCGTCGGTATAGCATCACGATGGAAACAAGTAGTAGCACATGAATACACTGGAAGCTCTATTCCAGGAAATTTATTGAAAGACATGATGGTTTCGATTATTTCAAGAGCGGAGACTCTAGGTTTTCGTGTGCATTTCGTCACATCAGATTCCGGTTCGGAAAACCAGAGAATGTGGAAATGTCTTGGCGTGGTCTTTAACAAAGACAATTTGCTGTCCGATCTATCTGTTCCTCACCCCATAGATGCTACCCGCAAACTTGAAATAATTCCAGATCCAGTCCATGTTTTCAAAAATACGGTAAATGGCTGGATCAATAATAAGTTTTTAATAGTTCCGAAGTGGTACGTGGACCAAAAAAAACTTACATCTAATATTGTACATCGTGACCACCTCAAGATACTTGTGGACTACGAAAATGGAAATGAACTTCGAATGTGCCATAAGCTATCTGTGGACGATGTAAATTTCGACAAAAATGTATTATCAGTAGACAAAATGAAGGTGAGTAATTCTACAAAATTTTGCAACCTGGCCGTATCTTCAGCCTTAAAAGTGGTAGCCGATGCAACGAACCGTTTAGAATTATACACGACCGCATGTTTTATCGGGGATTGCGCGATATGGTTTGAGATGATGAATAACCGCAAGCAAGAGAAGGTTCTAAGCTTGAATAATGACGAACAATGCCGACAAACTGTTGACCATTTGAACCACATGGTGAAACTAATCTACGATCTCAAAGTAGGGGAAGCAAGACGATGGAAACCGTGGAAATCTGGTATGGCGATGTGCACTAAAGCAATCATCAGGTTAATTAATCAGTTCTTTAGTAGTGGGCACACAATGATATTTACATCCCGTTTTGTACAAGACTGTTTAGAAAGTCTCTTTTCGGTTATACGATATAAACAACGACGACCTACGCCACTTGAATTTTCAAGAAATTTGAAAATTATTACACTATCCCAGTTCATGCAACCAATCCCTAATGCCTCGTATGTCAGCGATGATCAGGAATATCTTTTAGGGATGATGGATTTGATGTCAAATCGAAGAGCGAAGTCCATCAATCGAAAGAGATCGTGTCAGCCAGGTGAAATGTGGTCAGAAGTTGGACTCGTTAGCGAGCAAATGATTGTCGATGATTCGTCAGCCCAAAGAGAAATCTGGATCGAAATTGATTCCTGCGAATCAACGCATGTGGTAACTGCAACCCTAGATTATGACGATTTAATAGAATGCGATTATGAGTTGGTTATTGAGCAGGCGGAACAAACTTTGGAATTGGCGGAACAAAATTCGTTGTACCACATTGCCGGCTACATCATCGGAAAAATCGCTGGAAAGCGTAGGACTTGTCAAATATTCATGAGTCGCTGCTTAAAAATGAGTTCTCCACTATCAGATCATTCTCGTTTTTCGAGTTTAAGAGCCAAATCAACCAACAAAGATTATCATTTTGTAACCGATGAACTGTTTGAATTTTTTGAGGCTATGGAAATTATGTATCGCAGTTTCAAATCGAGCATTACTCCTGAATCGTCAAACTTGCAAAGCAAATTAGAGCAGGAAATGCAAATTTTGACCAGTGAGATTTTTCTTGCGTGCAGTTTAAGGAAACCCTGGTGAAGCGATTTGTTGCATTCCGACTGAAGTCAGGTGAGAATAGAAAACAGCGAAAGAAAAAATTCAATAGTAGAAGTATGCTTACGTAATATTTTTACAGACTTTATTATTTTAATGTCCTATTTGTAATGATTTTTGAAATATAAATAAACAACATGCCGCATCAATTTATTCTCTAGACTGTATTTCCTTCCACCACTAGTGTCAACCTCGCAGCTCTGCAAAACTGTTCTATCACTGCACCGCAAATTGCAAAAATTCATTTATGCACCAGGAAAAACTACATAAAACCCTACCCATTCTCGATGTTCCAGATTTAAAAAATAAATGTGCAAACAATTTCGAATTTTCGCTGAGTAACCATTTCAATAATAAAAGCGGCAACACTGGTCGGAGCCCTCAAGTGGCAAAACTTTTTTTTCCAGCAGGGATGAAGATAGTGAAAATAAGAATACAAACAATCAAATAAGAAGCCGATTGTCACGTCTTGTCTTAGTGTTGATGAGACTCAGTCATCTTGAAAATCATCCAAGAATACAAATAACGGTATCCTTTGTTCTCCAAACAATGCACACAAGTAACTTTTTTTTTCGTTCGCTTTGCACTGGCTCGGACAGAAGCAGGAGCACACTGAGTATCGTGATCGCTGTCTTTGAAAATAGACTGATGAATTTTTTGTTTTATTTTGAACAGGAATCAGGAATCAGAATATATTGGCTTAAATGGCACGTTCCCCTATGTAGTCGGGGATTTGTGCCTTTGAACTTTGAATGAATTTAAAATAGAAACTACTAATTTCTCATGAAGCTAAAAAGGAGGAGTCCGGACCCCCAAGATCCTCCCCCTGGATCCGCCACTGGTTTTGAATACATCACGCTAAAATATAGACCGACCGTGATATAATCGAAACATTACTGTATTGAACAACTATTGATTCTGCGATGGGCTGGATAAAATTTTTGTCCATAATGTATTTAAAAACTATTTGTAGGTTTTCTTTGCAAAATGAACGTATATAAACGAAATAAACCACTACAACTGCACGGTAGTTTCTAACGTGGAAAGCGAACGGCACAAATTAAAATTCCACATTTCTCATATGCGAACCGTACATGGTATTTTCGCCACTACAAAGTGGTGCAACATCTGGTTGAGACTGATTCCAATTGCTATGCGGACGTATAGAACCAGTTGTAGTGGGTGGGCCTAAAATGCAGTTGCAGCTGACTTCACAAAACACAAACACAACCCAGAGCGACCGATAGAGAAGCGTGTCAACTTGACGGGGTGTGTGTATGCCAACTAGCTATGCAAGGCACAGCTAAAATAACTTTCAAGAAACTTTCGTTGCCATTGCATGGAGTTCATTTTTTGTTTGTTTTTCGCTAATACATAATGCATTACCATGCGAAGCTAACCAAAGCAGACTCAGCAAATTAAGAGAACGATTATTAGGTGATTTAAAAAAATATTTTAATGTTTTATCTGAAAGTAAAACTCCTTAAGAACATTTTTCCAAATATTCAAAACACACCATGTCTACAAAGCGTCGATTACGATTTAGAGTATCTCGAAATGGTGTTTTGTAGACGGCCCTTAGCGTTGATCACGTTTGCGGGGATCTTCTTTCATTTTTGGCTTTTTTCATATTGAAAGGTTGTGTAATTGCTTCAGAAACCGATTTATTAATAGAGGCGCGGAGTTCTGTGTCTCATATACAATTCGACTAAGTTCGTCAAGTTCGTTAAATGGCTGTGTGTATGTAGGTGTGTGTATATATGTGTGTATGTTTAAGACTCCAATGAAAATTGCAATTCTCCTTGGCTGCAAATAAATTTCACGTTTATCCGACTTCCTGTTGCGGAGATATGGTATGAATAGTACGACCACATAGAAAATCTAGATAGCATTTGTCCACATCGGGTTTATGCAGTTTACTACAAATGATCCGCCTTAAAATAATCTTCAAGTTGTCCGAAGACCGTTTCGGATTTAAATAAATACTGCAAAAGTTATATAAGTAAAATAGTTTCTCTAAGAAATACTGAGAAACATCCTGAACCTTGATTTTCTTGTAAAATGTAAAGCATGACAGATAGAGCTGAATACATGTAATTTAGCAAACTTTTCTAAAATTTGTCGTTCTACAACTTCACTGAAGGTCGTATGGCCCTACCTAGAATGATTAAAAATTTAATTTTATGATCTTGGTAAAATTCGAACCATCCTAGCTGTTTTTTAACAAAAACAAGGGGCTCACAAACTATGAAAACTTTTGTATACATTTAGTAAAACTTTAAAATTCCTTAGAAATTTGAATACTATACCACTGTGCATTGTATTGCGAGCCCAAGCAGAGTGTGGCAGTGTGACGAAAAGCACAACTGCTTTTTCAAAAGCAGCATCCAGCCACGTCAATTATTTTTCCATTATTAATTTTGCATAATTTGAATCGTATCACTTTTATTGCACAGTTTAATAAAGATTTTGTGTGAAGAAGCCTGGAGAAATACCGTGAACAATTTATTATTTGCATTACTAAGGCATCTATTCTTGGACATGCTCAGCCAAAGTTTCTTGAGCCTTTACATGCAAATGATGCAATTTTCAATTGATGTAATCGAAAGGGAGTGTTCTATTGCTAACAACCGTATAGCAAGAATGCCCCCCTCCCTCGCCCCTAGTAAAATTCCGTTACGGTTGTACATGCATATCAGATTATGTGTCCGATTTGCTGTTAGACTGTTTTAGTACAGTACGTGAAGCAACTCTCAGTTCACACATTGAATATTCAATTCGAAGAGAGTTCCATCCCAAACTGGCCAAATTAATTTCTGTATTGTAAATGCTTGTCGAAAATGGGATTTGCTCACGGTAAACATTGATTAATTCGATTCAGTTTTGATTTGATTAATTTGATTCAGTTTGTATACAGTAGTTCTCACCGAAAACTGTGACGGAGCGTGCTTTGGGAGGGATTCGAACTGATGGGTACATACTCAGAATCGGTGTTTTGTTTGCTATTTCGTTCTAAACGGGATGCACCTGGTCAGTACCGAATGATAATAATCACCATGAAATTCCAAAACATGGAAAATCGAAACGCAACAGGCACAGCACAGCACACGAACGACGACGTACGTATGAAGCGCATCCCACAAGCACTGACAGAAATAGCTCCACCATGTGCAAAGTAGCTGCCCAAACTGAAGGGTACGGATCTTTTTGAAATGTGGATAGTGCTGCTGGAAACAAATATGAAATGGATATCACTCAGTTATGTGGATGCAATTGCAATTCTATTACCGCAAAACAGAAAATACGAGAATTCCGCCGCCTCAGTCAGTATGATAGACGGACCTATCGAGCTGACTGTTGCCATTGACCGTAGGAAACAAGCGAATTGCCGCAAAGTTGTACTAACTAGCATTAGGAATCCAAATAGAATTAGTCGTTCTTTTTCCTATCACCCCAACATGTACGCAAATATGTAGAGAAATATGGGGAAATGTGTATTCAGTGCAATAACAATTTAAGATTTTTACTGCTAAATTTGCCTGTTCTGATATTGAAACATAATCGAATCTGAAAATGCGTTTATTCAAGTTTATCTTAATGTCAACCAAAACAATTTATCCCAGATTTCCCTTAGCCTTTGCAATTGAAAAGCTAGAATGTGTAACTGGGCTATCAACGAAGCAGGCCAACGAAAAATACCAGCAAAATTATCAAACTCCAAGAACGGCTCGTTTGCGTGCGCTGTTTGTCGGTGCTCGTCTAGCGCAAAATTTTGCCCAACTCAAGTTGCCTGTGCAGTCCGACGGTGTACCAAGTATAGAAATTGGAGCGTTCAAAATGTGGCAGTCGCAGTCAGAGAGACGAATGAGTGACAGGCTTGTTATGTTTCATGAATTATATTAATTGAAAACAGTAACAATAATAATTGAAAAATATGAAATGGCTTGCTCGCGCGGCGTTACACATATTTTGACCAGTCTTGTTGGATATTTCCTGAAACCATTTCACATGACTCTACGTTGTTTTTGTCTACAGCTTTGTGAGACGTCGTTGTTGCGGATGCAGTCCTTAACAATAAGTACAATTTTTTCGAATTGAAAGCTGGAATGCCTATGAAATTGCTATAATTTCAATTTGCTGAAAATGTTTTATTAAGAATGCGTAAAGTTGAGACGAAAACTTAATATAATAAATAACGAATATAATACTTTCGGAAAGTGGAAGGAAAATCATGAAAAATGGCGTTTCAGTTTGTCTATAGTAGGACAGGATCGGTTTTTATGAGTATTTGATTTTTGTTATATTATCAACGATAAGTTTATTTGAGGACCAGATTACGTCATTTCGAAACCGTCGACTTTGTAGGTTTAGTATCTTCGAAAATTTTTACAACGTTAAACAGTACAGCTTCTTATAAAAAAATAGTCTTATATCCTTCTAGAAGTAGTCAAGGAGAATTAAATTTTCAAATAATTTAGTTCGAGAATTAATGTCTTCAAAAAAGTTTTCGAGAATCCTATTTTCATATTACGGTATACGATAACTCTTTTCTGATGTTAATAAGCAATAATATTCACATTTTATCGACTGCATAAGTTTCTGAGTCTTAAAATAAAAAGTTATGTTGAAGAAAATTTAATATTAGAAAATTTCGTAAATATCGCTTTATAGCTCGATATGCTGCATACATACCTTCAGCAAAGTTGTTTTAAATGCCATTCTCAACAGATTTTCTAAATGCACATTGTTTCCTATTATTTGTTCTTTCCATAATAACTTCTAGGTAAATTCATTGCTGAAATTATTATATCAGAATACGCGATATTTTATGTTAGAAAACCTTCAAAGATGACGGTTTTGGTATAATGAAAGAAATTTATCTATGGAAGTTTGAAAGCTGTTCCATATTTATTCTACTTGTTTGTATATGATGTTATCAAAGTTAGATCAAATTCTAGCATTTTCAAACAATCGTCGATTGTAATCAAAACCTCCACCAAACCGAATCTCTGGCTATATTACTGAACCTAGTCATAACAATCAGATTTCCAATCATTATGAGTCCGTTTTTGAAAGCATGTGGGGTACTAAGCCTATTTTCGCCATGAAGCCGTTGCAAAGTGAGAATAAAAGTATCAAAAACACAACTTTACTCAATAGCTTAATAGAAGGCTAAGTGTTGTTATCGACAATGCGTACTTTTTATGTAAAATTGTGTGGAGAAACAATTGCAGGCATTTAAAATTACTGTGAAGTTTTGCCCTAATTCTTCTTTTCATTAGCGTCTATTTTTAGCATTGCCTATAAACCTTGGAAGAATACTGAATGCGAACTACCATAGTTAGTGTTTCTTATGCAAAAAGTCCAAAGATTCTATACAAGATAGTAGGATTGTCTACATAAAACGTTTCAATACGTTTTACCCAAATTCTCCCCAAAGGATTTTAGTTTTCCTTTACTCCACATCTCGGAAAAAGGCTTAATGCCGTTAATCAAAATTAGTACTCCTCATGCAAAAAAGTCCATAACAACGAGTGAATGTGAAAGAATGGCCGTACGGAACGTGTGAACCCCAATTTTTCACAAACTTAAGAAGAAAATTGAACATGGCAATATATTTCGGAAAGAATAAGTCTACATGCAGTTGATCATTAGTTGCATTGCCTTATGTACCTTCAACAAAGTTCTTTTAAAAGACATTTTTGCAAAAAATGAAGAGGCACGACATCTGTTAAAAAAAATTTTAAGAATTAATTCTTCATAATTACTTGAAGGAGAATCAACGACTTAAATTATTATGTCAGAAGATGAGCTATTTTATATTGGGAAATTTCTTCAAAGTTTTAAAGCTTCAAAGATTACGATTTGGTAATTATGTCATTTTAACAGTTAGTTAGATTTTCACCAAACCGAATTTCTTGCTAAGCCACTGATTCCAAGTAAGTAAAAACAAAATCGTTCTATACACGTCTACAAGAAACTTCTTTAAATACTGCATATCTTTTAAAATGTTTATTATTCACTGTGTTCCACATTAATAGGCACATTTTTTGACGATTCTTTTTCTATTGTACAAGATCTACACAAAACTTTTGGTAGTTTTTTAAGGGGTAAAGTCGACTTCTTCTCAAATTTGGCAAACCTACTCCTATTCGTGCATTGCACCGATATTTTGTTGTATTACTTGGTATATTACTATTCAGTATGCTATTCAAAACATCAGAAAACCCAGTAATTACAATTTTGCTTTGATCGGATGTTTTGTCAATTGGTTTTTGTATTAAACTATCATTTATCTCATGTATTGACAATTGTATTGATCGTGTAATGGCAATTACTAGATTTCAATTACCAGCCCTACGAGCAGTCCTCAACGCACCAGCTAAGTCTAATACACTCTCCACTCATTTTTACATGGGATCGAACATGTATCATGTGTAGGTATAATGTGAATTCAGTCTAACTTCAAATTAAATACAGTAGTCCTATCATATTCTCATTGTTTCGGGCTCTAAAAATTAGTTCCGCGCATCAAATGTTCGAAGTTTACTCGCAACCCAGTGAAGTTTTGTTTGTATGCGATGTCATCATCGCCAGAATTTGATGCATCCGAACATCTTTCCATCTAAAATTACTCGATACCAAAACTGAACAGCAGAAATTGAAAGCTTGCTGGGTGAAAGAGTCCACAGCAGGGAAAGCAGGAAGAGGAGGAGAACTTTATTGTCCCAAATTTTGTACAATCCAGATGGCACCGGATCAGAAAATGATGCAAATACTTGCTGATTGCAGCAATTTTCGTGTTTCGATTGATAATAATGTATCCCATTTTCCGTGCTCGCTGCATGCAACTGGACTGGTATTATGAAATCCCGGCCGCCTGGCACAATCCAGCAGGCATGATTCGAGCTCTAGGTAAACTGTTCGTTCGTTCGATCGATTCCTCCGCCTATCGCCCGGTAACGAGCGTACATGGAAAATAGTCGAACCTGGCATCATTATTACACAACTCGCGTCTTGCTCAGGAAAATGCAGTGAGGTCGACAGGAAAAATAGCCTCATCATACGGGTGAGGCAAAGGGATCATGCACCGCAGTCTGACCGAGGGTGCAGCTGGCTCGTAGCCGACCAAATTTTGAACGAGGGAGGTAATGAATGAAAATCAGATACGTGTATAAAATTAACATAACTATTGCCTTGTGTCGAAAGAATCCCAATATATGCTACGATCCTGCGAACAGGCAAAGAGTACGAGAAAATCAGTCCACCTCTGCGGTACAAGTACACACACGGGTGCGCTGTAAACGTGTGAACATTTATTTTTTCGTAACGGCCAACGAATAAATCAGATATTATCACGGAACTCGATTACGGTGGCAATTACCGCCCGAAGGACACAATCCCCGAGTGTATCGTTCCGATACGAGTTCTTTTGCATGATAATTTATGCTTCATCATTTTTTATTGACAACCAGCTGAGATTTTCCAAATTGCTTCGCGTTCGATGCAACTTACGAAAGATATAATTGAATATGTAGAACTCTTTACTCAATGTTCCCTTCATGACCACTTAGGTTATTTGAAACAGTTATATTTATGTTACATTGCTTGAGGATGAAATTTCTTGGCCACGAAGAAGAAAAAATCTTGTTGAGCAGATTTAGCATAAATTTACCATTCGAACTCCTTTATCCAGGCCAGCAATGAATTCTTCGTACTTAAGGCTGTTTCCGTAATCAACGCGCTCGGGATAGTTTAACATCTTGTATATTACAACATCTATTATTTCCAGTCAAACCTACAATCGAGCTAAGTGAACAACAGGCATCTTGATCTACTAGTTTTCAATACCAATGCCTGAACCACAAACGGTGGTCAAGTTTTGTGGCAGCTGTTCAGGCCATAAAGAAGCATCCGGACCCCCAAAATCAATTTGTATTTAACATCGCCAAGGAAGGTAATAACAATAACGACATGTTTACAGTAAGTTCAAGAAGCAGGGAATGACATCTGAACGCAGCCACCAAGGCAGCTGCAACGATGATGACCTTGGACGTCAAAAACAAAAGATAATTAAATAACGCCCTGACGCAGTACGCGAGCAGACAAATGTTTTGCCCCTGCGAAAGAAGATCTCCGCTCATAATAAAAAGTTGCACGCGCGAGATCCAGATCAATAATATTTGTTTGATTTTTTATTTTTTACATATTGTATACATAAAAAATGCTCACGGCTCCGTTAAGCTAACGCTATGAGTCGTCTCAAATAAATGAATTTAAAAAATATATATATATTGCATGCCAATATTTATTGACAGATTGACGAACATTACTAGTTTAGAAGTTGTATCGCTGAAGTCTCACACTTGAGATATTGAATGCGGACAAAATATGAAAAGTATTAATGATTGCCTTTTTTAATTGTAGGTCATTCATTCTATTATCAATTCCTTCAGGTTTCTCACTCTTAATCCTTTCCACGATAAAAAATGCACCACAAGCTCTCTGCGAACGACGCAGAATAACCAAATTGCATTGCAATTCAATTAAACGTATAATGTTCATTTGCTGTAAGTTTGGTGAAAATTCTTTGTATAGATTTGAACATAACCAAAAAATCCAGCCAAGGAAATGTAAGAAAACTTAGCTCGCACATCGCATGAATCCTACTTTATTCCATCGTGAATATGGAATCGACTCGAGGAAATGCACGCCGCGGTTTCGAGGGCGCCTGAGCTCTATGGTCACAGACTTATACAAACAAACAATAATTCAAAAAGGAAATTTGTGTTTTGGCAACAAATTTGCATTTACAGCAAATATCGCTGTCCGGCTTTGCGATAACTTAACAAAAACCGAAAAAACCGTATTCTCCTTGAAAATGGCCAACACAAAAATCCAAAACGTCGGGCAGCAAATTCGTTTTGCTTTTTTTACTGAGACAGCCGTTCAAATTCCTCAAGATTAAACCACTTTAGTCGTCATAAATCTAATTATTATCTAATAGGTGGTGGAACAGGTGGAACAAAAAAAAATGTCGAAATGGGGCTTAATATTCAGTTACACCACTTAAAAACTGTTGTTTGATTACTTTTAGAAGTTTAGCTCAGGTTAAAAAACTTCGTTGCGAAAAACAACATGCAACACGACATCGAATACTATATCATCATTACCAAGATCCCCATGTATATGGACAGTGATATGGTGGATGTTCGTCTACAAGAGTTAGCACCGCGCACAAAACACATTACATCAAACGAATTATGTCGATTACGGGGAAGTTGAATCTGTTAGTAATTGGAGAATTTTTCCCGCGGTATACCCAACGGAGTTGAGAGAATGCTTGTGACCAAGGATGCAAAATGCCTACATTTTCTGTGGCTGTAATTTTTCTGCCTACATTCTCATTTCTCTTTCGACGCTACTGCCGTTCGCTATTGCAGGACGCCCAACGTAAGCAAAGCAGTAACATGGCAAAGAAATACTGCCCCCAGTACAGCCACCAGACGCGAGTGGTACAGCTTCTCTTTCCTTATTTACACATTTTAATATTTTTAATCTATTCAATATTTTCAATCACAAACGACGACAATAAATGCGGTTCGTTTACGCCACGACCGGCATCAACGCTTTCGTGTGCGGGCCTCTCCCTTTGACTACGCAGAGAAAAGTGTACGAAGCGAGAGAACAAACTTTACTACGCCACACTCTCACCCAGCAGTCGGAGTACAGCAGCAAAACAAAAATGTATTCTACTACTCTACGGGAAAATGTACTCGGTTTGGCTACCGTTCTGGCAAGAGCTGTAGTGATGAGTCGCTGTAGCGGGCAGTACGGCTTGTGCAAATGTAAATATACCGAAAAAATGTAGTTTACCAGTACCTTTGGCATCCCTGCTTGTGACTAAGCTAAATTTTATTTGAATATCGAATTTCAACCACAGTGGGATGGCGTAACCTATGCGCAAAAAAATGCTGATGATGACATATCCCCGGCAGATCCCTACAGGCAAGCTATGTAACTAGACAGTCCAGTATGGAAAAACAGAAGCAACTAATAAAAACAGACCGGAGACAACTTATACAAGCAGGCACCGAGATTTCCAGATAAACCAAAAACAACCGCCCAATCAAACACTAGTAAAGGGACAACGATTACGACAAGCGCTTCAAAAAGAACCAACAATCTGCATTACCAATAAAGAAGCAAATGCCAATGAAGACGGATTTACAACAGCGATTTGTAAGAACAAGAACCAAATAAGAACCTCTAACCGTGAACAGCAAGAAAGCAGTACCGATGACGGCGTGGACGTGGACGATAACGCTTGGGTTTTCAGAAAGTACCTATAAACGGAACATTAATGGATCAAATATTTGATCGATCTCTACTCATTTTAAATATGGTTTTCTTAACATTTCCGATCACCGATCACATCCATGTAGTGAAAATTCAATAAATACTGGTGCCGATTTCATCTCCTTCCTATCAACTCAAGGCTTTAGAAGCAATCCCTGCAACTCGACAATTTTCTTCGTGCTTATTAGGAAAAAATTGTTTAATATTGTGTTCGAAAAAAGTTGAAAAATTCTGTATTTTCTCGACCTACAACATATAACTCGTTAAGTATACCAATTAATTTAAGATACCCTTTTAACATAAACTATCACACGAATTTTGCAAGAAGTGGATAAAATAACCCCTTGAGAACCATAAAAAATTGGTGTAGTTCGATGCAATTGAAAAAAATATGCTCAAAAAATGAGATGTATTTATTAATGTGGGACACCGTGAATAATAAATATAGTTAAGTCATTCTACACTCGTCCGCCAGAAACGTCTTCAAATACTGTCTGTCTATTATAATACATTGAAGACCTGACCTGACCTGATCAGTCGGCAAATTTGTCACCCTCATATGAAAATGTTTGACGGGCTCTAGCTGACGAACAAGGCTGATTTCGAGTAAATCCTTCCTTAAGCATAAAATATGCTTATCATAAAGATCTTAAAGAGTAAAAATAAAAACATATTTTTTTTTTATTTTTGCGCTAGAAGACTATATTAAATAACCAGAAATAGTTATCAGACTACATCAAGGGAAGGGAAGAATATTTTATGTCTCGATTTAGGCAATGATGATGAATTTCCCTAACGGGTTTCCAAAGTTTTTTGTTCTTTGGCATTCAAATCAAAGATACTATTGGTTAGTCACTTTTAGTAAAAGTCGATATCGAAGCAAAGTTTGAACTATGCACGCATGCACTTCAGAGGAAGCGCGATATCAAGAGCTAAAATTGCAGTGCTTAGTTTTCAGTCACGTTGGAAATTTGAGTAAACGCTATTGAGAGTATGAACTTCAAAACGATTAAAAATTTTTTTTTGATTTTTTTGGTCTAGCAAAACATATATAACCGCTTTAGGAAAATTCAGTATTCGCTATACAATGCATTGATTGAAGACTATAGCTATTTTATTAACAGAGCATTAGCAACAGTTCGTTTGTATGTCTATTTTATAGGCCATGAAAGTCAGATGAAAAATAAAATAAATAAATATATAAATTTGGTTTAGCCTTTGAGATTTCTAGCCCTAATATTGTCCTATGCTTATTTGAGCGATTCTTCCTGCCACTATCCCATGTAGTATGTGTTATCATAAAACATCGTGAAGCATCAGGTTCTAAATGTTGTCAATCGATATAATCCCTAAGAAAGTGGTAGGAATTATAAGAAATGATAGGAATTATAAGGTGAACTAAAAGCGTTTTTAACTTTAAATATATGATCACTGCCTTTTAATTAATTATTTCATTCAGCATCTTTTTATTCATTTGGTTCATCTGCGTTCATTTTATCTATTTTCATTCTTTCACTCTCACTCTTTTCGTGCATTTTCCTGATATCATTCATTCAACTTATTTTATTCACTGTTTTCATTCTATGCATTCTATTATTTTTTTCCAGTTCACACATTTTGTTCAGTTTCTTCATTTTAATAATCTGACTATTTTCAGTTTTATTCATTTCATCCAAATAATCTATTTGACGCAATTTATGTTTTTTATTAATTCATAACCTTTTAACATCGTTCAATTTTTCATTTTAATCAATGCACTTTATTCTGCTGATTTTTTTCTTTTTATTCATTTTATCAATTCAGTTCATTTTGTTTATTTGATTCGTTTGTTTTATTAATTCATTTAATTTATTTTTTATTTTATTCAATTTGTTCATCCCATTCATTTTATTCATTTGAGCCATTGTATTCACTGGATTCATTGAATTAATTTGATTCGTTTCATTCATTTGATTCATTTGATTCATTTGATTCATTTGATTCATTTGATTCATTTGATTCATTTGATTCATTTGATTCATTTGATTCATTTGATTCATTTGATTCATTTGATTCATTTGATTCATTTGATTCATTTGATTCATTTGATTCATTTGATTTATTTGATTCATTTGATTCATTTGATTCATTTGATTCTTTTGGTTCATTTGATTCATTTGATTCATTTGATTCATTTGATTCATTTGATTCATTTGATTCATTTGATTCATTTGATTCATTTGATTCATTTGATTCATTTGATTCATTTGATTTATTTGATTCATTTGATTCATTTGATTCATTTGATTCATTTGATTCATTTGATTCATTTGATTCATTTGATTCATTTGATTCATTTGATTCATTTGATTCATTTGATTCATTTGATTCATTTGATTCATTTGATTCATTTAATTCATTTGATTAATTTGATTCATTCGATTCATTTGATTGATTTCAATCGTTTGATTCATTTGATTCAATTGAATCATCTGATTCATTTAATTCATTTTGTTCATATCTTTAATTTTATTCATTCCATGTTCAGTCATTCCTTTTATTTATTTTATTCAATTTTTCTATTTATTCTATTAATGTTATAACTCTTTCAAAACATAGTCCAAATATTCATTTAATGAGCTAATCTAATTTGATTCGTGTATTTTATAATTTTGATTTACATTAATTATTCTACTCATTTTATGAATCTGACCCCCTTTTATTTCATTTTTCGCTTTATTTTTTTTGTTCGTTTGTTTGATTTTCTATAATTCATTCAGTTCATTCGAGATTTTATTCGTGCAGGACTAGAAACTGTTTTCATTTCTCCTCTAGGGTGCCTACTTTGTATGAGTTCTGCAAACTAATAAATGATCCAACAGTGATATTTGTAAGGAATGTCTCATCTTACTACTAGGTGGATTAAATCGGTTTTTTCTAACAAATCGCGGCCAGGCTAATCAACACACTGGTGAGATCGTTACATGTTATTTTCAACGCTTATATGTTTTCCTTTTTGTAAATGGGAACCAGAATCGAAAATATTATTCTTCATTCTGGAAGTGCGAATATATTGGAAATGCCTAATTGATACGTGGATGTATCCGCGGGAACCTATTGTGGGTCGTTGGATGTGCAATCGAGTTAATATGTTTTACGTCATTTAGACATCATGGTTGTACCAGTTTATATAGGAATTTGCTGTGTGACCGCACTCTTCAACCCGTAACTCCGGAACCGGACGTCGGATCAACTAAAAATTCAATAGCAGCTTATGGGAGCGTTATACCTTTCAGATGAAACTAAGTTTGTTAAAATCGGTTCAGTCATCTCTGAGAAAATTGTGTGAGTTTAAATGACACACACATACACACACAGACATTTGCCGATCTCGACGAACTGAATCGAATGATGTATAACACTCGGCCCTCCGGGCCTCGGCTGAAAAGTCGATTTGCACAGCCTTTTTCATACGAGAAAGGTAAAAATATAAAACGGATCAACACTGTCACATATGTTTATGACAAATCGTCGGTATTTTGTAACAATTCTGAATGAGTAAATAGGAAAGTATAATCGAAACAAAAATTTATTATTTAGCATTATTATGCAAATGCATTTTTTTAACCTGTACGGGCATTGATAGCTAAATTTATTTCACTTCATTAAACCCTCAAATCATCTATATCCCGTAGACAGTTGCTATCGACGGGACTAGCCTCATCCGCGAACACTTGGGTATATCGAAGTTTAAGATTTATGATCACGACACAAATGTGGACGTTTTATATTGTCATCGGCTCTCCCTCTATGGCACACCTGGTTTGGGGACATTCTCTGATTCACATTCATTCAGGAAATCTTCGAAAATTTTCACCAAACTCTCAATTCCGCGTAGATAGTTGCTATCGATGGGACTATCATCAGCCTTGAAGACATGTGCAAAATCAATCATGCGAGCGCTTACCCATACTTTGTTGTTGTACGATCCGAATAGATTATCTTTCGTAAAAACGTAATTTCCACGCTTTGTTTTTTTCCTTGGTTCAAAAGTTTAGAAAATAGTTAAAATTTTATCAGTAGATAGATGGTTAACCCTACCTCTTCATAATTATGGTTAGCTGAATGACTTCTTTGAATTTTGAAGTAATGTTGCAGTGAATCGATACCCGTATCTTCCCCGAAAGGCGAAAGGTGTACCGGTGCGCTGGGCCAGCGATTGGACTATTCGATCCATCGCTGATACCTGTGGGACTACCAGAACCTACACTGTTGCTGTTGGGTACAGAACTATAACTAGTCAGACTTTTCGGTTGATACTGAAGTATTGGTTTCAGACGACGCGCATCGTACACTAGCCAGGACGGAGCTGGAGTATAGTCGAAATGTGGTTTGTGTGCGGTCCCATTTCTGAATTGTCCACAGATCGGATAGAAACTGCATCAATAGTTGTCGACAAAGACCACTGTCAGCGCTCAGGAATTTAAGTTTCCGTATATATTTAGGTGCCTCTGAAATGTATACTTTGAACAACCGAATTGCACCTCCTCTGCTCGTGGATCAAGATTCGGTCGTTTCCCAGGTTGGGTTTGGAACCACCTCGGCATCTGCCACTGATTGAATTTGTCGTTCCATTTACGTATGTCAATATTTGTTCTGCGACATGATTTTCTTTATCGCGCGAAATTAGAAAAGTATTCAAGAGAGATTTCCGCGTTCCCCTTTTTTCTACCTGGGGCTAGCAACTTTATTTACCAACTACCGGTGCGAAACAGAATAGATAAAATAACAATCATGTTAGTAACTACCGGTGCGTAACACGGTTGTTAACCAAAATAGTGACGAATAAAGCTGTTAATCTAGCATGCTTTGCCAACCCGAATAGCAACGCATTGGTGCGGGTGCTCTAAGGTATTCAATATGATACCCTGAAAGAAAACAATTGAACGCTGCGCCTAAGTAATGGCTACCTGGCTCACATATGAAAAAGTGATAAGAATACGTACACTTATTTACCAAACTATTTGAATCTGTTCTGTTGGAAGAACATAAAATGATTCTCTTACACAATATAAATACAGGATCAATGAAATGGTTACCATACTCAAATACCACGCCTTTTCATGAAAAACAAATTCAATTCAGCTATGTACATTGTGATCCGATGCAGGTATAAATGTATGAAACCATGTCGCAAAGGTTTCTAAGGCATCCAAAAAAGTTTATCAAGGAACAAAACTATTTATAAACTAGCCGAAGGCTGTTAGATACGCATAAATGAACATAAAAGAACAGGCAAACTACTATAGGGGAAATACATCGAAGATAGCCGCTCTGAGAAAGATGGATACTCTCAGAGTTTTTGTATAAGGCATATTTTGAAAATAATTTGCCTAATACAGTTTAGTAACTAACAGCACAAAACCCTTCCATCACGTACCTGTACCGACTGTCAACAATACAAAAAAATACAAAAAGTGATAAACGTGCTCGTAGATCTAATTTGCTGTACTTCAGGTTTTGGCAGTTCCAGCCACGAGTATTTCTATATTTTGTACCTCTATCTGGATGCTTAGAGTGTGAAGAACCTGACTGAAAACAGAAGAACATCTGCAACCACTAACAGCTTAACTCAATTTAATTAAATAGTGTTGATTACGAGTAAGATAGGCACCCCATTGTTGTAAACGGTGTCAAAGTATTATTTTTTGTTTTAAATTTGTAAACATATTATCGTAAACTGCTGTAAACGAGATCAATCAATGTGACATTCAAATTTCTTATGCTTCCTACTAAAAGTTATATGGTCCATTAAAGCGGCCATGTCAAACCGAGTTACGTATTTATTGGAATTAACACTAAACATTCTTAAAAGCTATGGCGTACTTGTGTTTTAATTGATGCCTGAATGTTTTCAACAAAATTACTATAAATCGTCCGTCATCCCCAGCGTAGGTATCCGTCGTTCTCGTACTGTTGGCGACATTCAAGATCTAGAGTCATAATTTAAAATCAAATGTAAACATGGAATTTTTCATTTTTATAAATATTATTTTTATTTATGTCGAAGGAACACTAATAGAAGTATGATTCCCTTGTGATAACATTTCAAAAATTACTTTAAACATGTAGAAAGAGGTTCCAAGCTTTGTGATGTCCGTCTTAGGCATAGTTCCCGTACTCTTATATTCGTTCCATGTTATTCAACCGGATTTCACATGAAAACATTGTTACTCTACTTTCATCCAACCATTCGGAAGCAGGAGGAATAAATCCGGTTGAGCGGACAGTCGTATTGGAAATTTGTTCAATTTATTGGCAAATAAATTATGTAAGCTTGCTCAAAAAAGCCAAAAGGAACCGAAAGCGGATGAAAGGGCGAATTAACCTCATCTAATATATAGATTCAGTTTACATTGCCTTCGAGAAAAACTTTCGTATGTGCCCGCAGCATGAGAATATTTTGAGTTGAAGGTGTTCACATGTCTGCTTTTGTTTTTATGTAAAGCATATGCCTGCACGTGGTGTGAGAATTTCTATGCAAGAACGTTCCCTTTTCCATTTCCCAAGGAGGAAGTGGATTCAACATGCTTACGAATTCGGCATTGAATACAGTGTTCGCATTTTCTTGCTAAGCAAAGACGATTGTATTGTTATTTGTAGCAATCAATCCGTGCTGCCTTTTTCGTAAATTGATTCGGTTTATATTTCTTATAAAAGAAATGTGTAGAATTCAATGAAACATACAAGGGTTTTCCAAGGCACAGAGGGCCGACTCCTGTATACCAATCGACTTATAACTATTAACAAGAATTAGTGGTATGGAAGTCATAGACTAAAGATAAATTTGCTACAGAAATATATATGAGGCTTTCTCGTCCGGAAGAAACGTTGAAAGCTCAGTTGGAATGGTTCTGAAGTCGGAGATCATCAGTGTTATCGATGAAGGAGGTTGGGGTTTCTTCGTATTGGTACTACTAGTTACTACAATCAATTGGATTTTCCGGATGCAGAAGTGGGTCATTCTTTTTTGTTTTTGTTATTTTTGGCCACGGCCTTTCGGAGAGGAACCAATTCGACAAATTAAATATTTATCTAGGCCGAATCATTCTAGAAAAATATGAGCCCTGAAAAAGACTGATAGAGTATAAAATGTAGAAAGATTTTCGAAAAAATATTTATAGTCTTGAGAAAGACCGTTTCAGTTGAAAAAAATCTAGGTAAACCAGGAGCTTTCAAGTATTGTGGCTAGATCGAATGAACGTTTAAGCCGGACTGATACAAATTGCTTTAAAAACGTGCCAAATCCGGGCACTAGAAACACTAATTTAGTAGGTATGCATAATGTGTCCTTGATGAAATGGAGCACACTTTATCACCAAGGTTGCTTGCAAATAACAAGGATTTCAAGCAGCGCTATAATGCGAATATACTACACGAAACCATTCTAGGTTAAAAAACTAATGCAAACTGTCAATTATTTCCCTTTTTTGAGTTATAAGAACAAAAGGAAAGATCAAGTCTTCTCATTTTCCCCTACATTATATAAGCAAACTGCGTGCCATTAATAGATTCTGATATGAATTTAAAATCACTCAGTTTAGAGACCATGCACAAATGACGTAGGGGAACTGTGGGTAAGACGGACAGGTGGGGTAAGACGGACACATGGCTATCTTAGGCATATACCGTTTAAAATTCAAATGATTTGTAAATTTACCCTATTGTTATGGATAACTTTGGATTACGAAACACTCAGTATGCTTTGACTACTATTCAACATGTACAGTTTAAGCAAACATTGATAATTAGTAGTGCATCTTCGTGCAGATGTAATTTTCAAGCATCTGATTGTACAAAAAATCAGTTTTTTCACGGATTTTTTCTTTTATTTCGGTAATGTAACTCTTAAGTGAAAACTTCGATGAAAATAACAGTTAAGTTGATTTATGAGTGAATAAGTACAATCATTTAAAAAATATGTGTGCTTGTGGGGCAAGGCGGACAGTCTTGATTAATTTGATTGATTCAACCTTATAGGAAAATTTCTTGCGTACGGAAACGAAAATCTAATTTTTCAACTTGGAGAACCGTCCAGCTAGTTGAAGTCTGACATTCAGCAGACTGCAGGATGTACGTGAATGTGACAGAGGCTGAATACGGCATTTCTAAAATTTGGCAAAGGTGAACGACTTCGTGTAGCTTCCACACTTTGGCTGTGTGCAATCGAGGAACTTAACAATGGCACTTTTAATATATAACTTACCAGTTTTGTATAATATGTGATCATTGGAAGTGATTGTATAGCTCTCTTTATGACAACGGCAAAAGCGGTATTAGAAAATACATCATTTGCTTCAACTCTAAATTGGACCCCGAATCGTAATTTTTCATCTCGAATTGCATAAAATTCATATATATTAAGAAGAACCACAATTCGTTCAATAACATCCGTTATAAATAGTAAATTATGCTACTTTGTGTTGTGATCATCATATCTCGAACATGTCCGTCTTACCCCCATCATATGTCCGTTTCACCCACAGTCTGAAAAAAGTGCGGAAATTTCTTCGTTTTCTACTTCTTTATAAAAAGATACTTATTGATTTTTATAACATAATCCCTCTGGACATTCAAAAACCAACATATGGAACTACAAAATAGAGTATCACATGTTGACAAATACATGCTTTTTCTATATTATATTTGAGTATATCCTTAACATGTCCGTCTTACCCTCAGTTCCCCTAGCATTTTGAGGGAGGTATGTCGTTTTTGTGACGCAGTGAGACTAGGGGGAAACCCCCTCTAGAGGATAGGGTAAAGTAGTTGTGCGACTTAGTGAAAACTTTAAAAAAGTTGGCGTACATAAAATTCATTGATTTCAGAAACATTTTCTTGTACACCAGTGAAAAAAAAAACGAATAATGTATGAGGCTTGTTTTTCGTTTAGTGAAATTTCAGCTTTACAATTTCGAAAAATTGTATTAATTGTTTTTGATAAAAACGATTAAAACTGTAGATAGACAAAAAAGCTTCACCATTCAAACTAGTTGATTTGGTTCAGTAACTGAATCGTTAAATTTTAGTAAATGCATACTGAATAATCCGCAATCAAACTGTAGCAATTGTGGTTCGAAAATTCCCGAAAAATGCTACGTCATTGATGTATGGCTCCTTGTGTTGGTTATCTATATTGGACACCTAATTATCTGCGTAGATTATACGACAGGTTTCGTTCGTCAGCTATTAAAAAACATAAATTTTGATTGATAATTAAAATTTTGATTGTAATTAAAAGTTCTCGTTTTTCTAGTATATCTTAAATTGAATACAGCTCTGTATTAAATAGAGGTATGCTGCACCATGATTTCATACCGAGCTAATAAAAAAATGTAAAATATCTGTGCTTGCGTGAGGCAACCTTAGCAAGATAGGACATGTTTTTCCTGCTACGTTCATTCCAAAGCGACTAGTTCTCGACAAACATATGATTACGGCTTAAAAGCCAACTGTCAAAATCCACTTTGAATGGAAATTCCAGACAAACCGTTACTAGTCGAACACAGTTCACAACAGTTTATGAAAGAGAAAACTTTTCTCTTTCGTTTACTACCAACATATGTGATTGGCGTGTAACGGTTTGTCCGGAATTTCCATTCAAAGTGGATTGTGACAGTTGGCTTTTAGGCCGTAATCATATGTTTGTCGAGAGTTGAGCTGTTGGTGTGGGTGGCCACTGACGGTAGTCGTCACCCACTGCTGCTGTCGTCAACTGAGATTCTTCCGATCTGAAACTAGCAGACGATGCAACCACAACAATCCTTTCCATAAAATGCCGCACCGCTCCGGAGTCCGTTGGACGAGCAGAGTGGTGGTTCATGAAACGAGCGGCGGTAATGATGGCATGGTTGAAAACACCGGAAAACTTTCTTCATAAAATTCTGCTACGGGTGTCGAGACTTGTTTGCGCTATTTTTAGGCAGGAAGCAATGGCTGTTGTCGGTGGTAGAAAAACTGCGAAGCTAGACCGCACCGAAGGGTTAATTTTCGTGACAGTCAAGTTCAAGTGGTAAAACACTGCTGAATAAGTTTGACCCCCCCGGAAAATTATGTTTAGCTGTTCTCGTTTTACGACATCAGTTTTCAGCAAAATATTGTTCGTATGACTTTACTATGAATTTCGCATATCATGCAACGAATGTCTCTAACATATGGAGGAAACAGCAATTGATTACTGATGATTAATAAAAGTTATCGTGTCAATCGAAGCGGAAAATCGCTGATCGATGGCAACGCCAGCTTATATCGCATTTCCGATTGTGGTTGTTCATAAATATAGCTAACGATTATGAGTAGTGTCAGTTTTCACTTCTAGAGTGCACACGGTGGTGAACTAGTGAATATTCTCAGCAATGAGCCTAGTTAGTATGGGATTGCTGATCTTTGACTTGATGTTAACATTAGCCGCCGATACACCCGTCCCTAGAAGAGATGATCTTTTTCCTCCACGGGAGGCATTGGAATTTGCTGCAGAACCGCATCGCTTGTGTGTTGCTGAAACCGGCGTTAGTGAGGCTGCTATCACAAGATTCAGCGATGCCGACATTTTTGAAGATGACGAAAAACTGAAATGTTATATGAGCTGTGTTTTCCAAAAGACAAATGTAACGGATGCCGGTGGAGAACTGCATCTTGGAAAATTGTTAGATATGGTACCGAAGGATTTTGAAGATATTGCCCTGAAAATGGGTGGGAAATGTACCAAACCGAAGGGTAAAAATGTGTGCGAGCGTGCTTTCTGGTTCCACAAGTGTTGGAAAATGGCGGATCCTGTGGTAAGTATAATTGGATTGTAAGGGACCATACACAAATGATGTAGCGTTGTTTTGGGATTTTTATTCCAACCCGCTCCCCTCTCGCAGCATTTCGTCTAATAATTCAAACTGTCCCTGTGGCCGACAGAATGAACATCTAATTTGCTGGGTTTCTTTTAAATTCATGTTGTGTGTGGTTCTCCGCTTTCAGCAACATTCGGCCCGTAGAATTGAATCTAGAAATCGTTCTTTTTAGTTCATTGTCCCGCAGTTTCTGCAGTTTGATTGCGAATGATGATGCGTTTATACTCCAATTTACCAAAACTTAAGACGTGAATTAAGCCACGTTAACTAATGGGAAAATGTACTTTTGCATATAAAATATTTAAAATAATCCATAAAGAATTGTAAAACGATCCATAAAAAAGTTGTTCATGTTCCATAAAACAAAACTGAAAATCCTTAAAACAGTGTGAATGATCCAAAAAAAGGGTGATTTGATCCATAGATTATGTAAAATTCAACCATAAAATGGTCGCAAAAGAGCACTAAAATAGTAATAAAAGAACAATTAAAATGAACCAATGCCCCATAAAAATATTGGAAATGTTCCCTAAAATTTTGCGCCATAAATTAACTGACATTGATCCATAGAATATTAACAATGTACATTAAAACACGTCGATATCTTCCATAATATCGACAAAAATGTTCCACGGTATTACAAAATGGAGCAATAAAATGTCAGAAAAAGTTCTATAAATTTGATGAAAATGTTCGCTAAATAATTTTTCTTGGTCCATAGAAGATGTAAAAATTAACATTAGACATGATTCATATATCGAAAGTTAAATTATGGTTCATGGATATTTACAAAACGATCCATAAGAAAAGAAAATGTAAAACGACCCATTAATATGTGCTTATGCACTAGAAAAAAATAAATTTAATGAATTCATGCGAAATTTTATGGTAAACTCCAAAAATAAGTTGTGCTTAATAATTCTCATAACAGTGACATTGTTTTAACAAGTGAGCTTATACTGGGAGCTAGTGTGATGCGGCTTGGCCGCATATCCGAGGCCTAGGACCCGAAGCGGCGCAATGCCGCTGAGGATCCGTTGGACGAGGCATTGATTAACCCGTAGCTGGAATTGCAAGCAAACATGTGGTCGTCTCGTTTGCCCGGTTTACTTAAACATAGGGGCTATAGCTAGCTAAAAGCCGACTGAGCGGCAGTGAAGTCGGACAGTGCACAAGAAAGCGATGTGGCGTAGCCACATTAGTCAGTGTTCGTGTATAAAGTGTCCGTTTTCGCTTCAGATAGTTATTCAGATAGTATTTGCGACTCATGCCAGCCTGTATCAGTGGTCTAATAACTCTCAGCGCTCTAATATCATAAATACCCTGACGTTTAAAGAGTTGCCATAATGATTTCAGGTTAGCTAAGGTCAGTTAGCTGACTAGTGGGATACGGAAGCTGAAGTTTAACTATAATGTATGCATTGTTTGTTGTAGTTTGACATTACAACCAAATGTAATAAACTTTATTATTAGTTCGAATAGCAAAACTTTCGAAAAAAAAATCATATAATTTTTCGCAAGCTTGGAATTCCACGAAACGGAAAACTAGCTTAATCGCGTGAAAGATTACTTGCATGTATTTGGTATCTCTTTGGCCTATTACCCTGGTGTACAAGAAAACATCAAACGAAGTGCTGCATCGTTCGTGCATGGCTTCTACTGGCTAAAGAATCGCACATATAGGGTAGATGTACTATAATTCGCCCCCCTAAAGCATTTGTTTAAAAAAAAACCGAGAATTTTTGCCAGTATTGAACTGCTACTACTAATTTGATTTTATCATTCTTTGCAGGTATCATATAATAACAAATAATCCTGATTGAAAGTTATTAAAAACATTCAATTAACGGAAAAATAACAATATTCTGAATTAAGATCTGTTTTAATTTTCGTCCCCCCAAATTTTATCTTCGCCCCCCTCTTGCTCTATTGTTTCGCCCCCGTGCTTCCAGGCACAACTTTATTTATTATGCTACAATATCACAGAATAGGCAATAGAGAAAAGATTAGACAAATCCAGGTTTTGTTGTCAATAGCCAAGTATTAAAGAAATAATACATTAACTTAAAAAAGCTTGTATTCATTCTATCCATTTACGGTTTTGGATTCAAGATAGCCCATTTTTCCAGGTCAAAAACTCTACAACGGGTGAAAGGGATAAACCATTCGTTAACTAAATAAAAACGACTAGAAAAATGTTCAAAATACTTGAAAAATCAGGACACCCCAAAGCTTCCCTCTACCAAAATAGTTACAGTAAAGATTGACTGATTTTACCATGAAATGCATTTGGTAACACTTTTTTTCTTAAAAGTTATTTTCGAAATGCCAGCTGATATTCTTTTTGTAAATCGTGTATGAAACAGTTACATTTTTTGTAGTAGACTGGAAGTAACAAAAGCATTTCGTTTAAATATTTCGAATATTTCCAAAACGACTTCAGATAGGGGAACATGGGGAGACTTGACTAGGTTTTCAGCTAAACCCACATAAATCTCTAAAAAAAACCTCCGATCCCACAAAAGATGTAATGTAATGGGCAAAGTTATTGTGTGTGTTCATGATTTTTTGCAAAATTTTTAATTTAATTTTTAAAGGTTTTTCTGCGGTAGTTTGTTTTTTTTTATCAAGTCTGGCCACTGCGGGGAAGAATTTTGAAAAATCATAACAAAAAATAATGACGTAAAACATACTGTAATTATTTTTTTCCATATTACCGACAGAATTAGGTAGCAGTAAAAAATATAGAAGGGTTACGTTTATTAAATTTCGATTTTTTAATGCATTTCTTTTTAAAGATTAACTGTACTGCTTACATTGCATGTTCACACGTCACGAAATCAGTCATATTACTGCTAACTTTGATTACTAATACTAAAATATATAGACTGATGTTTGAGGTGGGATTTTTTTTTGTGGCGTGATAAACATTAACAGTAGTTACCAAATCATAGTAAATATCAGGAATTTGGTATTTTCTTCAGCTTATTGCGACTTGGTCAAGTCTCCCCATAAAATCTTGGTCAAGCATTCCCAACATTGGTTTTTGCGTTCAATGCCGTTCAGGTTTTAGTAATAACTATTTCAATGTTCAAAATCATTTCACTGCTTTATAAGGAATAAGATGATATATGAGTACTTTAATAGTAAATTGTAGTCGAGTAGATATGTCCATACAAAGTTTGAAAAAAAAAATACATAATTTAATGCAAATTTATTAATTACGGAATATTTTCTATAAGGAAAGAATTTTTCATTCCAATCTTTTAAAATTACCTTAAGGGATCGAAACAAGTACAAAAATATTTTTGAAAGAATTTTAAGAACCGAATAGAAGACGTCATAGCCAAAAATAGAATCTTGCGCGTGGTCAAGTCTCCCCATGATTCACTTATATTAATCACAAACAGAAACTCCGTTGTACTTGTTTTCAATAACCTTAATAATACTTTCCAAACGAATTAATTTTTGTCTTGTTTCTCTATAAGCTATTAACAAGATGAATGGAGAGGGATTTATTTTGATAGGTTTTGTCTTCCTTGTAGACGCTCGAACCTGCTCGATATGTTATATACTTTTTAGAATGCGCATATCATGAATATATAGGGAACCCGTAGCTATTAAGACCGCGAGGGAATCCCTCGATTTCTCAGAAAATCGTAAGACTATTTGACTGTCGTACATTTTTGTGGAAGCGCCATTCTAAATCATTAGTTTTGACAGGTGAGTCTCATGAATTAAAATAAATCGAAGCAGTGCAAATGATTTCTATTGCTTTAAAAATAGCTGAGGTTTCAAACTAACAATTAAGACCTTTGACCGATAAATTATTTGACGTTCTCCCACCTAAAAGGTCGATTTGGTTAGTTAGGTTCTAATAGCCCCGGATTCCTTTATATATTCCTACAACTCCAAGCAATACGTTTGTGAAAAGTTTTAAAAATACTAAGTGAGATTTTTTGCATTCGAAAAACGCGAATAGCTCTGTAAATACAAGCAGGGTAGCGTATTTTACTGTCTACATAACTTTCTAAAACATTCGAAATCGCTCCATAAAAGAAATTGTGGTGAAAAAACTGTTTTGAGTGACGTTTAACAAACAGCGCCTTATATCTCGAAAACCAAAAGTCTCCGAAAGAAATCTTCGTAGCATGTTTTTCTACAACTTTACTGAAGGGAGTATTCTTCTATCTGAATTATTGAAGAAAATAAATTTCGTAACTCACTATTAGGGGGATCAATCATCGATCTGATAGGATCGGGAAAAGGGTAGTTTCATTTCAAGAAATTTCCTAAGAGACAGCACATAGCTAAAATCAATAGTTTTGGCGCAATCAAAAAAGCTCCCTTATTGCTTTGGATCACTGTGGAACGGGGCGAAGATAGAAACCCATAGAAAGAAAAGAATGCTATATTGGATTTCGCCAGGGTCGAAGATTAGAATTGAGTTTCATTTTGCATTAATTTTCGCCACTTTTTTAAATTGTTCAAACTTAATGAAATAATGGTAATAATAGCGGATTTGATATGTATTCCTGCGATGCTCAAAATCATTACTATCGAATATTCTAAAGGTCAATCATAAAATCTATACATTTTTCCCAGTGACAAAAATCATGACCATTTTTAGTTTTCAGGAAAATTAGTGCTCTACAGGTTTGACTCCATTTATGATTAAAAATATGATATGAACTATTCTTATTTAAATTAATGTAGTTTGCATATTTTAATCGTCTTAGGTTGTTTTTAAATATTCCACAAAAAGTAAAGTCCTGATCGTAAAGCAGATAGAATTATTTGTAGTTGTTCTATAAGGGGGCGAAAATTGGGGAGGGGGCGAAGAATGATACGTCTACCCTAACGCATTGTAAAGCTATGAGAAGCTTTGGAACACGTGATTCGTTATCTTTTTGTGATTTGGTGTACAGAACCGTTTACTAAAATCGTGATCTGGTTCCTGAAATCATGATTAACAAACCTCTTATTCATAAAACTAGCTCACACAAAAAATGTACATGACGTTAATTCTAAAGTTTAGTTGGATTACTGTGTATGTTCCCTGAACATATTTGGTTTTAGCTATGCTTATTGTTCATAATTTGGGGATACACTGGCTTGCAATAACTATATCTAATAAAAGAGCCGACAGGTTAACGATGTTCAGGATTTCATGACCTCAGTCGCAATTTTCGTAATTTCTCTTTGCGTTATAATGATACTTTATTCATAAGTTTACTGTCGCATTTTTCTGGCAGAGGAGTATGATATATATTAATGATTACAGGGTCATGATTTTCATAAAGTCCATTCACGTTTTCGTGATATTTTATTCTGGAGTCCGACAAAGTAATGTGAATTATATCATGATTTTAGGATCTTAGTTACGATTCTCGAAATTAAAGCACATTACCGTGATATTTTATACTTGAACTTACTATCGAATTTGACACGTGGAGTATTGTGACTCACGTTCATGATATCAGCAGTTTTCTCATGATATTTCTAATTTATCTTAGTCTTATCGTGATATGTTAGTTTTGGTTTACTATCAGATTAAAACATCCGGAGCAAGGTACGTGACAATATGAACTGGATCACGAAAAGTGTAACCGACTCGCGGTATTCCATTTTGGGCGCTTTTTATCGTATATTTGTCCCGTTTTCTATGTGATTTCCTATCTTCGTGGGATTAGCTTGCGATCATGGGCAGTATATCACGAACACGATTTGTATCTTCATAATGTATTTTTGGGGCCTTGCGCAATTTTTGTTTCCTATCGGACATCATACTGAACCTTATCAAACGAATAACGATGGTTGCGGTCTGGTCGCTAGCAGCTGGTCACGATATTCTATTTTTTGAAAAAGTCGTGGGACACAAATGATGGCATGAATATTATTCGAAATGTTGTGAAATTCTTCACGTGAATGTTTCGTGTGCAATTGAAAATGAATCGAGAATTTTATGAATTTGTGGACTATTTCCTGAGCACGGTATGATAGTTATTACTAGTATATTACGAATCATGAACCAGTTCACGTATCAATGAAGAATGTTTTATTTTTTGTGAACTATTTCAAGAGCATGAATGGTTCTCCGAGACTAACCTACAAAAAAACATGAGCCAGTACACGAATACATGTAAAATATTTTACAATTTTCTGGAATATTTCTTGCTCGCGAGACATGGAACTATGTATAAAGAATTTTCCGATTTTCGTGAAAGAGTTCACGAAAAAATTCAGATTATGGTATTTTGGATTCATTTAATCAAGAAAACCAGATCATGATCTCCATGCAATAAATCATGAATCACTTCACGTCATGTAGTCGGGCTACGTTAGAAATATTCTTTTTATATCAAGCGATGAACTATGCATCTTTGCATCTGTGTGGGTGAAAATCTTGCCCAGATTAACGGATTTTAAATAGTATACTATGGAAACACATAAATAAATTTGACAACTTTTTGCCTTTCTCATATAGAAAGGTTATGCAATCACTCTGAAAAACGTCAACCTAATCCCGACCCGGAGGGCCGAGTGTCATATCCCATTCGACTCAGTTCGTTGAGATCGGAAAAAGTCTGTATGTGTGTGTGTAAGTGTGTATGTATGTGTGTGTATGTATGTGCGTATGTGTCAAATAATGTCACTCATTTTTCTCAGAAATGGCTGGACCGATTTGCCCAAACTTAGTCTCAAATGAAAGGTGCAACCTTCCCATCGGCTGCTATTGAATTTTGGATCGATCGGAATTCTGGTTCCGGAATTACGGGTTTCAGAGTGCGGCCACACAGAAATTTCTCATATAAACTATAGGAAAAATTACAAATAGAATTTTTATTTTTGATGCTAAATGTCTTCAAGGTGCATAAAACGTCGAGATTTGATGCAAACTCGAAAAATTTTTGACGACGATTCACTTTTTTGGATTTTGGCCCTTTTTTGCCTTTCTCATATAGAAAGGTTATGCAATCACTCTGAAAAACGTCAACCTAATCGTCAACCTAATTTGGCCAAATTTTTTTTTTGACTCGCATAAGGTTTCTGGATTTTAACAGGGGCGTAGTTGATGGCTTAAGGAGAGGGGTTACACCCCCCCCCCCTCTATTGTTCACAAAAATCTCCTTAAATCACCCCTCAGACCACCACCCCATCCAGCCCTCATACCCCTCCCCTTCAACCCCATCATCTTTAAACCACCACTATATCACAAAGCCTACCAATTTAAACTGGGGAGTCGTTCGTTCATGGGACTTTGGCCCTCCTCACATACCCACCCCCGCATGACAAAATGAGTTAGCAAGCAGATAACATTGATCTAATGCTGATTAGGCTAATGAAGTACGATATTTTTTGTTTCAAGTGTTTCACCGTCGACACGTAGCTCATCAAGTACGTGGCTGGCAAGCCATTGTGTATAAGTGCAAAGTGTACTAAGAATGTAATGGACATTTCCACAATTATGTTGAACATAAAAAGCCTCCGTGCCATAGTTTAGAGAAATGATAAAGGCACAATTGCACCGCTAGGTGGATTAAAACAGGTTTTTTTTCTTGACAATGATCTGAGCCGATTAGTGGCTGAGTTCTAAAAATCCTTCAACAATTCACAAAACGTCCGTTTCTCACATTTTCACGGTGTTCTCACAATAATACGATTTTTTAAATATAGTGAAATTGTAACACTAAAATAAAGTTGCGTACAGTTTTTAGGTTGGACTTATATGAATCCATTGGTAGTTTAAAAACTGGAATCCATCAACAATTCAAAACACTATAAATAGTAAAAATTATATCACAATTTCGTGACGCAGATCGAATTTCAAAATTTGGTTTTACACTTGAGTCATAATTTCTCAAACGTCCACCCAAATTAGGTGAAATTACAATTTCGATGAATTATCGTATTATCGGTTTAATTACCGGTAGTATTGCAAAACCAAATCCAGAAGGCCTTTCGAAAAAAACTCTTTGACCTTAATGTTGACATTTTTACCCGCTTTAGTTTTAAAACAACGAATTTAACTGTCGTAAGACACAGATTGTTCGTGGTTTTTTTCGATTCAAAAAAATGTATAATTTTTTGAATCGAATTGTAAATTTTTTGAACAATTGTTTATGATAAAATAGAATAGAAAAGTGTTCTGACCCTCTTTTCAGATTGCTTGAATGGTTCACTCACTTCAAATGTAGTTATTTTGGATTGCGCCTTCAGTTGGTTTTATATACAACAGGTTTTCTTCATCATTAACAACCTGTTGAAAGACCCACATTTTATCAAATCCCAACTGAAGGATTATTGAACTTTTTCCGAAAGTGACTTTTCTTGCAATGTCTGTAACTTAAAAAGCATACTATTGTCATTCTCTTAGCTACAGCAGAAAGCTGCAAAAATGTTCACCTGGATCATTCAGTGAATCAATTGAGAATCATTTCCTAAACGTTATTGCACAATGTTGAATGGTAAATTGCCTACCGAATCATGTTTTCAAACCACTCAGTAGTATATTAGGATGCGTTTTCTGATCACGAAAAGCATTCAAGGCAAATTTTTCTGAACGTCTGTTTTTTATTACAATAAATATCTTAGATAATAGAAAAGGTGATGAATTCCAAGTCAGTTTTTATTTTTCTATATACTCTAATACACTACAATTATTTTTAAAGGTATACAAATTAAAATGGAATACTTATTCATGAAATTAGTTCGCGGTTAAGCAAACTATTTTAAGCTTTAATTAGTTCGAAAAAATAGGACTTTCTTCATGTTCAATACATACACATGTTCAAATGGACAAAACTCTTTGTTAATTGCTAAATGACTGAAATAAAACTATTCTAACCGTTAAAAATGTTAGCAGATTCTATTATTCTAATTACACTCGAATTGTGAGAAATTTGGTGATTAAATTTTTACCTTGTTCAATTCAGATTGATAAATATTTAACACAGATATTGAATGTACACTTAATTTCTAGTTTCCTTTTTTTTTATTTCGACTATGTTAGTCACATTTTCTTTTTTACATTTTAACGACATTCAATTAGCTAGAGATTACTGGGTAGGGAAAGTTATGAAAATTAGAGCCATAGAACTCAAGTGAGAGCAAGGATGTGAAGTAAACAGATCGGAAAACTAGAAGTGGCAGGGTCATTAGAACAGGCTTAATATCGAATCACCCGAGTTCACTAACATGTGTCCTGATAAAGGTAGACGTGTCTATCTTTACCGTGACAACCGACTTAATTTCTAGATTATCCTTTCAATTTTGCTCGGGAACCTATCTACCGCATTTTTCCAATTTTTTGAAGCAATGGAAAGCGATGTACGTTGATTTTTGTCGAGATTTCAATGAAAGTAGTTGAATATTTCAATAAAATAGACACAACATTGCAAAAACAATTCAATAAAAAATTAAATCCTAATTCAATTAATCGCTAAGAAAAGAAGTCATGAAAATATTGAAAAAATTTAAAATAATCATAAAATATTTGTCCGAGTTACATTTTCAGCAAGCTCAAAAAATCGAGAGAAACGCGTATGCAGTTTTCAATATTCTCGAGGAATCATTTAGAGTAGTTACGGGAAAATTGCAAATCGGAACATTTAGATATTCTTGTTCCCTTCCATTACTTGCCACACAATTAAGAACCTAAAAAACATTTAAAGTCCACAAAAAATCGATTTTTTAGAAACTCTAATGTGATGTAGCACTCATTAAGATTTTTACATGTTTTTTTCCCACTCTTAGTTTATTATAATAAAACATGTAGACAACTAAAAATATCTCGTACACATGACTAAATATAATTCGTTTTTTCGTTTACTTTTCCGATCGACATGTATAACTCTGCAACAATAATGATAACAATAGATTCCTAGAGATAATTATGACTAATCTTTTCAAACGTCTTTTCAGCATTATTTCCTACTTTAATCAACCGTTTATGGGCAGCTGATTGGAACAAATTAATATGAAATGAGGAAAACAGTAAGCTATACAGAAATTCTAACTTATCGTGAAATGCTAAAAATAAAATTGATTTTTCACTAAACTTTGGTTTCATTTCTGATAACGCTTCTTTTGTTTTTGTGGAAGAATTATGATTAAATTCCTTGACTATAACCGCTGTTGTAATGCAGCACGCACTACCGTACTGTTTTTGCTCACACCTGGCTGCTGCTGCATACATAGAGTATCATCTAGAGGTAATTTTGGTGTACTAAATTCGATTTCGGTTAAACTAAGACGCTAGTTTGAAAATTAGTTAATCTTGGGTAGTTCCAAATGTTTTCTTATTTCACAAAAAGTGAATTTAATGAACTTCTCAGCACAGAAAACTAATGTGGGGGCTGGGTGATTTCGATTTACTCAAGTTTGGTAAATGTTAAGTGAGATAGTTTCCTGAAATTACTTGTCGATGCTCAAAAGAATTTGAATCCTTCGACAAAAAAAATAATTTCAAGGCTTCCATAGCCTTTTAAAAATTATTTCTCATGTGCTGATTTATTAAAGTATGCATTTGAAATACTTATGAAAGGGTTTTCTTGGAGCCCAAGCAACCAGAACTTGAAAGCTGCTTAAACCGCTATTAGAACATAAAACGTACTGAAAAATTACTTAAAACGAGAAGCTTATGCAGCTCCCTTATACGAACTTTTGGTTGCTTGGGAGTATTTGATAGAAAGTATTAAATTATTGTTTTATTCATTTATTTGTTTAGTAGCTATCGCCAAATAGTTAAATAGTGACCGGCTTGTTTGATTCTTGATGGAGAAGCTAGTGTGAAATCATGTCCTTATATGCACGCTCAGTGTATTTGGAGTATCAAATTATCGTACGACATTTGCGAAACAGAATCCCTCAAAAAAAAATCTATAATGGCTGTTTTGACTACTCCTAAGTTTATTTGGCTTTCCATTTCCAAAAACTTGCCAATCTAATCACTACCATTCTATCGTTCAAATCTTTCCTGACATCAAATTTAAATAGATGCTGTAATAGGTTGGAGCCCATTACAGCCCACTCCGACAGTTCTGATAGCAGCTATTGTGAATCATGACACAGCGACGACGAAAAAAATGTTATTGTTCGGTGTATTTTAATTAAATTCTTCGTCGACCATTGTTCACAGACGGAAAAAAACTCAAACTCTGCAACTATGTATATGTCACTGCGTCAAGCAGAGAAGAAAATGCTACCGTAATGGTTAAGCAAAAAATATAAAACGCCCTGGAATCCCCTTTTGGTTATCATCTGGTTTTCCGAGTAAATCAGAGCATGATTCTTTTTCGAATGCAATAAAAATGAGAAGTTAATTGCAAACCGTCCCCAGAATGAAACTTAGGAATAATGCATATGGAAACAAAATTAAAACGAATAGAGGTTCTTTTGATTTATTTAGTTGATTTTTTCTGACAAGCTTAAAATAGGAAAAAAAATCCCGTTTGAAAACTGAAACATCTGAAAAATACCATCGCATTACCTAGTTGCTCTCAAATCTATTCCCAAGTACGACGAAATGTCCTATCATACATACTGAACTTGGAAAACTTTTCTGTTTATATTTTACTTGAACTGAGTTGTTCAAAAGTGCAGAACTGGGGTCGAAGTTTAAAATTGCACAGTACGTCTATTTACCGAACTTTTATAGACTGACTTCACCAGATCACAGCAGTTCGAAATAAGTCCTAACGAGGCCACAAAACATTTCCCTCAATATAAAACCTTCATAGCCTTCAAAAACTTCGGAATCCTTACTCCGTCGATACTGCAAGGGTAAATGTGTCGTTCTGCAGTTTTGAGCAGCAACTTTTTGCTTCGCCGTCGAAATTACCAGCTGAGCTTTTTAACTGACTCTCGTTTAGTTCGTTTTCACAAGAGCGCATGAAAGCGGAAACCGGAAGGATGGAGGAATGAAACTTTTCCGTCTTTGCACTGCACCCACTAGCAGGTGGGAGGTCTCGTCTGTGCAATCGTTTTCGATGTGGTATAGGTGCTGTCTTGCTAAGCCCACGTAGTAATGAAGGTTGAAATTGATGTTTTCAAGTACACCTTCGTAAACAGCATACGTTTCCCTACACACTTGACGATGTACCTACCTACATACATACATACACTGGCTGTTTCGTTCCGGCAACCACGTTGGCCATATCTGTTGTTCGAAAAAGCCGCAACCAACTTTATGATGCACTCTAAACTTTTCCTTTTCTCCACACGTAGTTAGCTAGAGGTATATGCTATGCGCCAAATGCCGAGCTTCTGGACCATGTGTTTGCTCTACTGCTTTTCGTCGAGTATTAAAGCGGAGGAAATTGTTTCGGTTCTATATTATTCTAGTAAATGTGCCTTGGCTTCGTGTATGCATTGTTTTGTAACATTGCAACAAGATCTCCGTCTACTGCACAATGCCGAAGTGGATAACCCAAAGGAACACAGTCGTTTTTTTCTACTGTGAACGGTAATAACGGTAGAAATCCCAAAGGCAAACATGAAGTGAAGAACAAACGAGGTAACAACATAATTTTTATCGAGCAAGGAAGCGACCGATGGAAAGTTTTTCTCTCTGCAATCGAGTCGTCGGTCAGTCAAGTGGGAGTTGTATCTGCAGTAGGATTGATTTAATAATACATGATTACTTTTTGCTAGTATCTGCGGTGAAAGTTTCACAATGTAGTGTATTCTGATTTGAGGTACCCACGAGAGTGAAAATTCAATTTCATTTTTTAAATACTCGATGTGTTCAATGCGTTGTGAAGGAGATGGAGAAGATTGCAAAAGATTTCTAAACTATAGAATAGATGAAGCAAGAACATTAGATATTTATTCTGTTGATCCCGATTTTATTTCCTCTTTAAATGTGTTTGTTCGTTTTAGATTTAAAAATTATTGCGTGCATTCTAATTGTAAATATTTGTATTTGTAAAGGGTAAGAAATTGGTCAAACAAGAATATGTGTAAATCACTTTTTATTAAATATTCAAATAATATTTCTTATGCACGTTCAATTCGTACAAAAGAAAGAAAAATATTCCCTAAAGCTTCCTTTTAAGTGAATGTGAAATGCCGAACCTTTCGTTTGACTCCTTCATTCACTTTCCTCGCCGCAGAACACCAATTTGCTTTAAACTGCATATCGCTGTCTTTTTGAAGTTCCACTTGACGATTGCCCAATATATTTCTATTGAGCGGAACTCTACGTGTTAGGAAGGTTCACTGCCCTGGGCACTATCTGGAGGTTGTTACTGGCATACCACATCCATAATGGCACGATGCCAAATCCAGCCATAACAGAACAGAACAATTATGTTGCTTGATGAAAAGCAACAGCCGTTTTTCCAAGCACTTCTCCATATATATTTCCTAGTTGATGGTCCCGGTTGCGATGTAAATTTCCCTCTTTAAGCCATAAAAAGAGATGGAATACCAAACGAGATATTTCTTTTCGATCTTATACAGCTTAATGTGTTTGAAAATCTCTGCCACCTTTCCTCTTCCAGTCCTCTTCCAGCCCATGAATTCGTTTAAAGTCTGCGTTGACATAGGTTTCGAAATCTCGTACCACGCAATCCAACTTCGTCACCTTGTACAGTTTCCGCGATCATTCTCTAGCTGACTTGTTTTGCTTCTCGTCACCATTTGGAGTCTCTTGCTTCGATGTAATTTTTATAACTGAAGAACAACTGTCAAAATCAAACAATAGGTATGATGTTCAACATATATCTGGTGTGAGGTTTTTCTATTCACGATGTAAAAATGGGTCAAGTTGAAGTTGGCCAATTTTCGGTCGAAACATCCTTTTTTAACCCGTAAATGTTAATTCGAAACTAAGTAGGTAGGTACCCAAGTAACAATTGAAGTTTTATAGCACGTTACAAGTACAATCTAAGTTTTATGAGTGTCTAAAAACTATCATAAAACCTCAATTGTTACTAGGGCAGTCATCCCTGAGAAAATTGAGTAACAGGAGCTTAACGCCACACTCGTACCTACTACGAGTTGGGGACCTGTTCAACCTCTTTAAAAGACATATAAATTCGAAAGTAGCTCTGTCGAAGTAAGTCGGTGCCGCTTCCTCTAAGATTCTATCAAAGATTCTAGCACAAATCACCCTAACCCAACAGAGTGCTAACCGGCATATTGGGATCAACGCCAGTAACATCTTGACTACGGAATGCTGGCCATAGCGAACTTAACGGACGGGACATGGATCACGAATTGGACGGCGACTTTGGGCTGACAGTTGTACTGTTTTTCTCCCTGAGTAAGGAAGTATGCCACAGTCTTGAAACCGTGAATGGACCAACGCTGCGACTGCCCCAGCCTCGGTAAAACCTTACCAGGCATCCAGGAATGTTCAAAGTTCGTCACTAGACTCGGTGGAAGTCGGTTCATCTGTAACATTCTTGATTAACTCTCAAAAAGGCAAGGGGTCTCCTGGCCTGGCTAAATACAGTTCTCTAGTTTCAATGATCTTGTAATTTGAAATACAAATGATCGAGCGATTTCGGGCTTTCGAATCTCTCACTGATAAAACGACAAAAATGATTTTGATTTCAATGGGTCTTAGGAACGATGCTTCTTGAAGTCACAAGTTTAGCTTACCTTTTTGAGGGTTAACGCCGATCCGGCTCTGGTTGAGTACCCCAATGATGGATCGTGTTCAACTCTCGATTAACCTAACTGCTTGCACAGATAAGCAATGTATCACAATATTCAACTGCATACAACGAGTTGAGATTTCAGTCTGGAGAAGACCAGCATGAAGATATTAAAAAAATCAAGTGTGTTTGGAGAGGCACACGAGGTGTAGATGGATGTGAATGCGTTTGCAAGGAGTGGTAGACTGCATAGAATAGCGGTGATGCCGCCGGTAACCGCAGCGAGTACCAGCAATGGAATAATACAGAGTGAGCCACAACAATGAGAGATGAAGCTGCTGAATCGAGTGTTCACCCCGAGATCAAGTAGCGACTCCACACAGAATGACTCACAATTTGGGAACTCGAACATGACGGAGATAAGAAAAAAGGTCAACGAGCTCTATGAGTTCGTGAAGGACAACCACAACGTGAACACCTAGTTCAACCAGCTAGTGACTAGTGTTAAGTCGGCCTTATTAACCGAAAGCAGAATCAACCAAAAAGCTCTGAAAACCGCAGAACACACAACGGCAGAAACTAAGGCGACACCGAATAGTCACCGCAATGCTTGCACTTGGCGAGGAACACGACGGGGAAGCAAAAGCGCGCTGGGGTGCCCCAGCGACCAAAGCAACGTTGAGAAAGACCGTGACTGGCGTGTCGTGGAAAGTCAGCAGGTGAGGTGGAAATAACGAAGGCAAAAGGGAGAAGAGATGAAGAAACAAGAAATTAAAAGCAAACCCAAGCCTCCTTGGGCGAGGTACAAGGGAGATGCACTGATCATCAAAGCAAACGATAAGAAATAGTACGCGGTTTTTCTCAAGGGAGTGCGAAGGACCCGGAGCTGAAGGAGTTCGGAGAGAATGTCATTAAACAAGGCGTACACAAAATGGCAAGACGAATCCTTGGGCAGCGAAGCGAACGCGAGAGCCCTATTGCAGGGAGCCGTAGTCGAGGGCAAGGGTCCAGACGAGACCATGACCGAATAAGAACTGAGGAGTGCACTGATCGAATAGTGGAGCCTAGATGTACTGGTGATGATCTGGATTAGGAAATTAGGATGTACTCAAACGGCGGTGATTCGACTACCGATGGACGTTGTCAACAAGTCGATGAATGTCAGGTGGTCGGTGTACTTGCTGATAGTTGCTCCACAAGTTACCAAAGAAATGGAGCGATCACAAATCTCTGGGGGATTGTGATAACGTAACAACTACACCCACGAAAACGCGACACCAGACAGTACACAACACCTATTATTCTTACAATCGAAAAAAGGATTTAAAATTACCTTTTAGTCATCCGGTTCGGGTTCGATGTTGCCCATCCACAGAACGATGTTCGACCCGTCCTAGTCGGCAATATCGAGCCCGAAACCGGTCGACTAAAATGTAATTTTAAATTCTTTTTTCGCTTGTAAGAATAATAAGTGTTGTGTTCTGTATCGCTTCGCTTTTTCGAGATGGAGCGATGACTAAGGTGCTTGGACCTAGAACATCAGGCGAGGAACTGAAGGTCCGGGGCATGTCTGCATGTGTACAAAATGCGGAGGAAAGGAGCACGCTGCTAGAAACTGCAATAATAAACAGTGGTGGATATAACTCAGTTTAATTTCAATGTTGTGGCAGTCGACAATGGAAACGAAGTGCGACGTTGCAGTTATTGTAGAGCCGTATAGAGCTCCTCCTGATAACGGTAACTGAGTTGTGGATGGCTACAACCCAATAATGGGCGATTTCCCTGTCCAAGAGGTGGTGGATAGCACATAAAAAAGTTTTGTGTCCAGTGTGTTCGTATGTAGCTGTTATGCTCCTCAAAGTGGACACCAGAGCAGTACAATCAGACGCTCGTCAGTCAAGGTGGTTGTTATAGGAGGAGACGCTTGGACTGTGGAGTGGGATAGCAGGTTGACCAACGAAAGAGGTTACAGCTTGTTGGAAGCCCTGGCGTCCATCACTGATGGGTAACATGAATTGACGAGTTAATGAGCAGTACACACATAGCGACTACCAGGTGATCCACTAGGAGCTGTACAGAGAAGTAGACAATAAACCCTGGGGCAATGTCTACAGTGTCTTGTGGGCCAAGATCACGGTCCAACAGCGCCAGCGGAAATGTTATCTGACAAACTGAATCGTGAATTATCGCGGAGGGTCCATTCCTCGTGCACGATTCAACCACATGGTCGTCTACACCGTACATCGATACAGTCGACGAAATGTTGGTGACAATCGCGTCTCCAACGACAAGTTCCTTACAGTGGCAAAAGGGCTGAAAGCGAAGAATGGTTCCGGTTTGGACCGCGATCCTGGCGTTACAAGACATGCTCCGGTTAGTGCTACAGAAATGCCTGGATGAAGGTTACTTTCGGATAGAATCCAGAAGCTTGTGTTGCAGGTTCAAACGGCATGTTCCCCGTATGTAGCCGGAATTTGTGCCTTGCCGAATTTTCTAATCATTTCCTGAGCGGAAGAAAAGGAGAAAAAAGGGAGGACATAGAAATGGAAGTGTGGGAAAAATAACAGCATAAAAGCAAAGACCAGGCAAGTTAAACTCACAAATAGTTCAGATCGCCTGCGAGTAAGCTAAAAGCGGTTCACCACATAAGGAACTATGTATGTTAAGTACAGTATGTCTCTGAGTTTCAGGCTTCCAAACACGGTGTCGTCTATGTAAGGACGGTTTAAAATTCGAAATCGCAATTGCGCTATTGATGTGCAATAGCATATCAGATTATATGAGGTGCCGTGGTTAGATTAACAAAGGTCACATGAAAAGTACTCAGCGCGCTGAATAATTGACTTGTGATATTAGAGTCTGCAGTAGTCTGTAGTAGAATGTAGGAGATTTTTCGAAATCACTGGGCATGATTGTTCTGGAAATGCCTTTGTTTGGCGACATGTTTATAGGACCATATTTTTTCTCTTATCCAACTTGTCGGACATGGTAGGGCGGGTTCAGGTCCAACGAAGTCAATCGCTATTTCTGCTTTGGTCAATTCGGCAGCCCATTCATTTACAGTAATACTGGAATGTCCGGGAAAGGTAGATGGTGTTGACAATACATAGTTCTTCGATTTAGGTTCGGCACGCGGTCATTAACTTAGATCGTGATATGTCTATCTAAGGGCCGTGATTGCAACCTAACTGCCGGAGCTTGCAATACAGTACAGTATCTACCTTTCGATTGAGACTATTTCAATCTCATTTGACGACAGTAGACACCAGCATCCGCACGTCCCTCCATCAGAGAACCGTCAGTGTTACAGGCCACTTGTGTTTGCTGTTGTCTCTCCATATAGCTAGATAATTACTCCTCTCAAGAAGGAATTTTCACATGGGATGTCCTGAAAGGAAAACTACTTATGAGTGTAATATCGCTGGGAGGAAGAATATCTTCACCCATGTAACCATTTTTGACCACAGTCGTGTGACGTGTAATACAATGATAAAATAAATTCGCCAATAGAACGAAAATTATTCTACAATGCACGAATTCATTTGTCGTATTCTGCAACGAAGCATTTTCGTGCATTGGAAATAGTTGGTTTTGTGCATTTCACGCCCCGAAAACCTGTGAGTTTGCAAGATTGATCGCCTTCGTATAAAAAAATCGATGTGGTCAAACATCGAACCTAAAAGATAGGATGAAACAATAAACGAAAATGTTGTTCGATGAACGTAATGAAATCGTGCGACTTACAAAATATTCGTGCAATATACAATTAATTAAACATTTCGTAGAATAAGTCTTCGACGATAAATTTCGTGCAAAGTAAATCTACGAAAATTTATCATCAAGCCGCTTAATTTTTTGGATGTTAAATGAACGAACTCAACTATTTAAAATAGACAAAGATGCTCGTATCCGAAAATGGAGCTATTCGTAGCACATTTACAAATCAAATCGTGCAAGGAAGGATAAGGATTTTTTGTGCATAATTTTTCGAGTATTTTTCGAAATAAAATCGTTCATATTCTGAACGATGCTCGTAATCAAAAAGACTTTCGTATATTTCATCAAACAAATCATTTGATTAGTGAAACATTCGTAGCAAGCCTACGAAAGTCGTTTCGTGGTTTTTACGAAAGACTCGTAATAAAATTAAAAAAGTTTCCATAGAACTACAAATGATTCAACATATGTAGGAAAAAATCTAATAATTTACGAGTTTTTTTTTATAAAAAAAACCTATTTGTAGCACATTTACGAATATGTTATCTCAGTGCGTCTTGTTCTAATGGAGACAGTGTTAACTAACTTTCCAATATAGAAGTTTACTTTATGGATGTACTGCTCTTTAAACCAATGCTATGGATGCTCTACCTTCCTGTTTAAGTGAAGATTGATTTGTGTTATTCTAACCATTGTTGATTTGAATACTGTACATTTCATTTCCTACATATGTTGCACAACAACAAAAGGAGTTTCTCGTGAGTCTTCTTCGATTTTTTCCAACATTCAGCAATACCTAAAATTTTCTAGCGCCAAATGCAGTAACTATAATGGTGGAATCATTTTAGAACTTACTTCTGTTACCATAACCTTATTTTGTTAAATTCTTGGTGATGATTTTTTATAAATGAAGATAGTCATAATGTATTATAACCAGGGATAATGAATTTGAAATAGCAGAAATCCTGCTAACCATCAGTAATTCAAGTGTCGATAGTTAAGTAAAAAAAAATTCAACACGATAAAACATACGTGCCCATTAAATTTTTCAAAAATGTCATAAGAAATTTCAATACTTTTGAAGTTGTAATTCTTTTTTGATTTTTTTGAAATCTGTACGATTTGTAAATGAATTGTCATATGTATAAATTAAATGAACCAACTTCCAACTATGAGGCGTATAACACTGCCACTATTTAATTCGTTTGCCTGAACATTGTTTACATTTTAACTGAGCAGCACCGAACAACTGGGCCTTAAATTTCTATTCGCAGTGTTTGATTAATTTTAAGATTATTCCAAAAAATATAGATGAAATGTCCAGCCTTCCATTCGACTAATAATTGACTTTTATTCCGAGCATGTTGCAATCTACATGTCTATAAATATTTACCCATCAGGTCGACTGCCATCAGTTTCAAATATAATGACATCACCAGTTCATTTATATATACAATTTGGTCGTCTCATGCCTTAATTAAAGTTTTAAATCTTTAACGTGATATGACCGATGACACTACAGATATTTACTCGTATGGCTGAATTATTTGTACATAGAGTATTTTTCAATATTTCTAACGCAATAGATTTAGAAGAAAATATTATACGATAGTTTAACAAAAAAATTAAGGATCATCCACCCTTCCGTCTTATTAAATTTCGCGCTACGAATGGTTCAATCATTCAACTCTGCTTCTTCTATTCCATTGACTGCCACCAAGTAATTTTTATCTAAGCGATTCCATAGTCATAAAAACACAATATACTCACACTCAATCGACCATGATAAAAGCAAGAATTTGAATTCGAACTCAACTTGCAGATGATAACAATCAAACAAAAAGCTTACATCGGTGGTCTCTTAATGGTGATTTGGTTCAATTAGTGGCACTGGTGACCGGTGTACGCGACAACGCTTAGGCTAGTGAATAAATTGGATTTCTCCGTAGCCAGCAGCCTACGGTCTACGGTGAACAATCATCCATCGAGGGCTTTGCCGTTCTCCAGATAATCTATGCGGTTCCGTCCTCAGTCAAAGCAATAAGCCACCCAAACTCATAATGCACTTTGCAAAATTCCACAACCATGCAGGCCAGACCAGTTCGATGAGTGCATTCTGGGGCTGTAGGCTAAGTTTTTGCGGCTTGGGCTGGTTTTGTGCTGGGAACTATACTACTTTCCTATCATCACAGGAGAACGCTTCGATGACCCTATGACCGACCAGTAGAAGCCAAGCGGTCGAACATTGTTAAAGCTAATATTTATGCTCTCGGTTGGGAGTCAGTTGCAGCTGATGACTTTTACAAGCGGAATTTTATGAATACCACCAACGGGTTGAAACTGTCCGGATAAAAAAAAACTATAAATTATCCATTAATGTCACTAGAAATGCGCCGTTGTTGGAACATGCCCAAAAAAATTTGCCTAAGAATGAAAAACATTGAACTCAAATTATCGTCCCGGAACGTAATTAGATTTTCCGCGCGATACGCAAACCTTGAGGGCTCCAGCCAACGAAATGGAAGAGATATTCGTTGCCGAAAGAGCGCCTATTTATGTTCAAAACTTTGTAAATAACTTTTCCATATCTTTCGGTTTTCATTTTGGCTCTAGGGAGTTTCCAACAGTGTGAAGCTTATCATATCTGACTCACTTTATTATTACTAATCTAATTGCAATTTAACTTTTCAACCCGATTTATGTAAGTACACTTTAAGTTGAAGGTTTTCTCGTGGATTTGGCAATTTCCGAACACGCTACACAGTATAAAAGTGCGTGTTGCGGTTTAAAGATACGAAAGTAGGAAAGTTTCACGCTCAGAATGTGCAACGAATTAAACGATTATCATTGACTCAAGATTGATAGGTGACACGATTGCTATTGACAGTAATGCCAATAATCGCAAATGTAATTTTAAACGGAGAACAGTTATTAACTTGTCTCAAACATCTACTAGATGATGGGTTTGTCGGAATCTAAACTGCAGTGACCTGCACATAATTTTGTGTTTCTGGTTGTATCCGATGAAGCAATTTGGTCCTATTGCAGCTATGCAACACAAAACTAACATTTCGTCGTGGATGAATGATCAGTTCACCTGGGTACAGGAGAGAAACCTAATTACAAAAAATGTCCCCAACACGCGGGATATCTGTGACGATAGCGGCCTTCTATTGTGCGTTGCTGATTGCAGTTTCTCCACAACGAGCACCAGATTTTCCTCCAGAATCGTTAATCGAATGGACGGCAGATCAGCATCGGGCCTGTGTCGATGAGACCGGTGTCAGCGAGGCCTCAATTGCTCGTTTCAACGGGGTGGAAATTTTCGACGATGACGTACAGCTCAAATGCTACATGGAATGCATGTTCCGCCAGTTTAACGTCACCAAGCCGGACGGTGATGTGGACATGATTGGGGTGTACCATGCAATTCCGAAGCAGCTAAAAACGGTTGCCCTGAAGGTCTACAACAAGTGCCGTGACGTTGTGGATGGCGGAACCCTTTGCGAGCGAGCCTTCTCTCATCACAAATGTTGGAAGCAGACCGATCCGGATGTAAGTAGCTTTTAGTTGCTCATACGTACGAAACGCTGCAGCAAGGACGTGGCAATTAAAGTGAAATTTAATTTTTGTTCATCTGTTCTATTTGCAGCACTACTATCTTTTCTGAGCAGATTGCGTCGGTGAAACAATTCTGATTTTTTAAACTAACCTCGGAGTTATTACTAAAATACAACTTTATGAAAATATTAGATATTTTTCCGCTAACTAGAAGAACGACCACTTTGTTTTCAACAGATGGAGATGGCTTTTGGTCACGGTTTTAGCAAATATTATTTTATTTTGTCTATCGCCTACGTTTCAAAGGTCTACGCCTTCATCTTCAGGGCCGGTTAAAACGGTTAAAATAATATCATAGTCAAGGAATGTTCCATGTTCAGAATCACTTGACCATCATATTATTGTAACAGTTTTTTGCCCTGAAAATGAAGGCGTAGGCGATAGACAAAATAAAATAATATTTGCTAAAAACGTGACCAAAAGTCATTGAACATCGTTGAAAAGATTTACTACAAAGAATACAATATAATAGGATGCGTTTATACGGCTAATTTTATCAATAACTGTGGTAATCTACTCATGAACTACTTTTCCACAATTGGTGTAAAGTTTGCAAAGATCCATGAATTACTTACCTCCTCTAACCTCACACGTCAGCACCAAATTGTCATCTTCCTGAAGTGGGCCTATTGCACCTGCCACGTCACGCCCTGAGGCATCGTAGACTAGAATCTGATGAGGTGGAACTGAAAGAAATGAGAAATAATTCAGTAACTTATTGATTCAAAATTCTGCTTCCAAGAACATCATTACTTTGTCGACATTTCACTCTAAAGAACCGGAAATAACCGAGTTAGCCTGCATTTAGTATTATTTCAATGAAAAATTTTTCCACAAGGACCGGCAAATATAAAATATTCTTTATATTTTAAAATAAACCTAATTCCTCTTATTCTGCGGGTACAGTTTTCCCATATTCTTCTTTCAAACGCTGTGTTATTGAAATAACATAAACCGAGGCGGTAGTAGTAACGGCGCTTATCGTGGAACAGAATCGTTTTATGTATGTCCGGGTACCGGAATTTCCTGCTCTATTCCATTCTTCGGTAGTTTCCTCGTTACCCCGACCCAAACATGACCAAGCGAAAGAATTGGTTCCACTTGCTCGTGGTGCTGAAAAAAGCAAAGGCTACAGCCCACTTGCTCTGGCCATTCATTGATTCAGCGAAGAAGAAAAATGGTGCACCGAACAAAAAGAGCCCCTGGAAACCCTTTTAATGCTTCCTCTTCTGTATTCGAGAGAAAGTACGTGAAAGAAAAGAGCACCTGAAATTGGCGCAGTATGAAAGGCGAGGAAAATGAAATAGCAATAAAAATTGTATGTAAACCGCTCTGGCTAAAAAAACGAGCTTTTTGGGTATTTTCCTGTGCTTTTATCAGATCGAATTGGGTTCCAGGTTTTGAGCGGTTTGGCCAGTAGCCACCAGTGCATCAAAGCGAGTGGAGTCAAAACACCGACGCAAGCCTCATAACAATATTAATTTTTTATATACCGGACTTCTCGTCGTTCTCTACCACTGCTTTATAGCACGGACTCTGGCAAAGTTTTACACCATCGGAGGACAGAAGCACGGTTTGTGGAAAATGCTTGCCAACAGTTTGGCTCGAAACCGAGCAGCTGTATAGTTCCGTGGTTTCGCCGCAAACCGAAACCAATCTCATTATTACAGGGGATTTGCCAGTTCGAGTTTCGTAGTTAGGAGCATATCTGATATTCAGACTTCAGCATCAATTTGATGCTTCCGTTTAAGATCTTAAAAATTAAATATTTCAATTCCTAAAAAAAAAAAAAATTAGACAAGACACAGGTTTGAAATAAAACTTGCCACATTGTTTATAGTCGGCCCCGGTTAATTGATGCTTGAAAACAGCCGTTCGGCTAGACAAAATGTGGATGGTAACGAGAATTTCAGTTCATGACACCACCCATGATTTTCCATCTTATCTCTAGTCTGCTCCCTTGTGTATTAGTTTATCGAGATTTATTTTGACAGCAAAGATAGCTAAGGTTCGTTATGGTGCGGATGCGGGCGGTAAATGAATGTACCGCATCGCAACCGCAAAATGTTATTTATAACCGCACCGCATACCGTACCCGCAGTGCTTTTACCGTAAAATTAAATGTGACTAATCTGGATGGTAGAAACAAAGTTTTTTTAGTTATTTATTTTTTAAATCATATCTGTATTATTATGTGTCCTTAAATACGTTTTGAGCAATAATAAACATATATCAATATATTTTTGATTAGCCATATTTAGAGGAATTCAGATTCTGCTGAACAAAATCTGAACGCGTTATCCACGAAATTTCTGCATTGGATTTCGAAAAAATGATCAAAAATTGATCTGACCGACTGAGATTTGTCTGAAATTATTTTCAAACTTTAAGTAGAAGGTCACTCGTTACCAAATTATTCGCAGCCGCGACGAGCCCTTACCATAGCAGACGAACTCATAACCTCGCGATTCGATGATTTTTGGATTCGTTGTGTAAATTTAAAATTGTTCTGTTCTTTCTCATATAGGGTGTTTGGTTCGTGGGGGGGGGTCTTCTACTCGCGAGGCCTAAAATTGACCTTTAGAATTTTTGTTTTATTTTGAAGATACATGTTCGAGCCGTGGATGCTGCATTTGCCGGTATCGCGGGAGCTTCTTCCCGTTCTCCCAGAAGGGCACCAAAACCCACTGGAGAAGTCTTTCGCGCCGGTTTTACACTTAACTTCCTTCCATCTTCCTTACCGAAGGCATGGGAAAGTATCACTCATAATACGCACTGACGGAAGGTTTTCTGAATCCACAAGTTTGTTCACCAAACTTGCCGCGATTTGGTCGATTAAATCAAACGTATTCGCTTGCCCGCTTGGATAGTCAAATCGCGGTTTATGCAATGGAATTCGAGGTTGGATGTATTAAAACACTTCAGTGCATATTTTTGAGCACGAAAACTGATTTGTGTCTGAACACTCCGGAGATATATTTGCTACTGGTCGTGATAGGTATAATTTGGCACTTTATAATTATCGGTTCTTCTCTCTTTCGCCATCTCCCTTATCAGAGATCAAATAGGTCAGGTGAGTTTAGTGGTTTAGGTTAGTGATCAAACTGTTATACATTAGGTTTCAGATTTACGATTGTATTAAGTTAGGTAGTTAAGTTCAGCTGTAGTTTTAAATATATAATGTTAAGAGATTTGAACTTAGGTTAGAGCATAATTTAGATTTAGGACTAGTATTAAGTATTTACAGAGAAACTATATACAATTTTAATTATGATCAGAGTACTGATCAATGCATGTATTGACTTTTCAATTTTACTTTTGAAGACGAAAAGAAAAATCTTTCGCGACCTTGAAACTTCATTGATGACATTGACGTTAAATAAATGGAAAATTGGGTAATCTGTAATCAGAAAACTCATATTTTTGCCTTTATCAATATTTTATAATCATGATCACCTTGGCTATGTTTAGACAAGAGGGATTTCTTTTATTTTATAATTTGTTAAAGTTATGTAACGAATTGTGAAAATTTCCAATATTTACTTTATTTTTTGTCTATTAAGAGACATAAAAATGAAAAAATTGACATTTTGCAAATTACTCTCGAGCAAACATAGCAATATGTTTTCTGAACAATTGGAGAAAAAAAATATTGAATTCGGACCAGTACTTCTATGAAAAGTCTTACTTGATTGCTTAAAAAACATTACCTTCGGGAAATTGCGTTTAAGGATAAAGTACGTTGTATAACACGATAGTAGTAACTTACTAAATAATCTACTATACCGGGTCCGCAAAGCTCACCCTCACACCAAAAAATAATGAAATATAAACGACGTGTAAATCATTACGAGTGTAAACATACAAAAATTGAATCAAAAATTTGATTGAAAATTACATTAAAAGCAATTGGAGCATCAAACAGCACACAATTTTACACTTTCATTCGTGTTTTATTACATTTCATTCATTTTACAGCAGTATTCGAGTAAAAATACATTGAAGTGCATTGGTTTTCCGTTTAAAGAAACTGTAGTTTTCAATCCACGTGTAAAATTATAATAAAATTCGTTAAAGAAAGGACGACAAGACGTGTGTATTTGTGGTGGAATTTAATTTTACATTTATATTCATGCTCCAAATATTTGCATGAAAATAAACTCAAAATTACAAAAAAACAAAAATTCTGTGCTCCTCATCACGAAAATGTTCTTAGCTTTAAACATTTTGCTCTCTCTGTTGAACTCGGGCCTGTTTTGCCGCGACACCCACTTTGCGTTCAGAACGAGTTATACGTTCACTGTCGAGGCGAGTACCATATCTTCCAGCTTCAGTTCCCAAAGTAATTCCCATCAAGTCCATAGCATGTAAGATCTATGAAAATCCTTGGTTGAAGATACTGACTGCCAAATATGTAAGTCACAACATTGATCACCTGCCTGCCAGAATTTGTGCATGTGGAACAGCCGGAGATGGGTACTTTTCGGTGCCCAGAAACCTGCCAAGGAATATGATTTTCACCAAATTCTTTCTGTGGCGTATTCTCAGATACACACAGATTGAAATTAAACAAAGGAAAACCTGTTTTAATCCACCTAGCGGTGCAATTGTGCCTTTCTCATTTCTCTAAACTATGGCTCGGTGGCTGGTAATGTTCAACATAATTGTGGAAAATTCCAATACATTCTTACTACATTTTGCACTTATACACAATGGCTTGTCAGCCAGGAACTTGATGAGCTACGTGTCGACGATGAAACACTTGAAACAAAAAAATAGCATACTTATTTAGCCTAATCAGCATTAGTTCAATGTTATCTGCTTGTTAACTCATTTTGTCATGCGGGGGTGGGCGTGTGAGGAGGGCGAAAATCCCACGAACGAACGACTCCCCAGCTTAATTTGGTATGCTTTGTGATATAGTGGTGGTTTAAAGATGATGGGGTTGAGAGGGGGGGTGGGTTTGAGGGCTGGATGGGGCAGTGGTCTGAGAGGTGCTTTAAAGTGATTTTAAAGGGAGAGGAGTGAACAGTAGAGAGGGGGGTAACCCCTCTGCGTATACCGTAATCCTTATGCCAGTCAAAAAATTGGCATTTTTCAGAGTGATTGCATAACCTTTCTATGTGAGAAAGGCAAAAATGTGCCAAAATCCAAAAAAGGAAATTTTCGTTTGATTTTTTTTCGAGATGGCATCAAGTCTCGACGTTTCATGCACCTTAAAGACATTTGGCATCAAAAATTAAAATTCTATTTTTAATTTTTTCCTATATATGGGAAATTTCTGTGTGGCCGCACTCTTTAACCCGTAACTCCGGAATCATAGCTCCGATCGATACAAAATTCAATAGCAGCCGAAGGGAAGGTTGCACCATTCATTTGAGACTATGTTTGGGCAAATCGGTCTAGCCATCTCTGAGAAAAATGAGTGACATTGTTTGACACATACATACACACACATACACAGTTTAGTTTGCTGAAATCGGTTTGACCATCTCCGAATAACCAATGTGCTTATTTTTGGTCACATACATACATACATACATACTCACACATACATACGTACACACAGACATTTGCCGAACTCGACGAACTGAGTGGAATGGTATATGACAGACAGCCCTCCGGGCCGGGATTAGGTTGACCTTTTTTAGAGTGATTGCGTAACCTTTCTGTATGAGAAAGGCAGAAAACCGATTTTTCGAAACCATGATAGTAGAAGACTCCCTCGAGGGGTGTTAGAGGATCATAATTGGAGGAAAAAAATTTCTACATATAGGTACCATCAAATCTCAGCTGTTACAGTGTTTTTGAACTTTTTCTGAAATTGACTTTTCGCCTTTCTCCTACAGAAAGGTTATGCAAACACTCTGAACATTGTCAACCTAATCCCGGCCCCAAGGGTCGTCTGTCATATACCATTCCACTCAGTTCGTCGAGTTCGGCAAATGTCTGTGTGTGCGTATGTATGTGTGTATGTATGTATGTATTAGACTGGTTCAATTTTTGACTTTTAGCTCCGCCAGGCTCTATTGATTCCTTTTATGGTCCTTAGTGATTGTGCAAATTTTGGTACTGATCGGTTGTTCAGTTCAGGTTGTGTTCAGTAGAATAATACCTTTAGAAATATATAGTGGTCTCATGAATTGATTGATGAGGTGATTTTTAAGGAATTTATTTTCAATTTTAACCGATTTTCCATACTAATGTCCATATAAACTTTCAAATTTATGGAGGGTCCGTAGACACAACCGATCAGTACCAAAATTTGCACAATTACTAAGGGCATTTAAAACAATCATTAGAGCCTGGTGGAGATAAAAATCAAAAATTGAACCAGTCTAGTATGTATGTATGTGACCAAAAATAAGCACATTGGTTATTCAGAGATGGTCAAACCGATTTCATCAAACTTAGCCTCAAATGAAAGGTTCAACGTTCCCATAAGCTTCTATTAAATTTCATTAAATTCCGAGTTCCGGTTCCGGAGTTACGGGTTTAAGAGTGCGGATACATAGCAAATTTACGTTTTTGCCTTTCTCCTATAGAAAGGTTATGCAATCACTCTAAACATCGTGAACCTAATCCCTAACCTATTTTTTTACTTGCATAGGTTTTCTGTATTTTAACAGGGTCGCAGTTAGGGGGATACGGTGAGGGACACCCCCTCCCCCCACATCACTCACCACCCTTCCCCAAACCGCCCTTCCCTCATCAAGTACCCCTCCACGCAAATAAAATTTTCTAATTCCTCTAGAATAAATTTTCCTAGTGGGTTTGAACAACCAGTGAAAAATTTGGTTTGAAATGATTTTGAGAGACTAATTTAAAATTTCTTAACAAGTTGAAAATTTTTGGAGGGGTCCAAACCCCCGTACCCTCCTCCTGGATCCCCCGCGGTTTCAAGTGTTTCAGCGTCGACACATAGCAACTCAAGTTCTTAGCTGTCGATTTATTGTACGTATGTGTAAATCGCACTGAATAACTAATAGACATTTCCACCATTATATTAAACATAACCAGCCATGGAATCGTAGTTTGGATAAATGAGAAAGGCAAAATTGCACCACTAGGTGGATTAAAACGGGTTTTTGTCTTAAAATGGCTCTAACTCAAAAAGTACACCTTGTATTTCAGCTCTGTTTCAGTTTCATTGGAAAGATGAGAAAATTGTACATTACATGGTGTCCTCATATCTTTCAGTTCTTTCAGTTATTGAGTCTAAGTGAAATTTTAGAAGAAAAATATCTTAAATTTTTTTATAAAGTTTTCGTCAATTTCTCGGAAACTCAAATTGTAAACATCGTTATTTTAATACTTCGGATTGTTCGTATGAAAAGCGGCATAACTTGTTCTTTGAAGCCATACACTTATCTCTTCTTGTTTCAACGTTTTTGGGCAATTGAATTTGGATATTTTTGTCTTATTTTCTCTTATACTAGCTATTAATAAAAAATTATGCCACTTATCATATTTTTTTGTCTCCACTGGAAAGCTACGAAAATTTTACATAGAAAAATGTACTACTATTTTACAGTTAAGTGAATTTAGTAGTCTTTTTAAAGTAAATCAATTCAAATTTAGTGTGTTATTAGCGTTTTCGCTAATTTTCTTCAAAACAGCTAATAACAAACATTACTATTCATTATTACAGAAATATTGCATTTTAGCCAGTTTTACAATATCTTCTTTGAGTTCGTATCAGTATCTCTTTTCGTTTCGACGCAAAATCATTTTGATCACATCATTGGATATGCAAAAACGATGATTTTGAACCTACTGAATTTGTAGCGACGTCATGTTGTATCATTTAATGAAATGATGAATAATCGCAATTATGACGTTTGTTAATTTGTAATTGGACAAATTACAAAACTCCCCTAAAAACATTAATTCTAAACTACTTTACTGGTAAAACGTCACGTAGTACACTTAGCTGAAAGGTATTTGTACATAATTTGGTAGAAAAAATTTTCAGCTATCCAATGAAATCTAGATAGTAAGGATATAAAGCATATTTTTTAGGTTAGAGTCTTTTATTTACTTAAAAGTCAACTACAGACTTAGTTTATTAATGAAATTTCAACGAAAGGAGAAGAGATACGAATATCATGATGAAGAATAAATTATTGATCGTTTTGAAACTCGACATTGGGATACTAGGTATTGTTATATTTATTATTCTTTATTTTGAGAAAACTTACCAAAACCTCATCAAAACGCAAACTTTGGGTTACTTCACCACTTAAAGGTTTCTTAAATGTATTAAATAGAAGATATGAGAGCTTCATACAGTGGTACATTTTCTCACCTTTCCACCATCACCCCCCAAGAGATTCTTAACCATGAACCAAACACCCGGCATACTGTGTCTGCGTATTACTGTGCGATACATTTTTCTCAGACGATTGCTGCACCGTTATAATAGAGACGGCTGATAAAACGATATCTATATCGAATGAGTAAATTGTATCCTGTTAAATATTACTAGAAAAGCATGCGGATACTTAAATCAGACTGCCGCCCATGTGCACTCTGGGGCTATGGACAGGGGCCCCAAGATGTAGGGGAACCCTCACATAGGAGCGATATAAAATTATCCTTGATATTTGCACTGACGGCGTTATGATAATTACAATAACGGAGTGCTCCTATTCTTTTGCTCACGTAAATAAGATCGGGGGCGGGCGTAGCGTAGTTGGTAAATCGATTGCCTTGTACGCAGCGCACCTGGGTTAGAGTCCCGACCCCGCACATAGGGTTAGAAATTTTTCATAAGAGATTTTTCTAACCCGAAGAGGCGAATGACCTTAAGGTTAAAACCTCTATAATCGAAATAAAAAAAAAAAAGAAAATAAGATCGATGGGTAATGTCAGATACGGAACGTGCCAAATCGGGTGTTTGGGAAGCGTGTGCTTGTGTCAAACAATCTCACCCATTCTCCTCAGAGATGGCACCGATTTTGACAAACTTAGTCTCAAATGAAAGTTCCCATCGGTTGCTATTGATTATTTTATTGATTGGACTTCCAGCTCCGGATTTATGGGTTGAATAGTACGATCACACAGTAAATCCACACATAAACTGGTACCTGGGCGCAAAATTACTTGGATTTGCCAGTCTAGATCAATAATGACTAAACAAAGTCGCTTTGACCACATTGGCCACTTACGACGGTTCTTGATTCCATGTAAGCAGGAACTGAACAATGCTTAAAGGGGGGAGTAAGGAAAAATTTCAAAATAGAATGTCTATTCTTCATGCCAAATGTTTTTAAAATGTTGCATGGAAAAACTTCTACGCCCTTTTTAAAAAAATGTTTTAGTGTCAAAATGTTGTAATTGGCCGAGGAAATCGTGGTAGTTATGGAATCGACCACTTTCTTATGGAATTCATCCAGCGCCAAAAGATTGAAAATTCCAGAACACTATTTTCCGAACCTAAATATTACTGATCCATTTAGCATGCGTACATCTTGAAGCGAGCAAAACGATATTTTTGAAATTACATCTCAAGGGATAATCGAAAAGTTTTCCAACAAACGATTAGACGCGCCTCATGAACCACTTGCTTGCTGGAAGCTGTCAAGTTTTGCACTGATTACCGGAAAAAGGGTTTCCTAGCGATTGGTGGTTGTGCGGAACCATTCAGCTGCTTTCCGATGATGGTTTTCGAGATACAACAAAAAAGGGCTCCTATTAGATATAAAGTTATAATATCTCTCAAGAAATTGCTTTCCGCCAACTCAAGTGACGCCCGCACCAAACTGACGACGACGTCAAACTCTTTCACCCGCGCTCATGGTTCTCATTGTTCGTCTTTGAAAACTCGTGTACGGGCGCATCAACCATCGTGCAAAGCAGAACAAGGGTACCTGCCAACATTTGCGATTTCCCGTAGAATATCGTATTAGATTCTCACAGGTACTAAAATGGATATTTCATTTTCGGAAGCAAAAATTTTCTAAGATTTACTAGATCTTCGACAACTACAACATTCGACAATGAATGTGTATCATTGCACTTCATTATCAACGAAGTTGAACTCTTTTTTCGAGTAACTCGCAATACGTACATGAAATGGGCTTATGAAGTACAAACTCAAACATCGTTTGGCGGTGATATTTATTAACAGAGAAAAGTTTTATGTCGTGTACTACGGCGATATGTGCTCTTTGAATAATGGAATTAATCTTCAATAGTAGTATTTTTCAGTATTTTAACATTTTTTATCAACAGCAACTAGAGATTTGTCAAGAAATCGTTGTACTTTCGCACCAAGCATCTAAATTGTTGACAAGACGTAGACTGCAGCAGTTACCCTATACATACAAAGCACTGGGAGGCTTTGTTCCATCACAAGCTCTTTCTTCAAATCGTTCCGAACCACACCGAGCTCATTTTGCCGCCATTAGGATTAAAGAGCGAAACTTTTTTAATGAGGGGAAAATCTTGTTCAACATTTTCCTTTATGTCTGGCGTGAATGTATTTTAATTAGAAGCTTTACCTTCAATAATTATCTCGTAACACCAATTGGATGATTACTTTTGGGGCAAGGCTTTGTTCTGTTGGCTGAGGGTATCGGCTGGTTTTATCTTTGCATAATATCGATTAACCTAACTTACCTGTCACTGTTAGATTTATCCGGTGGTTTCGAGTCGGTGAGTTTTGAAAATCCACCCGACATCGGTAAACCTGCGGAGAGTGAGAGAAAGAAAGACAGTTGTTGGTGTTAACTAATGACATAGTACTAGGAAGGCTATTCAAATAACAACACTAGAAGCGCTACCACGTCCAGGAGAAAATAGCTGGCCAATAAACCGAACATACTATTTTCAGGTATCACACCAAAACCTGGTATTAATTGATTATTAATACCTCATTGAAGTATTGGGCAGGTATTGAAGAAACATTTTTCAATACGTTTGCCATTTTTTGGTGATATATACTACAAAGTATGCTATTTCATATGACAGCAACGGTATTTAATGTTATGTGCTCTAGTCACAGATAATGCTATTTGAAAAAGTTACATTTTTATATAAAAGTTCTCATAGCTCATAGCGAAAAAAGTTTAGAATTTGGTAATTTAAAGCAAATTATGCGCCTGAAAATCACTTTCAAGTTATGCGCCCTAAAACAATTTTCAAAAGTTTCAAGCTTACATTTGGATTTTTAGTGCAATGGAAAGTATAAAAGCTAGAGCTTGCATATCTCCAGCAAATTTGTCTAAAATGTGAAGCTCTACAACTTCATCGAAGACAGTCAAGCTCAATTTTAAATATTGCTAAAATTAGAACCAACCTGGCTTCTGTTTAAACAAAAAGAAGGACTTTGTCAAGTACAACAGCTTTGCCAAACATATTGTAAGGCTAAGCTAAGTCATTTAATTTTAGCAATAAGTTAAAATTCCTGCTAAACTCACATTATGGACCACTGTACAATGCTATGAACAAAGATTGAAAACGTATTTCTACAAATATTAATAACACAAAATAAATATTTTGTGATTTTAAATTTATTTTTAATGAAATAATGAAATAAATAATGAAATTTAAACGACATGTAAATCAATACGAATGTGAACATAAAAAGCTTGAATCAACAATTTGAAATTTAAGTTGAATCCGATGCACTCAACGAGAGCATCAAAAAGTAAATAATTTTACACTTTCGTTCGTGTAAATGAATGAAACTGTAATTTTCAATTAACGTGTAAAGTTAAAATAAAATTCGTTGAAGAAAGCACGACAAGTTGTATTTATTTGTGGTGGAACTTAATTTTACGTTTATATTCATGCTCCAAATATGTGCATGAAAATAAATTTAAAATAACCAAATATTTTTTCTGTGTGCCTCCCCAAATATGCTGTCATACACGAGTGGAATTTCTGTATTCTAGCAAGATTTTATCATGTCCTTTAGATCATTCCCACATGATCTTGCCTAGCTCTAGGATAGTGTTCAAAGTTTATAACTGATTCGCTCTGGAATATCTATTCGTCTTTCAATTTGCATATATTTCGTTTCTCAATTTGCCGAAAATAAGCTACGAAATCGATGAAATAGAACTCTGCAGCAATGAAATCATAATTACATACGCACACAAAGATATATTGATATGCTTGGGAATACCGAGCATAAAGTTTTAAGTAGTTATTATCAGAGATGCAAATTTTCACCAGGTTGTTTTGAACTTGAAGGAAGAACAAATCTCAAATCATGCCCTACTATGTTCAATTCGCCTTTTTTCGTTTGCATCATTCATGCAAACAGCCGGGCTGCTCAATCATTTTCCATTCATTTTCGATTTCATTGACCCTGTGAATATCTCTGTTCTGGGATATTGACTAGATTTTTCAAGCAAAACTACTCTAGACATTCTTCTTACTGTTCATGTAAGCTTGAAAATACAAAATATGTCAACATTTAACCTAAACTGGCCTCTACAGAGCAGATGACAACTTTGGTTGGTGAATGAAAATGCATCAATTTGAAATGACGATGTACGGTTTGGTTATGAAAATCCCGCCAACTTGAAAGTAAATGATTAAGGGAGGCTTTGAATTTGAATCATGCTTGGGTTTGATTGAGCTGAAAGTTGGCATATGAAAATGAAAATTTGCACCACTGGTTATTATTATTTACATTCAAAGGAGTAAAACGTCTATGACAAACTTCATAATCATTCATGCAACTACATACTATAGCTAGCAATTGAAACTACTCGTTTATGTAACGCACATATGATGGAACCATTCACTTACTCCTTCGTCGTCCAGCTGGATATTGTCCACGGTGAGCGCCGCTGGTTTCGACACCGTCACGAAATACGCTCGCGGTCCGAACGCTGCGGTTTCTGACCAATATAGTGCCTTCGAATACTGTCTCCCTCGGACGTCATAGCTGTTCGAGAAAATAAAGCACAAAAAAGGGCAGTTAATTAAAAATTTAATAAATTCTCATTTTAGGGTCTGTTTCGTTGCTGGGAGCCGAGTAAGGTCATTTGCCAGGACTTTGTTCTATAGCTCTGCTTCAACTGAAATGTGTACTATACTACTGCTCGTGTTTCGCGCTTGTGCAAATCATAAAACTTTTAATTATCATCACAGCGTGTTTTATAATTAGCTCCACACTTTATATTTGTTCATGTTTTTGATTCTACAGGAGAAATCATTGCTAGTAGTGACAGACCCCACAACCTAACCGTCTAAGCCATTAGTAGGGTTTAGTTGGTGGAATCTCAGTTGGAGCAGGCCCCTACTGTCAATTATTGTACAATCTGCCTTATCCCTTACCCATATCCCAGGCAGGTATGCAATCTTTAATTAGCTAACCGAGCTTGGGTTGAAACGGGACAACCGTGCGTAGGACGAATGGGGATCCCACCATACAGGGCAAGTCTTTGTACAGTAGCAAACAAAAAAGGCACGTCCATGTTAAAGTTTTGCCAACATAGCGGAAAATTATGAACACAAGGAACACGGGGCAAATGACCATCCACAAACACACCTTTCTGCTTTTACTCGTGAACCCTTTGGCCCCTTTTTTTGCTAAGCAAACACCAAAAATACATCCGGTCTTTTTTCTTCCATGTTTCGCATGATTTCCCATTAAAATAAATTTTCCAACAGCTTTTTCTTGTTCCTCATTTCTCATCCTGGCGGATCTTGCAAACTCTTTTTTGTCACTCTCATCCGGGCAGTAAAAGACACGGCCATAAAGGAACGGTGATGTTCACACATTTTTACCACCAGCTGCGACGACGGTCTGAACGAAAGTTCGAATGTGGTGTCCTAATGCGAATAGTCGACCGGGAGTAAAATGTGCTCCCCGTATCATCGTGTCAGAGGTGGCATAAATTGTGAAAGCGACTATCTTGGCAAGAAGAGCTACTTCTATTACATATTGGGCATAGCATTGTTTCACTCACTGTGGCGGCAGAAAATAAAGGTGATTTTGGAGATTCATGTATAATTTCCCAGAACGGAGAGTACAGATTTGGCCAACCAAAAAAACTATTCAAAATATTTACTATTTTCGATATAGGGTTGTTGTGCCTTAATTAAGCTTAGAACCTCTATTGAACCCATTTGAACACACAAGCTAGTTTTTTATAAAGTATGGTTTTTTGTTTTAGTGTTTCGGATTCTCCTCGTCAGTAACTAGCACTATCTGGGTGTCCAGTTAGACCATGTATCTGAACTAGTACCCAAATTAGCACTAGTTAGACACTAAATTCTAAAAAGTCACACGTCTTGCGTGAACACTAAACCACTGGCTTATACCGAGTGATGTCTTGATAGTAAGGACAGAGGTTCTGAGACCATACTTTATGTAAGGCATGTGCCCTCATGCACAAAGAAATTGGTCTTGTCCAAAATTTTTCCCACTTGGGAACTTTTGCATAGTTTTTTATTCAAAATATTAGATGAAACTGTAGGAGGAATAAGGACGCGTTGTCCTCGACTTTTCGCATCACTCAAACTCAAACTTCAATTAGAACGCTACTAATTTATTTTTGTTTCTGATATTTAGTTTTCACAATATGGATAGTTGTATACTTAAAAAAGGCAATTTATGTAGTTTTTTGGGGTCAACTGTCAAAATCGACAGCATATACAAACGCTATGTATATCAGCAGAAATCTGATACACATTCCTTTCCGACGAGCTATAGAGTGTTATAAACGGACTATTATCAAAAGTAATATTTACATTGAACTCGGACAAAGGCGGAGACTCAGTTTTGCGCTCCTTATGTGATTTACCTACGCTAGCAACATTGTCAGCTTATCTGTCGTGGTGAATATGAAGTTAAGTATCTGTAAGACAATCTAATGAATGAAATAATGAATTTTTTAGCCTATTCCAGGCAAAGTCAGCAGTATGGAACACCAACAGAACACTATAGTTATGGGAAATTTAAAATATAGGTTCGCTGCAGACCCTCGGTATTTAAAGGCAACGGACGGAGGATTGTTTCGGAAGACTGAATGTGTAGATCAGTTTGCTGAGCTGACGATTTTTAGGGAATTGGACCCGCCATTGTCGTTCACAACAGTTATATTTATTTTCGAAGATTGGAAACATGTAAAAATATCGAAGGACCGTATTCTAAAAGATTCGGTTGAAGTTCGTTCGTGTTTGACCGCCGCTCGAAAAAGGTCACTATGCAAAATTTCAGCTCAATCAGTCAAAGAGCGAAAATTTTCAACCGTGCAAAAACACCAAGATCTCTTCAAATATTCGAATTCGTAGTTTTGATGTAAAATGGCTTAAATGCCCATGAAACGTCAAGATCTAATGATACCTCGATTTTTTTTTTGTATCACCTTTATAGGACTTGAACAATATTGGAATTTGATAAGGCAGTTTTTAATTTCTTTTTCATGCAAAAAGTCTTAGAAATGTATTAAACGTCGGGTCTTGTATCATCTCTTGATTTTTGTAAAGATTTTCTCCTCTGGAATTTTTGGATTTTCAAAAGAAATCAAAATATTTTTCTCTTCGAATTGTCACCAGATTTCGCCGTCTAATGCATATTTTGGACATTTATAAAATTAAAAGTTACATTTCCAAACTTAGGTCACAACCCAATTAAAAAAAATCCATGTCCAGAAAGGCATTTTTTCAGATTTCTTCAGAACTCGTTATTTTATGACATTATAAGACATTTGTTTCCGATCGATAGGGGCTTTTTCGATGTGTTATGTCTGTATATGAAGATCAATATATTGAGGAGACTATTTTTAGGGGTAATGATTTGTGATTTGTGAATTATTGATTACGGTGCATATCATTACATATGAATCATCAGTCCAAGTGCCATGACGATATTTCGCTGCTTTAATGATCTATTGCCGACAAAGGTTTGATAAAATGGATGTGGAACAAGATTCGTCATCAAAAACTCTAACTTTCAGTTTAAAATCATACATATTGTACTCGGTCAGACCATATCTGATCTTCTTCAGATCGAAGATAATACGTTAAATATCCTAAAGCTTTCGAATGAACTGATGCAAAAATATTCAGCGTTGACAGATATTTTGCCCAACTAAGCTCAGTATTGTAACATTCTGTCTTTTATGAAGTACTACCATGTTTACATAGCCTCTCCCACAGTTGAGATCGACGGTGTAGTCACCGATCCGAGTTTGTCACACACTTAAAAATATTTACATCTCACAAGATGCACATAAATAGAGCGTTACATTTCACTTGAATGTACATTCAAGAACATGTAAAAATGCGCTTTGTTCACAATTTTCCATCTCCATTCAACCGAGTTCTACTTCAAGAGAGGCATAATATTTTATTTCACATGTCAAAACATGTAAAATTCCATTATTAGACAGCAAAATACGTCGCAGTGTTGTTTAGGTAAAATGTAATTTTCATTTTTTCTAAGTGTGATGCGTGGATCCACTGAAGCAAGGGGTTGGTTGTTTCAAGGACCCCTTACTCCGGTTGGCAAAGATTTTGAATGACAATTACCCTGGACGGGACAAAACGGTGTATCCACTCAAAATTCAAGTCAGTGACACTTTGGCAGGAAATTGTGTATCCTTTCACTTGACCAGGAGTGTGATTCTGATTATCACCATGTGGGGACATCTTTTACTCCTCCCAAAACTATAGGCAGATGAGATTACTTGTAAAACTACAATTTTTCTCTTTCGAGGTCATTAAATATACCAGCTCGAGGAAGCTCTGACACAAAGTTTTAGTAATTGAATATAAAACAAGGAATTTAAAACACTTTTAGGAAATCTAAAAGTCTCATGTGTTACTTCAACTAGAGATTCAACTTAGCGCAAGGCTCGTTGATCACTGGGGACTTGTGAAACTCGTTCCGGAGAAGACATCAGCCTAGCACATTCTTTTAGCGCCTTTAGTGGGATTTCAGTTGTGCGCTACTTTAATAGCCACATTGGATTTCTTGTTCAGATCGACTTCCGAAAAATAATTTAGTGTGTTTTTGGAAATAGCACTACTATCATAACTTATTTTATGATTTATCCTTACTTATTTCATAAAATGGATCACTATTTCAGCGCCCCCTAAGCTTGGCGCCATTGGCGGGGGAAACCCCGGCCAATCGCACGCTGCTGTTACTTACTTTCACTGAAGACATCGGATATCTGTCTTGAATACTGAATTTTGAAATTATGGCATATTGTTTGTGGATAACTATTTGTCGTCTATTTATTGTTCAATATAGTAATGATCCGTTTTAATGAGTCGAATTTTGTTTCAATAAAACGGAAAAGGATGATATCAGGTCGTTTTCGTATATCATTTTTCGGTCTTCCACCGTTAGAAATAACCACTAAACAATTCGAAGTCGTTTGGATGAACCTTGTTCACTCATCGGTGCAAACATTTTCATTTGTACGAACCTTCTGACAGCTTATTACCATCGGATCGATCTGGAACACATATCAGAAGGGGTGGGCGTAGCGTATTGGTAAATCGATTGCCTTGTACGCAGCGCTCCTGGGTTCGAGTTCCGACCGCGCACATAGGGTTAGAAATTTTTCATAAGAGATTTTTCTAACCCGAAGAGGCGAATGACCTTAAGTTTAAAACCTCTATAATCGAAATAAAAAAAAATCAGAAAATGAGAATAAGTAACTCCAGGCAGCGGCGTAGTCAAGGGGGGTTTTGGAAGTTAACCCCTCGCAGCTTCCACACGAAAATAAATTCGATTGAAGAGAACATATTATTGATGCTGGCCGATTTTATTTAATACTACAATAATAACTGTCTAATCAGTACATTGAGAACCTATTGTTTTAAGCATCATGAGGACTTTTGATAACTTGTGGGAATCTGTAACAGATCTATTAGTTGGGATCCCATAGTTGTCACACCAATATCAAACACCTACATGGAAACCTTCCAATAGAGACAGAAACAGGTTCCAGAGTTCTGAAAGCATTCATAATTCTCAGATTTCCAATTATATTGAGCTCACTTTAGAAGGAAGGTAGCGAAATATGAATTAGAGTCAATTAGAATGGGAAGCGAAGTTGGAATAGGTTGAATGCCTATGAAATATAGAATAGCGAAACATAAATGTATGTAATCAATGATATGAATAGGTAAAATAAATGTTCGAAAACAGTAATCTAAGATCAAGATCACACCATTTCGAAACCGCCAATTTCGATGAATTTTGCGCCGTAAAACAGCACATCGTGTGATAAAATAATTATGACGTTAAATCATCCTAGAAGTAATTATGGAGAATTTACACTTCAAACAAATTTAGTTCGAGACTTAATATCTTCAGCAAAGAGTGCTATTTTAAGATACTTTGTTGAAGACATGAATGCTCTTAGTGTTCAGGGTATCGAAATATTTATGATAAATCTCTTCTGCTGGTTATAACCAATAAAATTAACATTTTATCCAAGGTTTAAATTTGTGAAGCTCAGAATAAAAGGTTATTAAGAAAAAAACTAAATATAAGAACATTTCGTAAATATCATTTCATAGCTCGATACACTCCCTATACGCATTATTCATACGTTGAACAAAGTAGTTTTAAATGACAGCAAATTTTTTAAAGATGCGAAGTCTGCTACTATTTTTTCATGGATTCATTCTCCACAGTTACTCTTAGGGTATTTAATTTCTCATAATGAAATCACGAATTGCGCTCTTTTATATTGGAACATTCCTTCAAAAATTTTAAAACTTGAAATATGAAATTGTTTCCAAATTGTGTGATTTTGACAGTGAGTCCCACCAAATCCCCACCAAATCGATTTCTGGCTAAGCCGTATGTAGAAACAAAGTCGCTCTACGCTCATTCATAAGAAACTGCTTCGACTACTGTCTATCTATTATAATATTTATTATTCAGCATGTCTCACATCAGTAGGTATATCCTATTTTTAAGGATATTTTGTCTATTGCATCCAACTACACTATTTTTTATGTTTTCTAAGAGGTTAGTTTAATAATTTGGCGAACTTTCTCCCATTTGTGCGTTTGCCTATAAAACAAACTTTCATCAATAAGGTAGTGAATATTATAACATATTTGAGCAATTTTAACTGAATCAATTTTAACAATTCATTCGTTATCGAGCACTCAGTCGAGATAGAAGTCTTTTGTCATCGGTCCGTACACTCTATAGCGACAAATAGTGTTAATCCGCGTTCAAGGTTATTTACACACTCTGCGCCTAGTTGAGGTTTCAGTATTTTTTCCCTTCTTGTGTGTTTCTGTTTCTGAGTACCGTTAGCCGGTCAGTGAAGTGAAACAGTGTTCTTCTAGTAAGCCGTCTGGATACCGTTACATACACAAGCTAAGTATTAGTTTTCGTTTCCCCTTCTTGGTTGTCTTAATAACGTGCACTGGGCAATAGGCCCGTGCAAAAATGACTTCCCCTGACGGCGGTTCATCTCAAGGTGAGATGGACGTCGAAATAAAATCGGCTCCCCGGCTCAAGGTATATCCGAGCTCGGCCACCGGGCCATTTGTGATCTTCTTTCGGACCAAAGAAAAAAAGTGTTTGAATCTGTTGCAGATTTCTCGAGTTCTGACGGATCGGTATTCGGCCGTGACAGAAATATCGAAAATTCGGCCTGATAAGCTTCGGGTGGTGGTTAACAGTTCAACTCAGGCAAACGATATTGCTGGATACGAGCCCTTTACGAGGGAGTACAGGGTGTATATTCCAGCTAGCAGGGTTGAAGTCAGTGGGGTCGTTTCCGATTCGAGTCTGAATTGCGAGGACCTGCTAAAATATGGGACTGGCTGTTTCAAAGACCCCATGCTTAAGCCAGTGAAGATACTGGAATGCAAACGTTTGCATTCAGCATCAGTCGCAGCTGACGGGAAGAAAACATACGTCAACTCAGACTCTTATCGGGTGACCTTCGCCGGCTCTGCCCTGCCTAATTACCTCCTTTTTGACAAGGTTCGTCTACCTGTTCGCCTCTTTGTGCCGCGGGTCATGAACTGTACTAATTGCAAACAATTGGGACACACAGCCTCCCATTGTAGCAATAAAGCCCGCTGTGGGAAATGCGGTGGGAATCATGCGGATGATTCCTGTGGTAGAGATGTCGAAAAGTGCCTCTACTGTGGGGGAAACCCACATGATCTCCCTTCATGTCCCGCGTACAAACAGCGCGAGGAAAATCTTAAGCGTTCCCTTCAGGGACGCTCTAAGCGATCTTTTGCAGAAATGCTTAAGATAGCTACGCCACCTGTCTCTACGAACATCTTTACCAACTTGTCTACTGACGAAGGCGACTGTGATGAACCCCAGGAGGGAACATCTTCTGCTGTGCCTAGAAGTAGTAGAAAAAGGAAGAACATTTCCTCTTCCAAGCTTCGTCGTAAAGGCCAGAAGGTGTCTCTTCATGGTCCCCCTAAAATAACTACTCAAGGAAGTATTGGTGCAAAACCGAAGCAAGTCGCTCCCGGTCTCAGTAACCTGAGCTCAGAAAAGGAGTTCCCAGCACTTCCAGGAACATCAAAAACCCCAAGTGTTCCCATATCTCAGCCAGAGAAAGAAAACAGTGCTGGCTTAATAAATTTCTCTGACATTGTGGACCGTATTCTTACAGCGTTAAACATTTCTGACCCCCTTAAAAGTATCTTGATAAGCTTTCTCCCCGCAGTAAAAACATTCTTGATGCAGTTCACTGCGAAATGGCCCCTCCTTTCAGCGATTGTATCCTTCGATGGCTAATTCATCGAACGAGGTCAAGGATTTAATCACTGTTCTACAGTGGAATTGCAGAAGCATTATCCCGAAAATCGATTCGTTTAAAATCTTACTAAATAATTTGAAATGCGATGCATTTGCCCTATGCGAGACATGGCTCACTTCAGAAATAACCCTACACTTCCACGATTTTAATATTATTCGCTTGGATCGAGAAGACTCTTACGGAGGAGTACTTTTGGGGATCAAAAAGTGCTATTCTTTCAATCGGATCGACCTCCCCTCGACACCAGGCATTGAAGTTGTCGCTTGCCAAACCAGAATTAAAGGCAAAGAACTTTGCATTGCTTCCACCTACATCCCCCCTAGAGCCTCAGTTAGCCACCGACGGCTTTGCGATATTGCGGAACTCCTCCCCGCACCGAGGCTAGTTTTAGGTGACTTTAACTCCCACGGCACGGCATGGGGTTGCCTTCATGACGATAATCGATCTACCCTACTCCATGAGCTTTGCGACAACTTCAATATGACTATTTTGAATACGGGTGAAATGACACGGATTCCTGTCCCTCCAGCGCGACCGAGCGCCTTAGATCTGTCCCTCTGCTCGACATCGCTGCGGTTAGATTGCATGTGGAAGGTAGTCTCTGATCCCCACGGCAGCGACCATCTGCCAATCGTAATTAATATTGCTAACGGTTCAGGGCCACCGAATACAATCAATGTTTCGTATGACCTCACACGAAATATTGATTGGAAGAGCTACGCGTCCGCGATATCCGAAAAAGTAGAATCGACACAAGAGCTTCCTCCGGAGGAAGAGTACGGGTTCCTGGCTGGCTTGATTCTCGATACCGCGATTCAAGCTCAGACTAAACGCGTACCAGACGCGAATTCACGCGGGCGTCCTCCCAATCCATGGTGGGACAAAGAGTGCTCAGACGTGTACGCGGAGAAGGCCGCTGCGTATAAGACCTTCCGGGACGACGGGCTGCCAGCTAGCTACCGACAGTACGCGATGGCGGAAACGCGCATGAAGAGTTTGATAAAAGCCAAAAAACGTAGCTACTGGCGCCGGTTCGTCGACGGACTAACGAGAGAAACATCGATGAGCACTCTTTGGAGTACGGCCCGGCGCTTACGAAACCGAAACAGTACCAATGAGAGCGTGGAATATTCAAACCGTTGGATATTCGATTTTGCCAAGAAGGTTTGTCCGGATTCCGCCCCGGCACAGAAGATCTACCGCGCCGCGTCCCCTCACAATAACGCGAACGAAACACCGTTTTCGATGGTGGAGTTCTCACTTGCTCTCTTATCATGTAACAATAAAGCCCCAGGGCCAGACAGAATCAAATTTAACTTGTTAAAGAATCTGCCAGACTCTGCCAAGAGACGCTTGTTGAATTTATTTAATAAGTTTCTTGAGGGTAATATTGTCCCTCATGACTGGAGGCAAGTGAAGGTCATTGCCATTCAAAAACCAGGAAAACCAGCCTCCGACCACAACTCGTATCGACCGATTGCAATGCTGTCCTGTATCCGAAAGTTGTTCGAGAAAATGATCTTGTTTCGCCTCGATAATTGGGTAGAAGCAAATGGCTTACTGTCAGATACACAATTTGGTTTCCGCAAAGGCAAAGGGACGAACGATTGTCTTGCGTTGCTCTCAACAGAAATTCAAATGGCTTATGCTAGCAAAGAGCAGATGGCATCAGTTTTCCTAGATATAAAGGGGGCTTTTGACTCAGTTTCTATCAAAATTCTTTCTGAGAAGCTGCACCAGCATGGTCTTTCACCGACTCTAAACAACTTTTTGCTAAACTTGCTGTCTGAAAAACATATGCATTTTTCGCATGGTGATTTATCGACAACACGAATTAGCTACATGGGTCTTCCCCAGGGCTCATGTCTAAGCCCCCTTCTCTATAACTTTTACGTGAATGACATTGACGAATGTCTTGTCAATTCCTGCACGCTAAGGCAGCTTGCAGATGACGGTGTGGTCTCTATTACAGGTCCCAAAGCCGTCGATCTGCAAGGACCATTGCAAGATACCTTGGACAATTTGTCTGCTTGGGCCCTCCAGCTAGGTATCGAGTTCTCCACGGAGAAAACTGAGCTAGTCGTATTTTCAAGGAAGCGTGAACCAGCGCAACTACAGCTTCAATTAATGGGTCAAACTATTGCTCAGGTTTCAACTTTCAAATATCTCGGGGTCTGGTTCGACTCTAAAGGAACCTGGGGATGTCACATTAGGTATCTGAAACAGAAGTGCCAGCAAAGGATCAACTTTCTCCGTACAATAACCGGAACATGGTGGGGTGCCCACCCAGGAGACCTGATCAGGCTGTACCAAACAACAATATTGTCGGTGATGGAGTACGGGAGTTTCTGTTTCCGCTCCGCTGCGAACATACATTTCATCAAACTAGAGCGAATCCAATATTGTTGTTTGCGTATTGCTTTGGGTTGTATGCACTCGACACATACGATGAGTTTAGAAGTGCTGGCGGGCGTCCTTCCGCTGAAAAATCGATTTTGGGAACTCTCCTATCGATTGCTCATCCGATGCGATATCTTGAACCCGTTAGTAATTGCAAATTTCGAAAGGCTTATCCAGCTCAATTCTCAAACCCGATTTATGTCCTTGTACTTCGATTACATGGCACAAAATATCAATCCTTCTTCATACTATCCCAACCGTGTCAATCTCTTTCATGCTTCTGATTCAACTGTTTTCTTTGACACATCCATGAAAGACGAGATTCGTGGAATCCCGGATCACACACGCCCGCAAGTGATCCCAAGCATCTTTCATAGTAAATTTCGAGAAGTCGACTGCAACAAGATGTTTTACACCGACGGGTCAAGCCTCGACGGCTCCACTGGCTTCGGTATATTCAATCAAAACCTCACCGCCTCATTCAAACTCAATGATCCTGCTTCAGTTTACGTCGCAGAACTTGCTGCTATTCAGTATACCCTTGGGATCATTGATACTTTGCCCACCGATCATTACTTTATTGTCTCGGATAGCCTCAGCTCAATCGAGGCTCTCCGTTCAATGAAACCTAGAAAGCACATTCCATATTTTCTGGGGAAAATCTGGGAGCGCCTGCGTGCTTTGTCTGTAAGATCGTACAAGATTACCTTAGTTTGGGTTCCCTCGCATTGCTCCATTCCAGGTAATGAAGAAGCGGACTCTTTAGCTAAGGCGGGCGCTTTGCAAGGTGACATATATGAAAGACCAATTAGCTTCAGCGAATTTTTCAGTATTACTCATCAGAGAACCCTCGAAAGTTGGCAAACATCATGGAGCAATGGTGAACTGGGAAGGTGGCTACATTCGATAATCCCTAAGGTATCGACGAAACCTTGGTTCAGGGGGATGGATGTGGGTCGGGATTTCATTCGCGTGATGTCTCGGCTCATGTCCAATCACTACACGCTGGACGCACATCTCCGGCGTATTGGGCGCGTGGATAGCGGTATCTGCGCTTGTGGCAACGGTTATCACGAAATCGAACATGTTGTCTGGGCATGTGCCGAGTACTGTTCTGCCAGATCTCAACTATTCGATTCCCTTCGGGCCCGAGGAAGATCACCCAATGTCCCGGTTCGAGATGTACTAGCAAGCCGCGATATTCTCTACATGTCCCTTATATACACGTTCCTCAAAACCATCAATATCCAAATTTAAATGCCCCTATCTTTTCTCTTATCATTTCCAGAAGTGCCCTCTTCCGCCTACCGTACCCCAACGATGGTTTGATACGACTCCAAGACGAGACAAAACATCTGTCGAATGAACCAACAACACGAGATCTACAGTACAACATCACACGCGCAGCGCGGTGTGTTCCCGATCCGTATCTGAGCCGTACTACGAAATCGTCTAGAGGAACCCCTGCCGGCTCGAGGAAAACCGCCCGGCGTCCCAATACTTGATACATCCGTTCGAATCTGTAATCCTGGCCGTTGAATCCTGATGCCGGAAACTGAAGTTTATATCCCCCCCCCGTTCAGTCTTGTCCACCCTCTCTCCCATGCCTCTGATACACAGATGTATGTCTTCACCCCCTTCTCCCCTTGAATATCTTTCCAAAACTTATGTGCCCCCCTATCTTCTAGTGTTAGTTGATCAATCCATTCGAATCTGTAATCCTGGCCGTTAATTCCTGATGCCGGAAACTGAAAGTTTATATCTCACCCCCCCCCCCCTTCAGCCTTGTCCACCCACCCTCCCATGTCTCTGATACACAGATGTATGACTTCACCCCCTTCTTCCCTTGAATATCTTCCCAAAATTTATGTGCCCCCCTATCTTCTAGTTTTAGTTGAACAATATTTAATCCCGTTAAGAAATGCGCAACAGTACCACTACTTTAAAATAGTCCTAATTAATTCCCCTTAATCTTGAACCACTCTTTCTAGTTATCTCTAGTTAATAAGCTTGTAAAATGTTCCGCTTAGTTAATAATTATTTTTTCTACAATCTCCCTTCTAAAAATCATAAAGTGAATTACTATACAAAGAACACACAAATGACCCGTCCCCCAAATCTTACGAATATTATACTATACCCTCTTTTATATGTATAAGTTAGCTGTAGTTTTTTTTTTAGTTTTATTATATAAAACAAAATAATATTGAAATGTGTATCCCCCTAGTTTTAAGAAATTCAAAATGTAAAACAATGAAAAAATGGCACCTTTAAGCTAACGCATACGTGCCTTATCAAATAAACAAATTGAAAAAAAAAAAAAAATTAACAATTCGTCGCTGTTGTGATATCTTATGACAAACGCCATTTTGGGGTAAACTGAGCTAGATATGCCACATTACTTGTTTGAAAAATCTCTACAAAGTGGCGCTCTCAGAATTTTGAAATTCTACTTGGTTACATAGATATAGCGAGAAACATGATGAGAAATTGTGAGTTTTTTACTTCAAAACACTGTATCTAGAGATTTGCTCAAGTTATATTGAATTTTTAGATAATTTTATGTATGAAAATGTCTGAGGATTACAATGGCATAAACATTTTCAAAATAAAATTACACGAGTTGTGAGAAAAACACAGTTTTAGTTTTAAACTGGAAATAATGGATGTTTGGGAACACTGTAACCAAAAATAACAATTTTTCTAGATTCCCTGACTCATTTCCTTCAAAATGCATTTCACCGATTGTTTATAGACCATATGAACAAGAAATTAATAAAAGGGGGTGGGCGTAGCGTAGTTGGTAAATCAATTGCTTTGTACGCAGCGCACCCGGGTTCGGGACCCAACCCCGCACATAGGGTTAGAAATTTTTCATAAGAGATTTTTCTAATCCGAAGAGGTGAATGACCTTAAGGTTAAAACAACTATAATCTAAATAAAAAAATTGAATAAAAGTTAAAAATTGATGATTTTTTTCTATAGAAAATTTTCCATGCACGATTTTGACACGCCATACAAATTTTGTCATCAATACACGCCTATGACACGTGTGAGTGCGACTTTTGGTTACATTCATAGTAAAAACTCGCAACATAGTCAACCGATCTTCGTAATATTTGAGAGATTAATGCAGAATAGATAGAAGCATCAATTGTCTTCTTTGTATTGTTTATACCATTTATAAGTTTCAAGATATTCAATCTCAAGCTTTAAAAATCGTTTTTCTCGAAATGTGCTAAATGGCGCTTGTCATAAGATAGCACAACAGCGACGAAATGGAGTAGTGGCCGTCGCTCCACAGCGCTGTTTTTTATGGCTTGCGGTGAACATGGTGTCTCACGAATCGCTGAACTGAAAATTATAGAATAGACCTTAATTTTTAGCATTCTTTACTGATTCAGACGTCCGGAAGTCACGCAAATGGCTCTGAACGAGAACCGCTGCACAGAAGAGTATTCATATCAAAAAGCTGGCCAAAAGCATTAATATAATTTGTTCTACGAGAAAGATCCGGTAATTAATGGAAACTAGTGTAATAAGATGCTTTCATATTTCATAGTTTTCATATGAAATTATATTGTAATTATATTTGTACGCAATTTAAAGTGCGGTTCCATTTTTTTATAAATAACTGTGCCCGAATGATTCGAAAGCGTCGTTTCGAGCAAAAGAGTCCGTTTTGCTGCGTTGTGTTCAGTCTATTTCGTTCAAAACGTCGTATCTTTTACAATTTTTGGAATAAACCGCTCAAATTTTGCACAGATATTCTCTAAAAGTAGATGAATTGTTTAAAAACATTGAAAAAGCAGTTAATTCTAAAATCGCGTAAATAAACGCTAGGAAACTGAATAATACATCGTTTTGTAAAATACCCATTAAACAAAAAAGGCAGTAAGTGGCAGCAATTTTACTCTTGGTTCACTTACTCAGACATTGATTTCTCCAATGATATTAAAATTCGAGGTGAGCAATGGTGAGAACATAAAAAAATATCACTTTATAATACTAAAATATTTGGGAAATATTGGACAATATATTCAGCTCGAGTATAACTGTCATATACATTGAAATATGTGTTTCATTTCGATTTTCGAATATACAAACCAATGGTATTAGCAGATACTTTAGGACTAACCGGTAGATAATACTGGTTCTTAGATAAATGAAAATAAATATCTTGACTTTTTTGACGAGAATTCGTCGCTTTTATTTTATTCTCACTCTGGCGGCTCACGGTGGTTGAAAATGAAATAAATAAATCAAACAAGGCTTCCAAATTGTGTAGTGGCTATCCAGGAAACTAGTCATGTTGGATTAGAAGCTATTGCACGAGTTTGAAGTTTTCGCTTTTGGCCAGCTTTTTGGGTCAAATACTTCACTGTGCGCTGGTGGCCTAAGTAGATTTCGCTAGATTTTCAGAGCAGTGTGCACCTAATGCACTAACGTGAGTGACGGATGATTATCGAAGAGTTTCGCTAAAGAAATTTTTTTAAGTAGTAATGATGGTTGTCTCGAACGGCTTTTGTTTTTTTTTCAATTTGTTCTTTGGCATTAGGATATAATATTTCAAGTGAAAGATACTACTTGGAAGTTTCAGATCGATCGGGTGAGGTATTCGAAAAAAGTTGCTCACTAGAGTGGCTCGCGGTTGTATGGGAACACTTTAAAATAATTTAAACCAGCGGGAACAGTACTTTTTGAGCTCCTTTTGTGACCCCAAATATCTGCGCAAAATTTGGGAGCAGTTGGTTGCTCCTTGAGTTTGCGTTCAAAATTTGTATGTGATTTAGCATGGGAAAATCAATTATTTTGCATTTATGTTACTGAAAATCACTGTTTCGCTCACTATGGCAAACCAGCTTTACAAAATTATAGTTCAAACTTTGGTTAACACCTTCGTTAAAGAAGGTAACTAGTTACGAGTTTTCATAAAATAATTATAACTATTTCAAAACTTCTGGTTCAAACCAGAAATTCATTATTTCTTTCAACACTGCCAGTGCAACACCGACATCGACATTTTAAACTAAAATAAATGTAGTTATATCCATCGCAAAGACTTGGTACCTCAAAATGAATTATTGAATAACATAGACGTTTTTTAGTCAATTAGTGAGAAAAATACATTGTATGAACTTATTATCAATACTTCAGTTTTACCTCCTTCAAGGTTACCTAAAACGAAAAGAAAAAAAAATTCTAAAATATACTCTGTTCGACTTATAATTTTTAATTAAGTCATTTTCACTGGCAAACCTTCAAATTCTCTTATTAAATTACTAAAGAAGTCAGCAATCCTTAGCTGAAATATGCCGTCAACGATCCTAAAATTTTATTGACTGACGAGTATAGTTCGGTAAGAGAATTGTTTTACTGATTTGACTACCAAACGGTTTGCTATTCAAAACCTTAGTAAAATTTTACGGAAACCAATAAATTTCAATTAACCTTCCGGAGGTCGCGCAAATGGCTCACTGAACGAGCAGCCGCTGGTGCTCTGAGACGGTTTTGCTAGATTATCAGAGCGTCGTGCAGTCAGTGCACTAGCACGAGTGGCGGAAGGTTAAGTGTGCGAAGGGGTGCCGCGATGCTACTGTTCTATATAAAACAATGGAAGAAAGTGTTTCTTGTAATACTAAAAACTGAGACAGTTGATTTTTACTTCGAATGGAAAAGGGAATATGATAATTATTATTAGGTTTTTAGAATCATTTTGTACCAGTAATTTTCTAAATTTGTGTAGACTGTACTATTTTTAGACAATTTGAAGTGAACTCTGTTTCACTGTTACTGAATCCAATTTCATCAAAAACATTCGAGTGCATGTGAAACTGAATGAGAGGCATACGGAAATATGCCACGGCTTGCATTTATAATGAAGAGGTTTCCACGGTTTCCGCATCTCATCTGCACCGTCCGCCAGTCACACGGCTGATTGGTTAAGTCACTCATGGATACCTAAATTTTAACTCTCGTATCAATCTGTCGGTAATCCGCTTAGCGGTCGATTCTCAGGTACGGGTTCGTTTGTAAACAGGACAGCGAATAAATTGTATAAGCACTTAATGCTTGCACATAATTCATGAATAACGTAGGAAAATTTCGAATGCCAGATTAATGATGAAAATATGTGCTTTTAAAATCGGAATGGCTTAAAAAGTGGGATTCCGAAACTCATATAGCAGATTTTATGCAAAGCATCATAACATTATATTCAATTTTTAAATTTTGCAATCACTTTGATGGCTTTAGGTTGATGATTTTATTGTCAAACCACTTGGTTTTCAATCCTGAAGATATAAATATATGGACTTCAAATTTGTATCACTCAAATAAAAATACAATTACCAAATAGGATTGATTGAAATAAAACAAATTCGGTTAACCTGTTCGTGGTTTTTATCATGTATCCGCAAACATGCCGCAATCTTCAGTTGCACTGAGAGAAGAAAACGATCCTCACCTGTATAGCGGCTTTCCGGCACTTTCGCGAAACCACAGCACCATGTATACGCGATCGTTCACCTCATCCGGTGTGATGTCACAAGGTAGAGTTGCTGTCCGCCCGAGCACGGCTTCTACCGTTGTCGTTGAAACTGTAATGGAAATCGTAAAAGGAAAAGAAAAGGGGTCAGAATGCTGTGGACAAAGCCAGTACAACCTGAGGGGCTCAACTCAGGTTTGTAGCTAGGGTAAATGCGTTCAATTGTCAGTTCCTCGGAGAGTAGCACACACAAAACTAGTCCTATAGCAGCGATACGGTGATTTGGTCAATAACGGAAAAAGTTGGCCATAGCTCAGTCTGAATGGTGGGTGAGGAAAAAGGAAACCGTTCAGACAAGACAATCAATAACAGGTTGATTGAGGGTAGGAGTTTGTGTGACAAATGATGCTGCGGACAAATGGGAATTGGGGCAAAGAATCAATAAGGAGTTCTCTTTCTTTTGGCTATCGTGATGGTTATTAGATTAGTGCTAATGTATATTTGAAAAGGTAGGCAACACGCGTAGGAAAACTGTAACATGACTTTAATAGATATCCAGAGATGCTTATTTGTCACCAAAAAGAGAATTCATATTTAGATACAAAACATAAATCAATCGGAGTGACAAAATTCAATTATATGTTCACACAAGCGTATGTTTGAAGTTCGACATCTGGGTATAGCGTGATATTGAAAATGAGCTAGGTGACCCTGCCTGGGTCACGAAGGCATGTCAGCTCAATTATACAAATTACTTGCTATCGAATACTTTCGACGGTTACCTTGCAAATCTACTGACCAGCCATTAGGAATTGAATGTGGATTCCGGTTCAAATATTGCTACGCAAAATTGGCTACAAGTGAACCTAATTGTTATGCAATCGTGAAATTAAAATATACGAACCATTAGTGGTTGGTTACACTGACAGGGAAAATCAGTTGTTCCATAATTAATTTAGCCGTGATTGTCATCGGTCTGGAAAATTCATTCAGTGCCATTTGAATATAATAGTATTAGTGGAAACTCAGGCATGTAGATTTTACATACATACATATTCCGGGTGTTAACCAATAATGGAAGTGAAATAAGCAATTATTGGTGGTGATTTTAACTTCGGATAAAAAATGCAAATTCCGGACTTAAATGGCATGAGAAATATTAATTAATTCTGAAAAGAGGTTGTGTATAGCGATTGCCTTGTACTCAGCTCACCTGGGTTCGATGCCCAGCACCGCACTCTCTAACTCTAGAGTCTTCTAAAGATATTTTCTAACTCGGAAAAAGCGGCGAATAACCCTAAGTTTAAAATCTCTATAATCAAAATAATTCAAAAAATTAATACTGCAAAACAATTTTCAAATTTCCCATGCAATTTTAAAGGTTCCACCTATGTAGAGCACAAAAAATAGGCGTCTCTTAGAAATTGAATGCAATAGGGAGATAAATCAACAACCCGTAAAATGGTATTTAATTTATTGATTGTGATATACAAATATGTTTGTAAATAATTTCATCACCAAGATGGTGGCTACGCAGCACTTTCCGGTGGAGAGTTTTTTTGAAAGGGTCTAGGGCCTATCTACAGAAAGGTTATGCAATTACTCTTAAAATCGATTTTTCAACCGAGGCCCTAAGGGACATGTCACATATACCATTCGACTCAGTTCGACGAGTTTGTGAAATGACTGTATGTGTGTATATACATAGCAATACATAGTAGATTATATGCAAAATTACTTAGATTTGCGAGACTAGTTCACTAATGACCAATCAAAGTAGCTTTGACCACATTGGCCACCCTATGGCGGTTCTTGATACCGCCGAGGAACTTGCCAAGTTCCAAGTTAATACCACGCCTATTTCTCAGCGAACGCTCGACCAATTTTTACAAACCAGATTTCAAATGAAAGGTACAGTGGTTTTATCGACCGCTTTTGAATTTTAGTCGGATCTGACTATCGGCTCCGGAGTTATATGGTTATTAAGAATGGGGAAATTTTGGGACACAATCCCCCAAAACTGCACTTCCCCTATTTTTTGGGAAACAACGACACTTTAGTTGAAATGCTAAGAATTTTTCTTTACAAAAAGGTATAAATCGTATTTTTCCGAGTGCTACTTCAAAAGTTATGGCGTTTAATATATTTTTCCTCATATTTTCCCATAGGGCCAATGTTAAAAACTTCAAGCGAAGTGAACGGGAGTCTGAAATTGTCCAAATGATGTGAAATTTGATATTGTCACAATATCAAATAGGAGGCATCTCATAGGCCTGAGTGTTTTTTTGCAATGCCCTAATGTCGAAAGACCAACATAGCTTTTACAGACAGATCAACATCCACCAATCTAGTCCAATTTACTTCGTACTGTATTACAAATATCGAAAATGAATCACAGATAGACACTGTATACACTGATCTTAAAGCTACTTTCGATCATATAGACCACTCTCTTCTTCTGGCAAAGGCGGCTGGGCGATCCGTCAAATTTTACAAAGTGGCTTGAATTCTATCTCGTAGATCGCTCTCTGTCTGTGAAATTAGGAAATAACGAATCATATAGCGAATATCATCAACTCGTCTGGTGTGCCTCAAGGGAGCAATCTCAGATCGTTGCTTTTTTTTTATTCTTCAGTGACGTTTGCTCTGATATACCCCGAGGGTGCATGCTTGTATACGTTGATGATCTCAAACTACTGATCTCAAATTGTGCTGTATTGAACTTCAACGACATCTGGATGCTTTCTGTAACTAGTGTAGTCGCAACTTGTGTTGGCTTTCAGCGTGTCCAAATGCTCCATATTATTAATCATGCGCAGTAAAGCTTCAATTCCCTGGAGCTACAACATTGCCAGGCTAACGCTAGAGAGAGAGTGTGTGTGTCAGTTATCAGAGACCTTGCTGTACTGCTGGACTCGCAACTAACATTCAGAAACAATTACTCTGACGTTATAGCACAGGTAAATAAAAATCTTGGCTTGTTTGCGGGCACTGTATTTTTCACTTATCCGGTCTATCATGGAAATTTCAGTCATTTGGTGTCATTCTACAAGCATTTTGGTCTTAGAACTTTGCATGGCGTAACCCAGTAGAGCTACCACCTTACATCGATCGGTGTCATTTGCTCGATAAGGAAACTTTAGTCAAAACAAGAAATACATTCAGAGTGGTGTTTGTTGGATATTCACTCTCAAATCAACATCGAAGTACCCCCCAGAAACGGCGATGTGTAATGTTTTCAATAGTTCTACATTTCATGTAGAACAACACAGGTCAGATGGAAAATAAGGAGAATAAATAAGAAAAATAAATAAATAAATTGATTATTAAATTAAATAATTAATTAATTAATTAGGCAATAAATAAATAAATTGTACATGTTTGTTTAAAGTGCTTTCTCATTGACTTTCGTGGTAAACGAGGGATACATGCTAAGTGTTATAAGAATCATAGTAAATCATAGTATAGATAAATGAGAAAGGAGCAATCGCACCATTGGATGGATTAAAACGGGTTTTAATAAAAAAAAACACGCTGGCAATCGACAAAGCTGCCAGATAAATAAAACGACTACTACGTATAGCGCTTAGGAAAGCAATTACGAATATACTGTGAAAATTTCAGAGCGATCAAAAATCATTTGAGTTACATAATTCCTGATACGTTTACCTTAAAAAACGATATTTTGTGCTCTAAATATTACAAAAAATCTTTTATCCATGAAACAAAAAAATGTGCATATAAACACAATTGTCAAGGTATGAGAAAAATTAATTACGAATAATTGAAAAAATGTAGAAAGTGGGATGAGCAGTTTTTTGGAAATCGTGCTCACGGAAAACCCGTTTTTGGAACAATAACACTTCGAAATAATTGAATTTGTTAAATATCCATTTGTGAGAAAAATTTGAAGAAAGTTTGAATTTATATAATGACATAAAGTAATGATTTTATTAAATCAAGATTTCAAAATAGTATTTTGATAGTACATTTTTCAGTGAAAAACACAATCATTATTTTATAAAAATATATTAAGAATTGGCGAAGTTATGGCTTTTCTCCCCAAACCTTTTTTATTTAAGAGGCTTGCAGTGTTAAAACTCAAAAAATGAATTAGTATAGGCATATTTTTCGTACTTTAAAGATTAGCTGAGTAAATAATATGTTTTTTTGCATATGGGAACATTTTTCCCAAAAAAATCGTTGTTCTAAGCTCTAAATATTCTTTTTAAAAATTCTTATCTATGTAACAAAAATTTATGCATAAAAAAGGAATCAATAAAGTAAGAGAAAAATTAATTACGAATAATTTTAAAAAATGATAAAAATATTTTGATTTTTTCGGGATTCGTAATCACGGAAAAATCATTTTCGGAGAAACGACATTTCGAGATAATCGAGTTGGAAATTTCAAGTTAACACTGCACTTGAAGGATGAAGCGCTCCTCGAAGCGCTGTAACATTCAATCTATTGATCGGATCGCTATGAACATTTTAGACAATATTCAGATAAAGTAATAAAATTTGTTAAGATTTTTGGAAAATAAAAAGGTAAAGGCGCACTATGAAGCGTTCTGACTTTCGATCTAGTGCTCGGATCTTAATGAAAATGAATAACTGAATAAATTAAATAACAAGGTATATAACGCCAACTAGTGCCACCATGCGACCGCCATCGCCCTGCATAGAAGGAAGCTGAAGCGAAAGCGACTCGATGATCTGATAACTTCCCCGCGGGTCTGAATAGCATCCGCCAACCCGGTACTCGACGACCTACTGACAAGGCACTGTGTCGCTGATCTCCCGCTGAAAGTTACAAGTTCCGCTCTTCTCTCCATGTCACCATATACGCCATCTCCCCCCTATCCTTGATACAACTGCTGCTACACCGATGATGGAAATAAGCCCCCCTCTGAATATCTTAACAGTTATGTGTCCAACAAAAAACACCTTTAACTGGCCAACGAGGGTACCCGGGTACCTACAAATTGAAATGCTCATAACTATGGCTTCCTTTAAACGATTTGGACACTTTTAGATGTTTTGGATTCAGGAACTCGTCTACTTTTTGATAATGTACAGTAGAACCGGAATAATGAATCTGGTTTTTGGTAATCAGGATTTTCCGGAGTAATGTTCCAGTACTAGGATATGATTTGTAAGTATTAATAATGTCCTAGCAATATGAGTATCAAAACTCTTCAAATTGTCTCGGAAGTCTGTTTTTTATTGATACGGGACCCTATGGCAATTTGAAAAATGGAATTGGAATGGAATGGCCACTCACGGCCAAACGGGAACCTGCTTCGGAATGTCCGTTCCGGGGTCAAACCACTAAATGGTTCCAAAACCACGAGATACAGCCTACTGATGCAATTTTGATACCCATATTGCTAGTATTCCATTGAAGTTCGCAAATTGTACCTCAGCACTGGAACCTGCTTCCGGAAACCCGAATTCCCGAGAACCGAATGAAGTAACCCGATTCATTTTTACCAAGTCCAAAAGTGGATGAGTTCCTGAATCCAAAACGGCCAAAAGTATCGAAATCGGTTGGATATTACCTTAGTTATGGGCATTTTAGTTTTGTGGGTACCCGGGTACCCACGTCGGCCTGTTACGTAGTAAAAAAAATCAGGAGCCCCTCCTCACTCCCACCCTTACTATATCAACAATATTATTAACCCAAAAACTTGACTTAGTGAAGTTCTAAGATGTCACAAAATTTCAATTTCCAGCTATGGATAAAACATAGGAATTTAATTAATTGAAACTTAAAAAGGTACCCGGGTACCGCGTCGGACACACAACGGTTAACCAAGCATAAGTCTCCTTCAGAAAAATCAAATTTGTATTCTGTATTCCTAGTTTTAAGATAGCTGTTAATTTTATTCTTCATTGAAACTTTTGCCCCCCATCTTGTAAATTGTATCCCTAGTTTTAAGATATTTGTGAAATTTCTCATAAATATTTGTTCCCCCAAATATTTACCAAACTATATTTGTAGTTTCAAGATAACTGTAAAATATTTCGTAAAAAACTATTCCTCCCCTTTTGAATATCAAACTGGATTCCTTGTTTTAAAATTTTTCATAAAAAAATCTTTTGCCCCCACTCTTGTATATAGAATTGTATTTCTAGTCTTAAGATAGCTGTAGAATTCTTCCTCTCAATATAAAAAAACATTTGAACATTATAACCTTCTAGTTTTAAGTATTTAAAATGTAAAAAACAAAAGAATTTGACACCGCCAAGCTAACGCATTTGTGCCTATCAAATAAACGAACTGAATAAAAAAGTATGTTAAGCTTTAAATAATTATTATTTTGTTATATAGCTTGAGGTATTTACCACCATCGTATTTTCTAAAGGAAGTACGTAAACAAATTGCACCACAAGGAAAGGTTCGTCGAAATTCACCCATTTCAAACCTTCAGAAAAAAATACAACGTTTTATTAAACTTATGCAGTGTTCATTTCATTCAATTGTATTGCCATATTCGAATGCACATACCCTTCTTCTTAATTTTACTCTCTAATGTCTTGTACAATATTTAGGTCAATTTGTTTTTGTCTGGAAATAATTTTTTTACTCATTTCTGTATTAGACTTCACTTCTTTCGGAAGCTTCCGTAGTGCCTGCTTCACATAATCACAACTCCGGTGTGTTTGGGGGTTTAAGATCCTTTGGTACGAAATTGACCTCCTTAGCGTTGTACCAGCTCAGAACATTGTTATGGAAGTTATGGTACGAGGTTAAATTCAACCAGAAAAGCATAGGGCTATCGTGAGGCCTCAGAAGTGGAAGTAGATACTTTTGGAGCCATTTTGTCAAGTAGGGGATATAAAGGAGAGTTGAAACAGAGAAGAGTTCAAACAATGTCCATTGCTAGCAGGCCCGTAGCCAGGAGTTTATTTCGGGAGGGGCTTAAAAAATTATTGTATAAAGCTTTTTTTTATTTCGATTGTAGAGGTTTTAACCTTATGGTTATTCGCCTCTTTTTGGGTTAGAAAATTTCTTTAGAAAAATTTCTAACCCTATATGTGCGGGATTGATGAACGAACCGTGATGAGCTGCGTACAAGGCAATCGATTTACCAATTACGCTTTACCCGCCCCTGCATAAAGCTTTTAGTTCTAATCACTTCATATTGTCACTAGAAATTAAACGAAATTTTGAAAAGTTCCTAATGAAAACAAAGCCAAATCTAAGACAATCCATGTTCTTTGTCACAAGAAAGGCTATAGTACATCAACGAGTTATTGATATTTAATTTGATTTTTATTATTTATTTTTATTTACAAGTTACAATTTACTCTCGTTGCAACAATGGATATTCTAGAGTTCTCAGTATTTATGCGCTAACCGAATATGACAATCCTTGACGGTGCTGGAAAACGCAAGGTGTTCTAAGCTACACGTTTAAAAGGTGTAGAAGACGCTAAATCGAAAAGAGTAGAAAAATATCCATAAAATGTTCGATAGAAGAGAATGTCGAAATTTGCACAAAATCTTCTGATTTAGCAAACGAATTGTAGATGGTTCAACTTCTATTTTCTTGATCTGGCGTCCTGTAACTATTACCAGTTCTAATGCATCGTGCTAACATAATTTTTTGGCATACCCCAGTTAGGAAGAAGGATCTTTGGTGATCAATAGGATCAAAATATATGGGTCATTCCACGTCTGAGTTACAATCAAAATTTGAATTCCTTCCAATTTTTTTTTCTTGCATTCATTAGCTAAAAATAACGTATTTTGGCTGAATATGATTTTTGCCTTTCTCAATAGAAAGGTATTGCAATTGCTCTGAAAACCGACTTTTTAACGGAGGCCCGGAGGGCCGAGTGACATATACCATTCGATTCAGTTCGTCGAGTTCGGCAAATGTCTGTGTGTGTGTATGTATGTGTGTATGTATGTATGTGTGTGTGTATGTGTGTGTGTATGTGACCAAAAATGTCACTCATTTTTCTCAGAGATGGCTGAACCGATTTTGACAAACTTAGTCTCAAATGAAAGGTGCAACGTTCCCATAGGCTGCTATTGAATTTCTAATGGATCCGACTTCCGGTTCCGGAATTACAGGGTGATAAGTACGAACACGCAGAAAATGTCGATTTTAATAAATTCTGCAATGAATGTATAAAGGTGAAAAATTTTCCAAAATATGACCACAACTGCTTCGATTTGTAGTATTAGGTCACTAACATCCATTCAAAGTCTATTTGGCCACATTGGCCACCATCCTCGGTTCCGGAAGCCCCGGCGGAAGTATCTAAATTCAGAATAACAGTCACATCGGTTTCTCGGAGATGGCTAGACCGATTCGACTAAACTTGGCCTCAAATGAAAGGTATTGCGTCCCCGTAAATGGCTATTGAATTTCATCACGATCCGACTTCCGGTTCCGGAGTTACAGGTTGTGGCGTGCGATCACATAGCAAATTGTGATTCAAACCGATACTCCGATGAAAGCAAAAAAGGTAAAAATTTCGCTAAAATGTCTCTCAAACAACTTAAATTTGCTGTCCTAGGTCACCGACGGCCAACCAAACTTTCGTTGACTACATTGACCACCATAGACGGTTCCGGAAGTGCCCGGGAAAAGCGGCCATCTTTCAAAATTTACGAACTCACATCAGTTTCCCTGAAATGGTTGGGCCGATTTTCACTTAGTTCCAAATGATAGCTATAATATCCCCACAGATGTCTATAAAATTTCGTACGGATCGCTTATATGGGTCCGGAAATATAGACTAAATCGTCCGGTCACATATGAAATTCCCATATAAGCCAGAACTCAATTTTTTTTTTCAAAGGGGGGACCCCATGAAATTTCAGAAATCGAATTCGTATTTTTGATGCCAATCATCTTTAAAATGCATGAAACGTCGAGATTTTATGTTATCTCGAAAAATTTTTTTTTTGTAAAAATCGACTTTTTGGGACTTTGCCGATTTCGCACCTTTTTTTTCAGTTCAATATTACCGTGGCTGTTTTTTTTCAAAATTTTAGAACTCGAACTCTTTTAATGAATATAAACAACGCACACATTCTCGTGATTCATAATTGAGAAAGGCACAATTGCACCGCTAGGTGGATTAAAATAGGTTTTTTTTCAAGTTATTAGTTTTTGAACTTTTGAAGTTTATAACATTGATAATTTTTCAATCACTTATAACTCGGAAACGATTCGATATATGGAAAAAAATATTAAATAAAGAAGTTGTGTACTCAATGAGCTTACTGAAAAAAAATGCAATTTCTTTTTGTTATATAACTTATGAAATTTGTAATTGTTTGAAACAAATTGAATTTTTTAAAGTGGGACCAATTTTTTTACTTATTATTTTCTTTAAATATGAAGAATCATGTTAAAATAATTGTGCAAAAATTTGGGAGTGGATATCAAAATACTTTGCGAGATATTACAATTATAAACTTAAAACAAGGCAATTTTACACCAAACGCCTAGTGATAGGTCTATTGTAATTGAAACATCTCGTAAAATACTTCGAATTTCTTTCTGAAATTTGTACACAATCTTCTCGATATAATTATAAATTATTTGCAAAAGCTACAAAGATTTTTTTGGATCAACCCGGAAAAAAAATTATTTGTTACTAATATTTGCATAATACATAAATTATTTAACAAAAACAAATATTACAAAAAAATCCCCGCCTATTGGTGGGGATTATCTGCCTACAAGATGGCGCTTCGGAACAAATTTTGTTTTCCTCCTATTTCGTTGAAAGTCGCATCAACGCGCGATGGGTATTAGCTAATATTTTATAAAGTTCAAAAACTCATAACTTGAAAAAAAAAATATCAAATTGAGCCAAAGTAAGAAAATCGTGTCTATAATTTTCAGTTAAAGAATGCAAAAAAATTGGAGGGAACTAAAATTATAGTTGTAAATCGTGGAATGACTCACATTTTGCAAATTTAAGACTATTTTGGGGGTATTCCAATGTTAAAAGCAAATATTTTTTTTAAAGTCCCCCGAAATCAAATTTATTTTGATTACATAACTATATTAAGAAGATTATGTAAAAATTTCAGAATGGAATTCGAAGTGTTTTACGAGATTTTTCAGTTATAACAGGCCTTTCACTGGGCATTTAGTGCAAAATTGCCTTGTTTATAATTGTAATATCTCGCAAAGAATTCCACTGCCAAATTTTTACACAATCTTTTTAACATGATTTCAATACTTAAAGAAAATAATAAATAAAAAAATTAAATTTTTTTCAAGCAAACTTTTTTATTTAATATTTTTTCCATATATCGAATCGTTTCCGAGTTATCAGTGATTGAAAAATGTTCAATTTTATAGACTTCAAAAGTTCAAAAGCGAGTAACTTGAAAAAAAAAAAAATATAATATTTAGCCAAACCAAAAAAATACGTGTCAATTATTTTTAGCTAAAGAATGTTAGAAAACATTTTGGAAGGAATTGAAATTTTGGTTGTAAAACTGACGTGGATTGACTTATGTATTTCAATGATTTAATCAACTAAAGGTAACTGCCCGGAATTTAATCTATTCAAGAAAATTGTCCACAACTCGAATGAAAACCACTTAACACTGTTACTACTATCTTCTAATTTACGTAAAATTTTACTAAATGCTTCATTGCTGACAACATAACTAGAAACTATAAATGTGAACAAGCTCAATAATTTCAGCATCTCTCATAGAAGGGAATACATCGCACTTACTTCCCCTCGATTTCAATTTATTGATTCCTTTTTGCTTTTTTTCTCCGTGTTGTCTTATCATCTTATTCCATAAAGACCAAAAATAAGACAAAAGGCTGTAATATAATGAAAACATGAAATCGAAACAATAATCCCACCTTATTGACTTATAGACTCAACTAGTTGCAACATGTTAGTCGCTCTCCGTTATAACCTACTGATGTCTGATCAATCTATCGACACGTCGTTTTCAAACTTACATAGGCATTAATTAGAAACCATCGAAAGCGACTAAAATGCTGCTGGCGGTCGCAACATTTAGTTTATTGACTAATATGTGGTTTAACATCAATTGATCAATTGACATCCGAAGGAAAGTAAGTGTAAAATCACGTCATTTAGTCCTACCGCTACTGTGTACCTTTCTGTATCAACAAAATTAGTAATATACGATTCGTGAGTTTATGAACACCTCAGGAAAACCGCTGGTTTACCACTTTTTGGCTTGTTTACTTTTTCACGTTTTTATTGCTTATTGTTCGATTTTCCAGACTAACAGTGTTTCAATACGGCCCGCATACCCCACATAAAATGAAATTGAGTGTCAATAGAAATACTATTGCATTAAAATGATGCGAAAATAAAAAAAAACTGTCGTCTCGGCTACAACTATGTCATCAGCTAATTGAAATGATTTTGTTTAGCACGCTTGAGTGAGATGCCTGACGTTTATATTAAGGGTACAGTGCTCTAATCTATTAGAGAAATCCAATTTGCGTATGATTTAACTAACTTTCTTTATTCAACCCAATATCTAGCAAAAAAAAATGAGTTTTGTTAGATGCCATCACTAGCGATAAATGTTAATTTTGGGAAAGTTTTTGTACTCAGTTTTCTATGAAACTTCTAAATTTTTATTATATAATTCGTTTATTTGAGTCGGTTCAATGCATTAGCTAAATGAAGCCTTGAGTCTTTAATATATTTCCATATGTAAACAATGAAAATGATAAAACGCTAATGTTTGTCCAGCAGATCTCGTGCGATTGACCTGTTTACTGATTGAGAAATATTTTTCATAACCAACCGCGTCTTGGTGGTCGTTCATATCTATCTTGTACACTTCCGTATTATTATCGTGGTAACTGCAATGTCCATGTTCGCGAATATCTGATTTCATTTTTTTGTCCCCTTACGGGCCACCAGTGTCGACTTCCTCAATTATGATGCTGACTGTTAATTTTGAGATACTAGACGCAGTTTTTGCCGTCAATATTATATGAACAGCAGCCACAAATTTGGCAATTGTTTGTTTTTCAGGTAATCGTATTGGAGACTATGGATGTGCAAAGATGAAACGTGTATAATGATACTATCGCATTGCGCTTTGTACGTGCAGAGTCAGGTAGGACGAAATCCTAGCTGACACTGCCCGTCTAATTCCTAGATGTGTCCGTTGCAATAAATTTCATTTTTTCCAAATGTGACAGGAATCTTTTGATGGCCACGGTTCAAATAAGTTAAGTTTGTTTATTGGGGCTTTAACCTCCTGGTCGTTCGCCCGCGGTTCAAGTAAGTGGTATCAGAACTTGTAGCCGAACATTGATTTTCTCATCATCCATATATATGAGAATCAACCACGTGTTACAATTTGTAAAATGACTGGTTTCGCCTGGGCTAATTTGTTGAATAACATTAGTACTGAATGCCTGACAAGGTAGAACTCGTTAAAGGCGAAGTTCGCAAGCTTAACCTCTATTTTCACCTACAGCAAATATTTCCCATCATGAAATTCGGTTATGCAAAAATTCCGGAAGTCAATAGCCTCCACGTTTGGCTGGAGCACCACTTCTTGCTTCTGCGAATCAATCATCCGACGTATCACCCCAGCAAGAATTAAAGTAATAGTTTCTTTTGTTCTTCCGACGAGTCACACAATATGAAAGGAAGTGTGTTATCAGACTCGGCATACTGAGTAGATATCGTGACCGATGTCTTCGGTGGCTCGAAATAGCAATCTTCCTCACCATTCTCCCATTAATTTGTTGAAACCAAACAAGATGCAATTTATTTACGAGTTACCGAAAACATGTTGCTTCTTAAATTTATTTTTGAAAAATTTCGGGGTGGGCTTTAGCCCCCTAGCCCCCCCTCTGGCTACGTGCCTGATTGCTAGCAAAACCATACCGTTAGGAAATTTCCAACAGTGCTTTTGTTAAATATATAGGAAAGATGTAAACCAAAAGTATTTTCACCAGATCTATAACGGTATTGTTTTGCTAACAATGCGCATTATTTAAACTGTCCTCTGTTTCAACTCTCCTCAGTTTCCCCTACGCTTGCCTATTGACCGTTCCAGTTGGCACGAACGGGGTGGTTCTCCGCTTTCCACACGAACAAAGTGTCTGCCAAATCAATTTTTTTTCGGAAAACTTTGACACATCCCTTCTTGTTTATTTCGTCATACATAAAAGGTTTCCTTAAATGCAGTTTTTTCGTCACATCTTTCACTTCTTTTTTTATTTTCGATTATAGAGGTTTTAACCTTAGAGCCATTGACCTCTTTTCGGGTTAGAGAAATCTCTTTTGGAAAAATCTCTAACCCTATGTGCGGGGTTGGGGCTCGCACCCAGGTGAGCTGCGTACAACGCAATCTATTTACCAACTACGCTATGCCCGTCCCCATCTTTCACTGAATTATTGTAATTCTTCTTCTAAAGTTCAACTACCCGCTTGTGATTCTTCACACTACACTGGAATTTTTTTGAACATTTTTTTCTTCCTATCAACAGTCAATCGTTCGTTATATCGTTTAGAAACCCGACTTAACGTAGATTCGATTGTTCCCAGCTTCTTGCTAATGGTGAGAGAGGTCCGGATTTTCAAGTCACGTGCGCAAAATTTGTTTACTGGTGGTGTTTTTCCGACACCATGTTCGCAACGGTTGCACAATCGCTAATGAAATGTAAACAATACGCATTTAACTAAAAAATTAAGTAAAAATATTCAAGCGAGAGAAGGTTACAGCAATTTGATTCCGTGCACCCTTTATAAAGCTGCATGCCGTATTTTTAACATTCAAAATATATAATATTAAAAAAATATTTTCCAGATATGCACAAAAATAGCAATATATAAGCTCACAATTATTACAATGGAAAATGGAAAGAACAGTGAGCAGTGAGTTTGAGAGTTGAATTTTAGTAGTATGATACTAACCATCAGTTCTCGACATCACTGCACGCTCCAATTCCGAAAAACAAACGTGTGCACGTTTTAGTCAGCCCGCATTAGTTCACCGTTGGCAAACTCCGCTTTGAACAGTTTCAATGCTTCCGCTATAACAACACCGATACGAGGAAAATGATGAACGAACATAAACTAAGTAATTTCCTGATCCTCGGAATATAAACCAGATTTCACCAATCAAAATCAAAGTTCGTTTAGATCCAACAAAGCTGCCGTGGATTGAGCCTTCACTAGCTATGTTACACATGTATATGATCCATCCTCGCTCGTGCGGGGGTATATCCACAATGCGATGAGATACACTGTTCGGCTTACCCGCTGTGTTGGTTCAATCTAGTGCAAAAATCCAATTTCCACACATGAATCAATTTCCAATGGATGAACAGAATCATCAATTCGTCCACTAGCTCTGCCCAAAACGAAAAGTCCGAAGAAGGAACCCGAACGTCTCCCCCTTTCTTCGCTCATACTAACATTATTGAACATACGTTAGGATTTTTTGTAGTCGTCTTCTCGTGATCGGCTCAATCTTTTATATCGCCTGCTTTCAACTGATTTCCTCTAGGTCGGTGCGGAGTTGGCTCCGATTATGTGCGGTTCCGATGATCCCGAACCCGGAAATGACGAGAGAAATTCAGTACTGAAATATGAATGGAATCCTTACACAGTATGTATACCACAAACACGTCGTAAATATATCGTGCCCAGGGATAAAAAATGTTGCTATGTTTCCTTTGCCGAAAATTCCTAAAGAGTGTTGAACGAGTAAAAGGGAAGGAATGCTTTCCTTTCGGCTACAATGGAAATATATTCCAATTTTGTTTCTTTATCAGATCATTAAATAGAGAAACCATAAAAATCATCATTCATCTTTATTATTTCTTACCACGTGTTTCCTTGTCAATTGTGGCAGTGGAATAAGCATGCATGCAGAAATTCTTAGTCATCTGTAAATGCTACTCTCAAAATCATGCATTGAACAGGTGGTTGAACAATACACAACATTAAAAACTACCAGTAGAAAAACATTACTTGTTGACTACATTTGCAGGATGGGTTTTGTTTCATTACCCATTCTAATTTGTTTTGACGACTTCTCCGATTTCATAATTAAAATCAAAACCGATGTTTATGAAGTGAATCCCTTGCTGTAATCCTATATTAAAGATAAGCTGAAATAATGAGCCTCACCCTGAACTATACAGAGGAGGCTTGTGAAGAATAAAATTGTTGATAGAGGCCCCAGAATTTCCACTAGATCAGTAGACATCTGGAGTAGACCACAGTTTGCAAAAGAGCAACTGAAGGGGGCAGTTCCGAAAATGAAAGAAAGGCAAAATGGACTATGATCTGATGAGACTAAGGTTGGATGTGGTGGGAATCGATTAAGACATGGAGTAGGGAATATTATTGATGATGGTTGGTTTTTCCTGGTACGGAGTTGGTTCAGTTTGCCAGATCAAGCGTATCATGCACCAATATCTTTATGCAGAGATCTTTAAAGACTTCTTACTTATATATGCTGAGTGAGAAATAAAATGGTAGTTTATGCCAGACTATTGACTGAAGAATATCGCTATAACAGTTAAAAAGTGAATGGATAACCAAAACATCTATGTAATGAAGAAAGTAGTTAATTTCGCTAAGACGGTAAGAAATAACGGTTATACTACTGGGTTCTGTCATCACCGAATAACTGATGTAACTTTAATTCTGTAATGTGCCCGATACCCGACACTTCCGAATATGTCGATAGTGGACAATATATTCAAATAATCTTTAATTGGCCATCAGTGATTTCGACATGCAAATAAAAATAATTTGAAGTCCATTTTGATGGATTTTAAACTTTTGAATTATTACGATTGTACTGCAATCCTCTGTAACCGTAGTAACCAACCTGTAACTAACAGTCAATCAGGGTTCGTCGCGGTGCGGATGTGGGCAGTAAATGGATAGTCCGCACCGCAACCGCAAAAAAATAATAAAACCGCACCGCATACCGCAACCGCATTGCATTTACCGCACCGCACCGCGCGGTTATGCGGTAAATGCGGTAAAAATCATGTATTTTAAAAATTGTGCTGAAAAATTATTCATTTGTTTTGAGTAGCCATAAATAGTAAAATGTTATTCTTATTTACACGAAAATTATCTTTGACGGACTCCTCAGAATGAAACATTTATGAAAATATTCAACTTTGCAAGTTTTATTAAGAAGGGTAAGGGTTTTGGCGTGAAAAAAACACTTTTTCTAGATTTTTTTTAAACTTTGAGTGAAGTGAACTGATCAAAACTTTTGTACATTATAGTGTATCATTTCAATAACATGCTGTAATTTTTCCATGCAAAAATATCGACAAACGACTCGGTGACGAAGCTTTTTGTAGAACGTTTCTGGAAAAACATAATTTGCGGTATTACCTGCCATTCAAAAACTACTTAACCGATTTCTTTCAAACTTTGTATACAGATTCTATGTCAAAACCCCTACGTTAAAGTTTCGAGATAAATTTTCAATTAAGGCAAAAACTGTCCAAACTATGCAAAATTTGGCATCTGGGCTAACTTTGACTTGTCACAATATGAAGGAAGACCTTGAGGGAGACTTTGAGAAACACAAAAAAATCACAATGCCCTACACTAACTTCGAAAGCTTTACTTTCAAAAAGTTACAAAATACTCTTAACTGAAAAATATTATTTGTTAATTTGGTAGAAAATGTTCCCAGTTGGACGAACAATGGACGCACGCGAAAAAAAATCCTTCGAATTCGTTTGGTTTGATGATGATAATTGCATTTTTTGGATTGTTTTTAAGTCGTAGTATCATTAGTCCATCTCTAAATTCTCCAAATTAACCAAAATTCACAGTTGAGACAATGTCATCGAAAACGATTCATAATTCCACGATTTCCAATAGGAATCAGGAGAAATGATACATTTTGTAATTGGATTTTACAGTAAAATTCAATTGTTTTTCAATGATAGGATTTTGCGTTTTATGTATTTGAAAAGGTTCATTTGTAAATTTTTTCTTTGAAGTATAAAATAAATAGTTTTCAAAATATGTTGTTAAAATAATTGTGCCAAATTATATAGGACACAGCTTATAGATTTTATTTCTTAGTAACAGTATGTTTTATCATATTTGAATGACCAAAATATAAGAAATCAATCCGAATACAGATTATATTCGGATTTCTTTTCAAATCATTGTCAAGTCTATGGAAATTAGAGCAATTAAATGTTTATCATGTTTCTCTATTGTAGGGTAATAAATAAAACTCCAACGTTCTGAGAGAGATGTTCCTAATAATGACATTGCTAAGTATTCGTTCAGAAAATAAATCTAGTTGCGTCCTTCTTAAATGGTAAAAGTCATGGCTTTAATTCACTTTTTAATTTTAATTTTTGAAGTGCGGTTGCGGTAATACCGCGCGGTAAAAGCTCATTTCCCGCACCACATCCGCGAGAAAAAGTGTCTCACCGCACCGCAGTTTTTGTGGTGCGGGTGCGGTAAATACCGCGCGGTTGCGGTAATTACCGCAACCGCGACGAACCCTACAGTCAATAGTAGCGGTAAGCTTGAATCTAGTTGGTACCGCCACACGGTATTATCTTTAACTGTCAAAAATGCTAGTGGGGCTAAATCTACTGTCAAAAAGGAAAGATAGTGTCAAACGAGAACGTGTTTTCATTTTTGTAGATAATCAATTGAAAATCAATCTGAAGCTTTAAGGGTTGAACTCTCTCTATGTCGATATTGAAGGGACCATCGACATAGGGAGGGATCGACATATAGAACACAATGAGACAACTTTTCCTTCAGGACATCATAATGCATACCGGGAAATGAAGATAGATGCTCGTGTTGGGGGGAGTAGGGTAGTAGACGACGAGGTAAAGTGCACACGCACTGCAAAACATCAAGTTGGCAAACTTGAGAAGGAATCCCTTATTTGCAGTTTATCATTCTGCCCGACATGTAGGGGAACATGGGGAGACTTGACCAGGTTTTCAGCATAAATATAAATCTCTAAAAAAGTTTTCAATCCTTCCAAAGTCATTGAGATATAATGTAAAAAGGTATTATTCGTGTTCATATTTTTTTGCGAAATTTTTAATTTACTTTTTCGAAAGTTATAAAAGTTTGAGATCGTTTTTTTTGTCAAGTCTCCCCAATGCGGGGAGACCTGACCGATGCCTGGGGAGACTTGACTAAGAGAATTTTGAAAAATCAGAACAAAAAATAATGACATAAATAGTACTGTAATCCTTTTTTCCATATTGTCGAGGCCATTAGGTAGCAGTAAAAAATATAAAAAGGGTTGCATTTCATAAATTTCGACTGTGTTTAATGCATTTCCTTTTAAGGATTAACTGTTCTGCTTACATTGCATATTAACACGTCACGAAATCAGCCATATTACTACTAACTTTGTTTACTAGTACAACAAGATATAGACTGATGTTTGATGTGGGATTTTTTTGTGAGGTGATTAACACTAACAGTAGGTACGACAGCATAGTAAATATCATAAATTTTATCTTTCATCGGCCTATTGCCACTTGGTCACGTCTTCCCATAAAATCTTGGTCAAGTCTCCCCATCATTAGTTATTGCGTTCAATCTCGTGCAAATTTTAGTAATTATTTAAATATTCCGATGTATGTAAAACCATTTCACTAGTTCATAAAGTATATATAATATATGAGTATTTTAGAAGTAATTATTAGGCGAGTAGATATGTCCTACAAAGTTTGATAAAAAAATTACATCATTTAACGCGAATTTATTAAATACGGAATCTTTTCTATAAGGAAGGAATTTTTCATTCCAAACTTTTAAAATTACCTTAACGGGCCGAAACTAGCATAAAAATATTTTTGAAAATAATTTAAGAACCCAATAGAACACGTCATATCCAATAATCGAATTCTGCGCTTGGTCAAATCTCCCCATGTTCCCCTAATTGAAATTTTTTTGACCACGAAAGTATGATTTCCGTGCTACAGATGGCTGCATTTTAAATATTTTTATAGCACGTTAAAGTCAAAACTTTGAACCCAAAAATGCATAATTTCTAGAAAACCTCGATAAATGCAGATTAAGATGAATTCGTTTCACAAAGTCTTGTAGGAAAACAAATTGAATATCCACTTTACCGCAAATCATGTCTTTACTGTCCCTACATGCAGAATATTGATATAGGACTTACCGCCCTGATCACCAATTTTCATTTCATTATGTATATGCTTTGTGATGTCCTGAGAGAAAACAAAAACACATCGACATAGAGAGAGAATAATGCAGGCAAATATAAAGCTAGGTACATCGAGATAGGGAGATATCGAGATAGAGAAAATATCGACATAGAGGAGTTTTTATACGTGCGATCTGAAGGGACCCACGAAATAATCGAGATAGAGAAAAACATCGACATAGAGAATATCGACATAGAGAGAGTTAACTGCATAGGGTGACCATACGACCTGGTTTCCCAGGACATGTCCTGGTTTTGCATTGACTGTCCTGGTGTCCTGGGAAGGCGAGGAAAATGCTTGATTTGTCCTGGTTTTTTCTCCTGTAAGCCTAATATATTTCTATTTATTCAGTCTTCGCTTTTCACTATGCTCCAGATCGCAGTTACAACCGACCGCAACCATAACTGCAACTTATACTCATCTTCCATCGGAATGCGACAAACAAAACTTAATAAGTCGAATCTCCCAATTGTACCTTCCGATGTTTTTTAATCTCTCAAGAGTGCCTCGTCAATATCGATGAAACAATGTTTACCAGCGCTTCTTCTCGGCTTAAATCGCCTTTCAATCCGGGACCCAAAGAATTCTCTTGCTAGTGGCTTTTTTTCGTGTTACTGGAAATTCATTCCATAAAAAGAAAAATATGACCTATCGTGGTAAATTTAATTGAGCGCTCTCTCGAGCTGGGGATCATGTAGTTATTCCGATACCGGGGTCGATACCAGTACCTAATCAGTCGCTCTGCTTGTTAACAGTGCAGTGAATCAAACGAACGTTTCTACCTACAGTCTGCTGTCTATATGAACCGTGCCAGTACTATAAACAAGCAAAGCAATCGAATAATAAAATTCATCTCAAGACAGTTTGAACAATGAAGCACCGTTACTTTCATCGGTGCGATATCGATTATTCATTTAAAGATGTTTGAAACTCAACAGCAAATTTGCAAATGCAGTTTAGACTAACGGAAGTCGTCGTCATACACCACACTCGTTACTGTTAACGTTTAAAATTTGGCCATAACGGAAAGTTACGCTATGGAAGACAACATGCAATATGTCGTTGAGCATGATAAATTTAGTAATAGTACCCAGGTGTAGATCTGCACGATCTACACCTGGGTACTATTAATAAATTTATTGCAACCATCATGTCGGAATACGTAAGATGGAATCTTTTAAGGTTGAAACCTGGAGAAAATTTTTCTAAGTATTTCCAACGGTGTTTGTTTCGTGAGAATGCGAGACGGAACCTATTCCTTCATATCTGAACTTTCAATTCCAAGCAAATCGCGTGACCAAATGTCAAATCACGCTGTGCACGCATGAAGGACAGACCCCTGCGTGCCCTACGTTGTTATACAAGAAGACACACTACGAGAAACCATGCACACAAACCTCTAACGAAGCAATATCAACTGCAAGCATCACACAGCCCTTTATCAACATCAACTAAACCACAAAGCACCGGAGTTGCAGCTCAGGCACCAATGAATACTGGAACAAGAGAACCTACGCACAGCGTGTCCGACCATTGTGATGCGCCTACTACTTCCCAATCAACTGATAGCACCACCGATAATAAAGTAAATAACAATTCAAACCAGGTAATCGTGAAAACCCATACAACATTAACAGCGAGGATAGCATGAACGAAACCGTAAAGTAACAAATCGCGTACACAAGATCCGATGGATATACAAAAAAAATCGATATATTTATTTTTATTTACACATTGATAATATTAAAAGATCCACTGCTCAGTTAATGCATTGAGGCGTATCAAATAAATGAAATAGCTAATGGACGATTAACATGCCGTCACGCTTGGACGCTGAACAGCGACTAACCTCCGAGTCTAGCATCCTACATAATAGGGAGTATGGAATGTCGCGCTCAAACCAGTGCTGCGAAATTTCAAAATCAGTTTCTGCTTGTATTTTCCGAAACCAAAATTCAGATTCACCGCCTCCCTCATTCATTAACTTTCCAACTGACTGAAACTTCATGCAGAATGGAATGCTTGAGCGCAGAGGAAATATAAATTCCAAAGCATTTATTTGTTTTTATGTGGACAGTTTGAAGGCAGAAGCTGACATCTTCTACATTTTCGAGCATAAGTAAACTGCATAATCTATATCTGGTGCACTTTTGCTCAATAATCCCTCTCATAAGAAGAACGGAAACAAAATTCAGTTTGCTTCTGAAACCGAATATGTCCGAACCTGAATACGCTGAGTCGGGAGAACGAATGACGAGGGAAACGAACCAAACATTTCATTCATCGCAACGGGCATGAATTGAATTTTGTTTTCTTTCAAGTTCACGCAGAGATGTCAATTTTTTCAAGCTCTGGCTCAAACTGATATTATTTACGCCAAGCTATCCACCAGTTTTCATATAACAATCCATTAAACGGAGAAATTTTTGGTAACAACGGTAGGTTTTGCAGCTCTCAAATCGAGAGATAATGGTTGTCATTGGGGATTGCCAGGCATAGCGTAGCTCCCTACTTGGGATCGCTGATGTTTCTGATTTACGTCAATGTCGTGTTTTTAGTACTGAAAACTCCTCGTGGGTCCTGCACGGACCATCTCAGCATGAAACGTTTGCTGATGGTGGTGTAGCAAGAACTGCCTTTGTTGTCTTGGTAATCGAATTCCGACGAAAGACTTTCTGGCAGAGCTCTTCCTCCCAGACTCCCAAAACTTTTTTACTGACGAAGCTCTGCCTGCCAGACCCCAGAACTTTTTAACTGCCGAAAACATGCGGAAAAGGCAATGTCGATTGAGAGGTAGCGGGGGGAAGCAGTACCCTTTCGACTGTCCTGGTTTTTTACTTGTTTGATATGGTCACCCTAAAGACTTATATATTGTTATATTTAGAAAGATGAACTCTATCCGTTTTGTAGTAAAATAGGACATGCTGTGCATATATATTTAATAACTTATTACAAATAAAATGATTTGGTAAGTAAATATATTTTGTTGAACATGCACATTCAACATTGGTCTCGCATTATTTTTATCAACATTTTTATCAAAATTAACAACCACTGAACATGGAAACCAAGAGCGATAAAAACGCTACTCCATTTCTGACATGGAAACATGCCTGTTCAGAAACACACAGTGCGATGAACGAAACATCCGATCATTTTTTACCCTAAATGGTAAGAAATTTACGTTGGTAAATTGTATCATATTTGTTAGAATGCTAAATGGTTAGATAAAATACCGCATTAAAAGCGCTTTTGGTTGGAAAATCATGTGAAATTCAAATAAACCACGACATTATGCGCATCTGTTTTTGGTGTAAGCTGTCGTACAGACGGAAAATAGCCTATTCTAATAAGAATTCTGATAACCGTGTGCAGAATTACAACCACATTTTCCGAAATTTCAAAAACCTGAAATTCGAACTTCGGGCAAAAATCTAAGGCTCCAAATATTTGTGGCAGTACTCAAAGGTATAAAACCTTTGAATAAATGGCCTTGTTTTGCATTAAATAATTTACGCAATTGCAACATACTACGCTGGTCGTTAATGGCATGAACTTTTAATGCTATTGCAATATTTAAACAATATTTACTGTTTTCTATAATTCAAAAACAAGTAAGTTTGTTCAATTTGTATATTTGTCACAGGTCATCAATCTTATTATATTTTATTTAGAAATGCAACCATATGTGACAACCAACTAATACACCGACATTCGTATAAATTCATGAATTTCCTGTCCATGTGTGAACCTGCGAGAAATGGCTCTAAGATTACATTCTATTACGGGCAGCCGGTGCTCTTGCTATTAATTTTCCAAATCTGTGCTTGCCTTACGTTTTGATTGCTGGCAAGTCTACCCGTCAAGACACTACTTTTGTCATCTTTCGAAGTATTCGTTTCAGTTTCAATCAGGATCGGTCCCGAAACCTTGCAGACTCACCATTACTTTTACGACTATTATTATTATTATTAATATTATTATTATTATAGGATGAGATGTTATAAAACATAAAAAAGAAAAATGAAGATCATAATCCATTTTCGCCTACGTTTTACCATTTTTTTATCTTCTCTGGGTGCACGAAGTCCTCTGCCAACGGACCGAGCTGAATAGCAACATTATCATCGTCCCTGTTCAAATTTTGGGCAACACAGTTCGCTGAAAAGCATAACGTTTATGTACGACGTTTATTGAACCGGACGTTTGCAGTACTCCTATGTGCCGTATCATGGTGAAGCCATCCTATTCTTCCTGCAACCGCATCATTTCACCCTAAAAAAGGATTGATGGAAGATGAATGGTGGATTGTGATTTTTGGTACGGGAACACTCAAGGTAAATTAGAATTTCCTTGAAGCCCAGGGCTTTGGTTCATGACTTTCTTATGCAGCCTTCTAAGAAACAGAAGAACCGCACGAATATATGCTTTGACGAGAAACGCTAACTATTTTTTTCTAAATATTCATCAAGATTCCTATCGGCTGGAATGGTTTTCTTTCGCGCATTTCCCGCAGAAGAGAAAACTTTGAAAATACTTAAAAGAACCTTATGAAGAGCACAAACCTGGTGGTTTTTGAGTGGCTCTTAAAAGAAAATTCAACAAAACAGCCACCTGCAAAACTTGAACGAATTTTTTGAACCAACTACTCACCGCTTGTCGGTCTCACCTTTCAAGGGTGTATTTCGGTAGGCGAATGGCACTGTTTTTGCGACCCCAAAACATCGTCTTTCAGCTGGGTTAACTACTGATTGCAGCCGACGATAAGAAATGAGCACAAAACCAGCTGCTCGTCGGCAGTGGTAGGATGTAAAGATTTTTTCAACAAAGGCCTACACGGGGTAGGAGGATATTATATCAGTCTTATGTATGTTATCTCTATGACAAAGGCTCTAAGCTGACCTATGCACACAACTCAGTGTGTACTTCACATTTAGGCAACGAGAACTCAAATAGTGACCGAAAATGTTTGTCCTTACCCTACTGTATACACACTGTTTAGGAAAATTCAGGCAGAGATATAATCAGTGAAAGCTTGCTAGCTATCTGCATTTAGAGACTAATGTTCACTGGATCAAACTGGTTATTCGACAAAGGTTTAGATTATTTCAGTTTTTTGCCTTTCTCATGTAAAGGAAGGTTATGCATTCACTCTGAAAACCGACTATTTAACCGAGGCTCGGTCGGACGAATCTCAGATACCATTTAACTAACTTCGCCGAGTTTGCAAAATGGCTACGTTCTATCCAATCTCACTTAGATCGTGGGCCTGGCTCCGGAGTTATGAGTCGAAGAGTGCGGTCGCACATAAACTTCCCTGAACCATGTAGAAAAGTTATGCAATCGCTCCGAACTTCGGGTTTTAAGCGTTGCTATACTGTTTTCTATACTATTTTTCGGTTATCTTCTCCACGGAACTACATCAAGATATCACTTCATGGGGGGCTCATTGTGCTTTCGTCGCTCCTCTTTCGTTTGCTCACGAGTTTTCCGCAGCTATCTCGGCGCCTTGATTTATGAAATGGCTCAACCTTTGAGCCATTTAGCTCTCGGCTCCTCTCTTGCTTTTCCTCTTCCTCTACTACATTCTCGTCTCAGTTGGCCATTTAGTTGCTGATTTCCTGAGCCATTTTGCTTCTCTTTCCGTGAGTCATTCAGCCCTCAGCCTTATCACAATCTACTCGGATAGTCTCCGGGGACGAACTCATTCTACTGAGATTTCCCCGACGGAGGAATTTATCCCGACACCGTTACCCGCTTTCTTGAGCCATTTAGCTCTCAACTGTATCGGGATCTGCTCGGATATTATTCTGACTCAGAGTTCCCCGGCGGCGGAATTTCTTTTGATGCCGATGTCTTCGTCGCGATCCAATTAGCTTCCAGCCAATTAGAATCAACCCTACTATGAAGTACTTGGCGGTGGATTTATCCCGATACCGATGCTTCCCCAGCGCACAGTGTCGCCAAAACGGACAAAACCTCAAAATTCTGTTTTAGATTTTTCATGATTTAACATTTTTCTCCGTTTGTAAACAGGTGCTTGAATAGAGTCTTCTCAAAATATTAAGACTTGAGGACGAAAGATTTTTTACAGAACTTCAAAGGTGAAATAGATGATCAAAATGCTGGAAAAAATTGTATTCAAACCATGTTATTCGAATGAATATGTCTTTTTAGTTAAGATTCCGATTAGGGGCGAACTGGTTTCATTTGGTAGGTTATTTGCTGGACTTATACTTGCCGTTCGATTTAGTCGAAACAAGACTTTCTTCTTGCTCAGACATGAAGAACAAATAATAAATCGTGCATTAAATTAAAGCTATAATGTGCAAAGTGGCTGTACTTTTTTTGAAACGGTTCCGAAAGGTCGCTTGTAGTTAATGACATTTGAAAATTAGTGTACTTTCCGAAAACGAATGTCTTGTTCTGCCCCGTGGTATGAAAAAAGGTAATTTTTCATAGTACGGCTGAAGGAGACGCATGGTCGTGTTACCCAGAGTTCGTAATATAATTTATAAATGTCTCTCAGCATTATCAACAATTGAAAAATGTGTATTCTGCTAAAACTTTACTAGACCAAATTTTATGAAAATGAATTTTCAGTTATAGTGCACTTTGTATTTGTAAATGTTCAATTTTTCAGCCATCCCAAGTGCCAAAATTTTGAGGTAAAAAAAAATTAAAAGTTTTCATCAAATTCGGACCGCTTTTGAGGTTTTGTCCGACTTTTGTTTTTCGGACTACTTTTAATCTTTTTTTAATCTTATTTATCAAGACTATAATTTGCCCGATAAATCATAATTAAAAATTATGCTCGATACTGCAGTCAACGGTTCCGACGGCTCTCGAATATATCTGCAACGTTGGACTGCATCGGATGCCCTCAGTTGATTCGTGAATTTTTTGTATAAGAGTGTACTATTCAACGGCTTTGCCAGCTTCAGATGCACCTGTGAAGACACAGTAATTCGACAAAAACATTGCCTTGGTACAACAATCCCCTAGCTGAATTTGGATTCCCTGAGTTGGCCTACGATCAAATTAAGTCATCAGTGCAATAACCATCTAATATTAATATTGGATGTAGCAAATCGTCGAATCCTAATGTTAATGAACTAGAAAAGGTCAAGTTCACAATTAGAAAGATTAAAATATTTAATCTATTATTACGCTATTCCCTTGGATCTTAAAAAAGTGTTTATTGAAGCAAAACTTTTTGTAAGACCCAAATAACTGTGAATAAAATCAGAAGAACTTTTGTCCTAGATCTTGAAATGTAATTATCCATCCAACTCAATAAACACGTTCTACAAATGTTGCATCAAGTTCACGTGCATTCAATGGCCTGTCCCACCAACCGTATGTACACAACTCATTACGCCATACACGACTTCACGGAATCCCCCGGCGGCGCAATGAAACAATCAACGTTCACTCCATAATCAAGCCAAATCCTCCGGGAAAACACTCGTGGCTTAATGCACACAAAAATAGCCTCAAACCATGGCAACATTTATCACGTTCATTAGCCATCAAAATTAGCTTTATCTCTTCACTGGAAATGGCTTATTTATTTCACACAAACTGCACTAACTCGCCTCGTGCGCTGGGGTTTTGCATACAGGGATTACTCCGTGCACCTGCTATGGCAGCCAACAGGAAAGAGAGTGCATGTTGGTTTCAACATTTAATGGGAGCCGCATTTGTCACATTCTAGAACGTTCAGCTTTCGCTGTCACCATCAATTCTTCCGCAATGCCATTACTAAATATTTGCCTATTCACCAAATACCTATGCCAGGAAAATAGAGGCGTGAATGCAACGCCACTGAAGGGTTTTAGCAAATAAAGCATATACAGATCAGCTCGTGTTGTTTGGTCGAATCTGATATTCTCTGCATGTGTACCGATAACAAGTCACTTGCTTCATTTGAAGTTCATGGAACAGTTTTTGCGTTTCAAAGTCATGTTTAGCTCAAATCCGACTGTTTGGCGTATTTCATAGAAAAGTGTTGTACTGATTAAATCAAACGGAAAAAATTTATATACAGACAACGCGTGCAATTCTTCACGAAAACAGAGCAAGAAAACGATTTTTACATTGATTGCATATTAATGTATCAAGCGTCTCCACAAGAACCGGCACATTGATGGTCGTATATAATTCATTTTGCTCGAATTCATCTTTTTGGACTTAGTATACCACCAACGCACAATGGTTCAAAACAGGATTTTGAGGCACTTAATTCATTGTAGTCAAAATTGTCCATATTAGTGATTTTACATATTATACAGTGTTTGTGTGTAATCTTTTGGCAATATTATTTAAAACAAGAATGATCGTGTAGGTTATAGAAAATTTAACTTTTGAACCAAAAGAAATAGTGTTGATTGTCTTCGACAAAGTTGTATGGGAATGAATTTTTTTTAATTTTGCAGAAGATATGTTGTTTTTGTCACTTACAGTAATTGAGTTGTGAAACATTTTTTATGATGAACTCAATCGTTACTTTCACGCGGAAACGCCACCCGATTCAGTTTAACTACCATCTCTTCGACTCAAATATTCCAAGACTCTCTCACGTCAAGGATCTTGGAGTCATCATGGATTCGGCACTAACGTTCAAACCACATACATCATCCACTGTGGATAAGACATCAAGACAGGTTGGGTTCATCTTCCGAATTGCGAAAAACTTTAGGAACGTATACTGTTTGAAATCACTCTATTGCGCGCTGGTTCGCTCAACACTAGAATATTCTTCTGCTGTTTGGAACTCCTACTACCAGAACGACGTTGACAGAATCGAGGCCGCCCCACGCCGGTTCATTCACTTTGCACTCCACATCTTCCGTGGTAAAACAAATTTCAGCTCTTAAATTTCCATAAGGGAAAATTGGACTGAACCACTTTGTGCGTTAAGGGCACAAAACCTAACTTAAATTAAGTTTTATTTTTTGTGTTTCGAATTCATCTCGTCAGTAACTAGCACCATGGCTCCCGAGCCAAAAGACAAGAGTTCGTTTTCGCTTTCTCGTCAGCAAACCGGAGCTTCTGTATTTGCTTCCCGGGACATCACTCGGGACAAGTCAGTTGCTTTGAACGTTCACATGTGTCGTGCGAACTGTTTGGACTTTTTTTGTGTCTAACTAGTGCCAATTTGGGCGCTAGTTTAGATACATCGTCTAACTAGACACCCAGATGGTGCTAGTTACTGACGAGATGAATTCGAAACACAAAAAATAAAACTCAAATTTCAGCTCAAAACTCTAAGCATTCGGAGGGACTGCTCTCGAGCCCTGCTCGTCTCGGACTTACTGTCTGCAAGAACCAACTATGGTCGCCAGAGCTCTGTTACCGGACTCCAGCGTGTGTTTAAGTGTGGCGACGGCTTTTGACTTCAACTTGACAGGGAATTCGATAAAACTAAAATAATGTGAATTCTGAAATGTAATTAGTTTAAGTAACCATCATTGGGACCAAGGGGTCTGCTGGTGACGATACAACAAATTCTCATTTTTACTTATAACTGCTTTGTTTCTGATTTTTCATTTCAACAATGTTCAAAGGTATTTTTATCAATATAAAACACACAACTTTTCCGAAGAGACCAAAGAGCTGTTGAAATTTCGTAAGGAGCTTGGCAGATTTTGATTTTTTTTCAGCCTATATGGAAAAAATTGTAATTATTCATTTATGATAGGACTGTGTTTCACATATAAAACAAAGGTTGTCCGCCAGCATCCGTACAGAAATTAAACACTGCTGGAATTTTTCTGTCTAGTGCTCCTGAAGTCGCGTGAATGGCTCACTGAGCGAGTAGGCGCTGGTGCTCAAAGACACTTCCGCTTGATTTTCTAAGTCGGGCAAACTTTGTGTACTAGTACGTCTTCTGGAAGGTTAACACAGATATTGAATGGTTTTGAATGGTGATGTACAATTTCATCTCGGCCCAATTTATTGTATGAATGTTAGCTGCAGGATAACGAAGAATGTGCAGAAAATTGCTGCATTCACTGCAGTTTAAAATATTTGAAAATATTCAGCCAGTTATTGCAGCAATGGTATGGAAAATGTGTATCTTTTACTTGTTCTTCCATATCCTGAAATTAAAATTCATACGATAAACCGGACCGAGATGAAATTGTATATAACCTGTTACAAGATTAATTAAAAATTAAAAATAACCTTTTGGAAGACGCGCTAGTACACAGTTTACATGTCAAAACTGAATTCTACATCCGTGGCTTTTACTTAATTGAATACAAAGCAATGTATTTCATATTTTCCAGTCATCGATGGAATGATTTACTTGCTTCATAATAGCGTTTTCTTTAGACTAAATTTATGACATTAAAACCTGTTAACTCTTAAATGCGCAATGTTATTTCAAAACAACATTTCTAGACAAACCTATAATTAGGGCGTAAACACCAACTATCAAAATTCACTTTTAGTGGAAATATCGGACAATCCATTACTCGTCATTTACAGATGTTCGTAGTAAACAAAAGATAAAAGTTTTATCCTTGAGTAACTGCTATGAACTGTAAATAGCCAGTACCGGTTTGACTGGAATTCTTCTTCAAAGAGAATTTTAACAGTTGGCTTTTACGTCCTAATCACATTTTTGTCGAGATTTCAAGATTATCGCAGCACCGTAACAGAGTTAAGAGATTAACGGCTTTGAGGATTAATTTAGTGTAAAACTACATTTGATTGCAGGAACCATTTTGCGACAGTACATATTTAACCGTGAAAAACACAAATAGTCTTATAGACCCAATTCCCTCATTGTTAATAAAAAATACAATAGAAATTTAAATGACTCTAGCATTTGCTTTATGTTTCAGGTTAGCATAAAAAATCAATGGAAATTGGAAATTACATATAATGTATTCTATTTTCTTGCTCACTCACCAGACGTCAAGTCAAATAAGCGAAAGATAAAAATTATTGCAATAATAAAACAAATGTCGAGTTCCACCTTGTTTGAAGAGTTTTGTGCGAATGAAGTCATTTCGGATAAGATTATAATTAATATTTATTATTAAACGAACAATTAGTAATATTTGCAATCCACACACACACATACACAACCCAACCGAAATGTCCACCGGCACATCAGGATCGATGCCAGTAACATATACGGGATACTGGTCAGGGCGAACGTCTTATTTCCTGGAAGCTGGTACTGGGTTAAAATGGTGGATGTGCTAACAGTACGGCTGCCTCCGTCCCTCTAAAATCTCAGGTAGGTCTCCGGATACGTTTAAAATTCGTCGCCAATAATTGGTGGTACTAGGTTCGGATGAACCATTCTCGATTTTGCACCAATCCGGCTCTGAACACTGCTCCCCATGAAGGATAGTGTCAACTCTAGCATGACCTTCCTGCTTGCATACTTGTGTAGCAGAGCCGTACGTGTGCAGCTTGGTTGTTGTACCTCCTCTCAATTTACGAATAAATCTGGAATTATTCAAGGCAACAACATAGGACCCCTACTGTTTCTATTATTCTTCAACGATGCTGCTTTGCTGCTAGGTGTAGGGTGCAATCTAATTTATGCCGATAAATTGAAATTGTTCCACGTAGTACGATCTATCGATGACAGCATCTGCCTTCAAGAGCTTCTGGATACATTCGTTACCTAATGTCGTAGAACCCGGCTAATTATTAAAAATACCAAGTTATAATTTCCCATGGCATGTTTAGTCCGATACGTTACGGCTACCAAATCGATAGGTAAAGGCTTACTAGAGTTGATTGCGTCAGCGACCTCGACGTCTTGCTGGATGCTATGCTAACCTTTAATCAGCATATCTCCGCTTCGTTTCAAAAATCGGCCGGAATGTCAGAGATACCTATTGTATGAAGGCGTTATATTGTTTGCTGGTTGGTCCACTACTTGAAAATGCTTCTTTCATCTGGAGTCCTCAACAGCACTTAAGGATGGAGCGCTGAAAAAATTTCAGCGGCTCGCCCTACGAGACCTTTCATGGCGGAATCCTCTCGATCTTCCACCATATCCTGCTCGATGTTGTCTGATCGGTCTCGACACACTGGAACAACGTAGAAAGCTCCGACAAGGAGTATTTGTAGCCAAGCTACTCAGCGCTGAAATTAACTCCCGAAAATCCTGTCCCTTAGAAAATTTCGAGCCTCGCAAAATTCTCTACGTTTATCTGGTTTATTACATCCCCCGTACGACATTTCAACGAACCGATAACAGCATGTATGCAAACATACTCCACAGTCGAGGATTTGTTCAATTTTTGTGAACCGTCGGACAAATTCGCACCGAAAGTTTCGTGATCTACAATTTTATAAACTGACTTCTCGTATTGATTGAGACAAACTTTTGTCAGATTAATTATTGGAATAAAAATAATAAATAAATAAATAAATAAATAAATAAATAAATAAATAAATAAATAAATAAATAAATAAATAAATAAATAAATAAATAAATAAATAAATAAATAAATAAATAAATAAATAAATAAATAAATAAATAAATAAATAAATAATTAAATAAATAATTAAATGAATAAATAAATAAATAAACCACAATCAGCAGCAGCAGAAGCTATTCAGCTAGAGATGGAGGAGGAGCAATAGCAGCAGCAGCAGCTGCAGCAGTATTAATAACAGCATCACTGGCAATAGCCAGAACAGAGCCGGGAGAGCAAAACTACACAGAAACCGCTACTAATGCCAGCGAATGTTTTGGTGGAGAAGCTCCATAAGCTTGGGGACGTGAGAAACAATGTTCATAAGGGCATCAAGAAGATGGTTCTCAGAGTCCGAAGGACTGCTGTTGAGGAGTAGCACAACGGCAACACTGAGGGCTGAGGTAACTGAGTGTGCATTGGCGTTTGCAAAGGCTACCGTTTTCTTGGCTTCCCTGAAGCAGGGGAAACAAAAGTTAAGTTTGTGCAAATCGGTCCAGCCATCTCTGAGAAACACACAGACATTACATTTCTACTTATACGCCGTATATGCCACTCAAATGTTTTTCTTTTCAGTGTGTTTGAAAACGGTTACTAACATTGACATCAGTTCTTATTAGATTACTATATTAGTTACTTATAAATTAATTGAGTCTTCATGAAACTTGGCTTTAGATAGAGTAATTTCATGCTTTTTCACTAAATTAAATATATTTATTACAGTGAGTGAGAATTTAAAGTTATTAAAAATGGCTGAAAATGACTTTTTGGTGTACATTACAATCCATCATCAATCTATAAACAACAGTGACAAACACCGAAATGCTCCCAAACCAACAAAATAAAGTTCAAGGAAAAAAGCAACATGGTGTGTAGTTTTATTATGAATACATGCAATGCTTTGGGGTGAAGAATCTAACAAAAAATCTATGCAATAATGATATTTGTTAGTTAATTGAATTGTATTGGCGAAGTAATTTTCTATTATGTAGACTTTTGCACATAGTACCGCGGTTTAATTAGGTCGGCAAGTTATTCGAGATTGGTTGATTCAATAACCAATGAACACATAAAAAGGCCTATCGACCGCAGCTTTGCTTGAAGTTAATCAATCCATGCGCATTACCACGGATCAACTGCACACAAACTAATAGGCATTACCTTCGGCTACCGATACCCATCGTCACCATTCCGATAACCTTTTTCCGAAACAAACCTGGTATTTGTGGATATGCGATACAATTGTGCTTTTGTGTTATTCCGCTTGATTGATTGATCGGTGCTAGCAGGCTGGCCGGGCCCGACTGATTGATTGCGTGAATTTTAATTGATTTATTTGTAGCCAATTTGCATAATCATTTTGTCAATAATGCAAGATGCAAGTTAATAATGAGTTTATCGAATCGCAAACCATCAGTGGAATGTGTAACAGCGCCTTGTGCACAATTCAGGTAGACAGAATTCAATTTGGATCTAGGCGAAAGGTCAGCCGTATCGCAGTAAAGCGAACCAGCAAGTGTCAGCCGATCGAGCGTGTTTCAACTTAATGATTTATTCATCAGATCAGTAGTAGTGAATTGAAAGCCTAGACTAAGGATTAAAGCGAAATGGGCGGAAAATTGATGATGCCCCTGAGATCCAAATACTGTATTTGAGGGGGGACTGTGGGAAGCACTCCATGTTCAACGCTTTCTGTGCCAAGCAACTCACGGTGAATGCCTGCCACGATTGAAGGAAGGGTTGTAGGTGGATCTAAAAACCGTTCCGAAAGACGAAAGCCTGCATGATAGAGGATGAATTATTCATGAGATTAGCTTCAATTGTATGTCCATGTGATGTGTATTTCGACTGTTTGTCTACACTAGGATTTTGTTCACACGGGTAGTGGACCTTCTGGATGGACGAAAGGTGTGGGATTGCATCCCGGACTAGCTGCAGAGAGAACCTAATGTTTTATTTGGTTTACCGTGTAACCTAATTGTCAGACGGACAGTCGGAAGCTCCAAAATGGTTTAAACAGTGACAGGTTTTATTAACTTTGCTCCGTCGTAATATATTTATATTCAGATTCTGATTTTTTTGGGGTGCCAGAAGAATATGCGATGGACAAGCTTGATGGAAAGGATAGCATTGATTCACTAACAACTAGTCAACCAATAAGATCAATATATTTACTTCTTTTCAATTCACGAGCGATTTCGTAATTCGGGGGGTACCTGACATCCAAAAGAGTTAGAGTTATGGTGCCTTTGGCAAAGTTGTTGCATTGTGTCTAGCGCTATATTTGATTGGTTCATATTAGTTCGGAGTCCAACAGCTAGGGCGGCGCTGTTATCAATTTTTAATGGGCCGAGATATAAAGATGGTGTCTACTAGAAAGGTGTTGCATGGCAGGTAATAAAAAGTATTACTTCTGAAGATACCAACTTTGTAGGTCGTACAAGTTTCGAATTATGGCGCATTTTCGAAAACATAATCTGTAAGTTTAATTTTTATCCAAAACATGCCCTATCTCGAAACGTACAGGACTAACAAAATTTGTATCTTTAGAAGATATATTTAAAATGATGCCACCTACAACTTCCTTAAAGACACCATAGTTGCATCAGGCTTTTTTAACAAAGTTGATAAAAGCACCGCCCTAGCGACCAAATTCCGAACTAGTAGCACGCAACCAAATGAGCGCTAGGTGTCACACAGCAAGACGCCATAACTTTAAAACGAAAGATAATAATTGATACCACGTTTTTCATTTTCCGATCACAATGTACCGGTTTCCCTTGATTCCATATTTCTCGGCCAACTTTTTATGTTGAGACATGAATTATTTCACTGAAATTTTCGAAAAGTTTCGCTCAACAATAAACGTTCTTGCAATATATATTAGATAGAAAATAAACATACTTAGCAAGTATGTGAGCGGCACGTACCTTCAGGAAGGACTGTTTGAGCCGAAACGTCAAAGTAAAACGCAATCCAGCTAACATCAGTATTGTATCGAGTTCACCGATATGAGAGCTACAACATAACATTTACAGATGGTGAATCGATGGACTATTTTTTGTTAAAATTTGTTAAAAATTTTTTTAGGGGACGATAAAACTACGCGTGAATTATTTAGAATTTTCAAAAATGCAAAAGCATCAATTTCGGAAAAAAGTGGTTTACGCCCTTTTGAACACCACGCATTGGAATCATCATTGAGAAGAATATAAAATGACCTTCATTTTATTCACAGTATAAATACAGTTATGATGGTCATTCTATTATAAACAATGAACTAATATTAACAAACAGATTGTTTCCCACAAATTAGAATTGCATAAAAGAAACAGAAAGGAGGAGCAAAAGCTCAGTAAATCACCGTAGCTGCCTGAATACAATACGCTAATAGTATTTCGCTTATTACTACAATACATATGGCTATTTTCGTACTTGTCGGACAGAAATGGCCATATCGTAGTGAATATGGCACCATGCCAACCGTTCAGTATCACATCCGGTGTACCTCAAGGTAGCATTCCCGGCCAACTAATTTTCAACATCTTCGTTAACGACTTATATACGCATCTCACCTCTTTTAACCTTTCCTTTACCGACGATGTAAAGCTCTATCGTATCTCGGTCATACTCAAGCGAGTTTTTTCCTATTTTCGATCTGGGTGTGACTGTCGAATACGCCCTGCAATCACTATATTACTCGCTGGTGCGAAGCATCCTGGAATATGCTTCTCCTGTATGGGTTTCTTATATTTATATCTTATATTTCTTCGTGACGCAGGTTTTTGAAGTTCAGCGAGTACAGGAGAAGTTCATACGTTTTGCATTGCGCCTGCTTTCTTGGAATGACCCAATAAATCTTACTTATTACCCCAATCGTTGTCGTCTGATCAGTTTGGAAAGTCTGTCAGCAAGACGCATTTGAAGGCAGCGTTTGGTTGTGTTCGATATCTTACCTGGAAGTATTGAATGCCCTACACTTCTTGAGCAGATACAGTTTAACGTTGCGTTGATTCCGAAGCTCACCTCTATTGGTAGTTCCTTACCACAGGACCAACTATGGACACCACAATCCATTTGATTCGTGTCTTCGTGCTTTAATGTAGTTGATGATAAATTCGAATTTGATATGTCCTAACACATATTTTGTAGTAGAAATAGCTAGTATTAAGGAGTTCAGCCAGTACGAATTATTCGAAGGCGATGATAAAGAAGTGTAAATGTCATTTCTACCTCGATTGAAATGTCTTTTTGTGACATTTTCGAGTGGGACAAATAACGAATACCCTGGTCTGGGTTCAATCCCAACCGAGGTCGTTGAGATTTTCTGAGGTGAAAAATCTGTGATCACGTCATCTTTCGGAAGGGAAGTAAAGCCGTTGGTCCCGGTCCCTATTTTGATGGGCCGATATCTAAGGTTTAGATGGGTGGAGCCACCTCTCTGGCGTCAGTGATTGGCACTAGGTGCGGACAGAGGTCGATTTTGTTTAGTAGATAGTTGTAGATTGTACATTAGAGTGGGACATGGTTATATGAAAAAAATAAAATTTCGCTCCGAGTAACTTTTTGGGTCCCATTTAGCTCCCAGAACAACTCTGCAAATTTTTAGTTCGATCGGTGACACTATATTTTTGCGCCCACTGTTTAAATGGGATTTCGTATGGGGAAAACGTATTTTGCAAATTAATTCTTCCAAGAGTCACCCGTTACCTCCTAAAAATAAATAGATGTATGATTTTTATAGGAAATTTGTCAAGGAAACAAAGTCGAGAAGACCACGAAACGATCTGATGCTTGTGGAAAAAGTTATTAAGCAAAAACCGATTGATGCCCTGAAGATTAATGAAAATTTTACTTTTCATAGCATCACTGCTGCTGACGGTCGAATTATATACAAAATCTTTAATTTTCTTTTATTATGTACAAAAGAAGACTCAATTTATCCCTGAAAACTCTTGCGAAGTGAACTGTCTAGAAAAATGATTTGGAGACATTAAGAGAAGATCAAAACAAAATTGCATATAATTGGACAACCAATAACAGTGGTGCTAGAACCAATGAATATTTTATCGATCGTCAGAGCATCAATTGGTTTCAGCTTAATAACTTTTTTCTCAAGCGTCAGATCGTTTCGCAGTTTTCGAGACTTTGTTTCTGTGTTAAATTTCCTACAAAAACCACATAACGGTTTATTTTTAAGAAGCAATGGGCGACTCCTGGAGGAATTATTTTGTGAAAGTTAATTTTCCCATATAAAATCCCATGTAAACTTTAAATGGTGGGCGCAAAAATATAGTTTCAGGGATCAAGCTAAGAATTTGCACAGATGTTTTAGGACCCAAATGGTACCCAAAAAGTTGCTCGGAGCTGGAATCTATTTTTTGTCCCACCCTATTGTACATCTATCTGCGATACCAGGCAAAGCCTAGATAGGGTGATGAGCCTATTTTCACCATACTAAGCAAGGTGTCTCAATAAATCGGTAATTTCTTGCCTTACAATCAACGGAATGCGTAAAAATTGACATCAACCGCTTTGCTTTGTTGTTAAGAACCAATATAACAACAAAAATGCGTTGAAAACAGTACAATTCTCGTGTTTGAGCACAATGAAAACTCGAATCGAATGCCCCTATTGTTGCGCTACCATTTGACTCAATACGTTGAACAAAGATGGCAGACACTGCTCTAACCAACGGCTTCAAATGGGTAGGGTGATAATAGAAACATGGTCACATAAATATCTTGTTTGAAACTCTCACTGAAAATAATTTAGTGTATGTTGTTTACATTTGCTAAATGTCGATGTAATTTATGGTCCCGGCTATAGTCTTGAAAGAAGAACTGTTCGAGCGCATCTTGATAGCTCGAAGAAAATTCTAGAATGAAGAGCATACCTCTCGTCAATGCCTGCCTTGATGACAATCAAATTTCGTCACTCATTGGAAGCTTCAGGAACGCAATCACAACGGAAGCGCCGAGAACTTTCTGGCGCAAAAGGAGCAGTATAAATATAGCGCATCTGCGTGGCATAATCGTCAGTTGGTTTTAAAATGTGAATATTTACAGAAGTGGTTAATAAAGAGCAAAGTGAAGCTTAGTTTTTTTTGTTGTAAAGTGAATCCTTGAATAGTGTGCTAAAAGACTTTGGATTCCATGAACATTGTTTAAGTACAGTCCGCCGCCAACATAATTTGGTCCTTCGAGCCGGATATTGTGATGTGAAGATAATTCCGGAAATTCGAATTGAATCTTTATGCAAAGTGTATGTCTCTGTGTGGACGCCACTTGGTAAAGCGGTAGTGTTGAAGTAAATTAACAAGCTGCAAGTGTGCAGTAAAGACAAGTTTCGGTGAAAGCCGTTCAGACGCCATATTGGTTTAAGTTGTTCCGGTTCCGAACATTGGGTTTGGAAATCCCTGGTGTCTGGTGGCATGACCAGAAATCGTCAGTTAAGTGTTCCTCTGACCAAACAAGCAACGCTGCGGTTACATCCGTGCAAACAACGTCTTCATCCACTCCCATTAGTAAACAACAAAAAAGAAAGATAAGGCTAGAGGATAAAATGGCAGCCATGGAGCAACTTGATGCTCTCATCCACCGCCGGGGTGTAGCTAAAGGCAAGGTTACCAAAGTGTTTAAAATTATTTGCCCGACCGAAGAGGCGGTAACCCAGTTGACTGAAGCTCAAATTAAGGTTTACACCTGAAAACTTGAGGCTGCCAGAAAAGATTACCAGGATGTTCATGATAAGATTATGGACATGATTTCGGTAGAAGAGCGCGAGATTCATGATCAGCATAATGAAAATTTCGACGAGCTATGCGATGAGGTAGCGATTCTTTGGAGGAGCAGGTCAGTAAATTAAATGGTTCTGCTATTCTCCCAATCATTACTGGACAATCGAATGCCGTTGCTGTACCTCAAGCCCCTGTTGTAATTCAACAACCGCTTAGAATGCCTATCCCTTCGTTTGATGGTCGGTACGAAAGCTGGCCGAAATTCAAGGTTATGTTTAGAGACCTTGTAGATAAATCTCCGGACCTACCGGCTGTTAAGTTATATCATCTAAACAAGGCTTTGGCGAGTAGTGCGGCCGGTCTGATTGACGCAAAAACTATCAATGAGGGAAACTATGCTCACTCCTGGAAAATTCTCGAAGAAAGATACGAAAATAAGCGGCATTCAATTGACAATCATATTCATGAACTTTTAAATTTGAAACGAATGTCCAAGGAAAGCCACAGCGAACTTCGAAATTTGCTGGATGAGTGCATAAGACACGTAGAAAGTCTCAAGTTTCTGGATCAGGAATTCACCGGTGTGTCCAAACAGATTGTGGTACACCTACTAGCAGCGGCGTTGGATAAAGAAACAAGACGGTGTTATGAGTCAACCATCGAGCATGGTCAGTTGCCCAGCTACAATTACACGTTAAAGTTTTTAAAGGACCATTGTTTTATCCTCGAACGATGCAAATCCACAAACCAAAAATCATCTCAGCCGTCTATAAAGTCGTCTATTGCATCTACTAAATCCAATTTCCAGAAATAAATGGCCGTCACATCCAGTGAAACCCAGTATAAGTGTGATTTTTGTGGTAACAATCATCAGAACTTCACCTGCTTGGAACTTAAGTCAGCAAAGATGTGGAAAGGTTAGTAAGAAAAATGTATGCTTCGACTACCTACGAAAGGGTCATCGTGGTAAGGATTGTCCTTCAGATAAGACCTGTTCAAAATGTAAGCGACGCCACCATAGTCTTTTGCATGTAGAAGAGAAAGCCAAAAGACGGACCCAAACTATCTCAAAGGGCTGCATCCAACGTAGACGAGGAGTCGTCAGATTCAAAGCAACCTACAGTAGCTACCTGCTCTTCCAGACAAGTTATGACTATGAAACAAGTATTACTTCTTACGGCTATTGTAGATGGCATCGATCAAAACAAAAAACCCCACCCTTGCAGAGTTTTACTAGATTGTGCGTCCCAAGTAAATCTAGTTTCTCGTCTATTTGTTGAAGCTTTGAACTTAAAACAGCTGCCGTCAAACGTCACCGTGGCAGGAGTTAACAGCACAAAGACTCATTCTTCTAGCAGCTGTGTAGTAGAAATCCGATCCCGTTATTCCAAACCTTCGTGCAAACATAAATTGTTTGGTAGCAGATATGGTGACGGCAGATCTTCCATCGTCGAAAGTTGATTTAAGTATGTTGAATATTCCGCCTGGTTTGCAGCTTGCAGATCCCACATTTTGGCAACCTGGAAAGGTTGACATGTTGTTAGGGAACCAGTGGTTCCTAAGGCTATTGCTATCGGGTGAAATTACGCAGGCTGAAAATCTTCCGACTATGAAGGAAACACATCTTGGTTGGGTCGTTGGTGGTATCTATAACCCAGAAGTGATGGTGAATTCGGTAGTATACTCGTGTTTCATTACTACCAAGGATTTAAGCTCGTCTATCCAGAGATTTTGGGAAGAGGAAAATATTGAAGCCGATGGCTGTTCATCATCTGAAGCTGAGGAATGTGAAAGGTACTTCCGATTAACACACCGATGTGATGATACTGGGAGGTATATAGTAGGGTGGGGCAAAATGATCGTTTTTTCAGCACAGCGCTTTTTTGGTTCCTTTTGGGGTCCCAAACAACTGTGCAAAATTTGGGGTCGATTGGTGTTGACCCGGCGTAGCGCATTGCGTTTGAAATTTGTATGGAGATTAGTATGGGAAAACCTACATTTTTGCATTTTTAATTCCACAGACTACAATTCTTCCTGCAGTATGCCAACAAAGAGATATAAGTGTAGTCCAGGATATACTAAACAACTTTACCGAAGGATGTATGGTGTTAGAATATCTCTAAGCCAAGTTATAGCTGTTCAAAGTTCAATACATCGAATTAAATGCCAAAAATCATTTTTATTGCCAACACTGCAGGTGTAGCAATGGAATTTCATATAGAATTCCAAAATAACATTATTTATATTAGATTTACCACATTGATATGTTTGGATGAATTATTCAAAAGCCTTAGCTCAATTTCATGAGGTAGTTGTGCAATAGGGCGTAGTGAGGGGTGAGGGGGGGGGACTTTAATATGTAGAAATTCGAACTGAAATGTTGTCGAGTTGGAATGTGCAGATGAATTATGTCAAAACATTTACACATTGTCCTACGTATAATAGTAACGATGAAATAAAACATACTGTATCCCTTTGCCTTGACTTTTATCAATAGAAGTTACGTTACAGACTGAATCAACTGATGTCGAGTTGATATATCAGAGAATTATATTTCGGTATAATACGCATGATTTGATAGCATGCTCATTTCTATGCTGTTCGATCACGAGGCGTGAAGCTAATTTCTGGATTTCACCATGAAATCCACCAGATCCCTACATCATTTTATGCTTCAGGTGATCGAACAGCATCGAAATGAGCATCCCATCAAATCATAGTGCGTATTAAACTGAAATATAATCAATGCAATCCTCTGACATATCAACTCGACATCAGTTGATTCAGTCTGTAACGTAACTTCTATTGATAAAAGTCAAGGCAAAAGGATACAGTATGTTTTATTTCAACGTTACTATTTTGCGTAGGATATTGTGTAAATGTTTTGAAATAATTCGTCTGAACATTCCAACTCGACAACATTTCAGTTCGAATTTCTACATATTAAAGTCCCCCCCCCCCCTCACCCCTCACTACACCCTATTGCTCAACTACCTACGGTCATGAAATTGAGCTAAGGCTTTTGAATAATTTATCCAAACATACCAATGTGGTAAATCTAAAATATATAATGTTTTTTTTTTTTTCAATTCGTTTATTTGATAAGGCAGGTTTGCGTTAGCTTAAAGGTGCCAATTTTGTTTTGTTTTACATTTTAAATTACTTAAAACTAGGGGCTTACATATTGATTTTTGAAATTAAACTAAGGCTAATTTATAGCTATACATATACACAAGGGGGTAGTATAATTTTCGTAAGATTAGAGGGGTCATTTAGTTTTTATGGCAATACGGTTTGACATTTTTAGCAATGAGATTATTGGAGCAAATAATGTTTAACTAAGGGGGAAAATTTTTACGACTATCTTAAAAGTAGAAATAATTAGAGGGCGTGATTAAATTTTGTAAAGATTCGGAGACATTAATTAGAGTTATTTTATGTGGTAGTAGAGTTGGGCATTTTCAACGAGATCATATAATATAATAGTTAAAACTAGAAAAGGCAAGAAGAGCTAAATGCTTCATGAAGATATTTGGGGGGGGGGGGGGAAGGGGTGTTACTTCTGTGTATAAGAGTCAGGGGAAGTAGGGTGGACAAACATGGCAGGGGGAGAACATTATTTCAGTTTCAGACTTCGGGAGATCAACGGATGGATTACAGAATCAGGGTGGTCTTCATCAGGAAGAATCATGTACTGGGACGCCGGGTGGTCGTTCTCGAGATGGCAGGGGTTTCTCCAGACGATTTCGTAGTGCGGCTCAGATGTTGATCGGCTACATTTCGAGTTGTGCGTGTGATGTTCGTGCTTTAGGTCCCGTGTTTGTTGGCTCATTCGACAGGGATGTTTTGTGTCGCCTTGGAGTCGCATCAAACCATCGTGGGTGTATGGTACAGGTGGAAGAGAGCGCTTCTGAGAATGATAAGGAAAAAGGGGCAGTTAAAGGTCGGGACATCACACGAATGAAGTCACGACCCACATCCATCCCCTTGAACCAAGGTTTCGTCGATACCTTAGGGACTATCGAATGTAGCTACCTTCCTAGCTCCCCATTGCTCCACGAGGTTTGCCAACTTTCGAGGGTTCTCTGATGAGTAATACTGAAAAATTCGTGGAAGCAAATTGGTCTTTCAAAAACGTCACCTTCAATGGCACCCACCTTAGCTAAGGAGTCCGCCTTCTCATTGCCCGGAATGGAGCAATGAGAAGGGACCCACACCAAGGTAATCTGGAAAGATTTGTCAGATAAAGCACTCAGTAGCTCCCGTATTTTCCCCAAAAAATACGAGGAATGCTTTCCATGTTTCATCGAGCGAATAGCGTCAATAGAACTCAGACTATCCGAGACGATGAAGTAATGGTCTGCGGGTAATGTGTCAGTGACTCCAAGGGTATACTGAATAGCAGCTAGTTCTGCGGCGTAAACTGAAGCAGGGTCACTGAGTTTGTAGGAGGCGGTGAACTTTTGATTGAAAATACCGAAGCCAGTGGACCCTTCGAGGTTTGATCCGTCAGTATAAAACATCTTAGAACAGTCGACTTCTCGGAATTTATTATAAAAAATATTTGGAACCACTTGTGGGCGTATATGGTCCGGAATTCCAATAATCTCATCTTTCATGGATGTGTCGAAGAAAACAGTAGATTCAGAAGTATTTATGAAATGCACACGGTTGGGATTGTAAGAAGAAGGATTAATATTTTGCGCCATGTAGTCAAAGTACAGGGACATAAAACGGGTCTGAGAATTGAGCTCAACAAGCCTTTCGAAATTTTCAATCACCAACGGGTTCAAGATATCGCATCGAATGAGCAATCGATATGAGAGTTCCCAAAATCGATTTTTCAGCGGGAGAACGCCCGACAGGACTTCGAGACTCATCGTATGGGTCGACTGCATGCACCCTAAGGCGATACGCAAACAACGATACTGAATTCTTTCGAGTTTGATGAAATGTATGTTCGCGGCGGATCGAAAGCAGAAGCATCCGTATTCCAGTACCGACAGTATCGTTGTTTGATACAACCTAATTAGGTCTCCTGGGTGGGCACCCCACCACGTTCCGGTTATTGTACGAAGAAAGTTGATCCTTTGCTGGCATTTCTGTTTCAGATACCGAATATGGCATCCCCAAGTACCTTTCGAGTCGAACCAGACCCCTAGATATTTTACTGTGAAGACCTGAGCTATAGTTTGACCCATTAATAGAAGCTGTAGTTGTGCTGGTTCACGCTTCCTTGAAAATACAACTAGCTCAGTTTTCTCCGTGGAGAATTCGATACCCAGCTTAATAGCCCATGCAGACAAATTGTCCAAGGTATTCTGTAATGGTCCTTGTAGATCGACAGCTTTGGGTCCCGTAACAGACACCACGCCATCGTCTGCAAGTTGTCTTAACGTGCAGGAATTGTCAAGACATTCATCAATGTCGTTGACGTAGAAATTGTATAACAGGGGGCTTAGACATGAGCCCTGGGGAAGGCCCATGTAGCTAAATCGTGATGTCGATAAGTCACCATGCGAAAAATGCATGTGCTTTTCCGACAACAAGTTTAGTAAAAAGTTGTTTAAAGTCGCTGAAAGACCATGCTGGTGCAGCTTCTCTGAAAGAATGTTGATAGAAACTGAATCAAAAGCCCCCTTTATATCTAGGAACACTGATGCCATCTGCTCTTTACTAGCATAGGCCATTTGAATTTCGGTTGAGAGCAACGCAAGACAATCATTCGTCCCTTTGCCTTTGCGAAAGCCAAATTGTGTATCTGACAGTAAGCCATTTGCTTCGACCCAATTGTCGAGGCGGGATAGGATCATTTTCTCGAACAACTTCCGGATACAAGATAGCATTGCGATCGGTCGATACGAATTGTGGTCGGAGGCTGGTTTTCCTGGTTTTTGGATGGCGATGGCCTTCACTTGCCTCCAATCGTGTGGGACAATGTTAGCCTCAAGAAACTTATTAAATAAGTTCAACAAGCGTCTCTTGGCAGAGTCTGGCAGATTCTTCAACAAGTTGAATTTGATTCTGTCTGGCCCTGGAGCTTTATTGTTACACGACAAGAGAGCAAGTGAGAACTCCACCATCGAAAAAGGTGTTTCGTTCGCGTTATCGTGACTGGACGCGGCGCGGTAGATCTTTGCGGGGCGGAATCCGGACAAACCTTCTTGGCGAAATCGAATATCCAACGGTTTGAATATTCCACGCTCTCATTAGTACTGTTTCGATTTCGCATACGTCGGGCTGTTCCCCAAAGAGTGCTCATCGATGTTTCTCTCGTTAATCCGTCGACGAACCGGCGCCAATAACCGCGTTTTTTGGCTTTCATCAAACTCTTCATTCGCTTGTCTAACGTCGCGTACTGTCGAAAACTAGCGGGTAACCCGTCGTTCCGGAAGGTCTTAAACGCGGCGGCCTTCTCTGCGTACACGTCTGAGCACTCTTTATCCCACCAGGGATTGGGAGAACGTTTTTGTATGTTCGCGCCGGGTACTGGCTTAGTCTGAGCTTGATTCGCGCTGTCGAGAATCAAGCCAGCCAAAAAGCTGTACTCTTCCTCCGGAGGAAGTTCTTGAGTAGATTCGATGTTGTCGGATATCGCGGCAGCATAGCTCTTCCAATCGATATTTCGTGTGAGGTCATACGAAATATTGATTGTTTCCAATGGCCTTGAGCCGTTATTGATTGAGACTACGATCGGCAGATGGTCGCTACCGTGGGGATCAGGGATTACCTTCCACGCGCATTCTAACTTTAGCGAGGTCGAGCAAAGGGATAAATCTAATGCGCTTGGGCGCGCTGGTGGGGGAGGAATCCGTGTCATTTCACCCGTGTTTAGAATTGTCATGTTGAAGTTGTCGCAAATATTGTGAATTAAAGAGGAACGGTTATCATCATAAAGACAACCCCATTCCGTACCGTGAGAGTTAAAGTCGCCTAAAACTAGTCGCGGTGCAGGCAGGGATTCTATGATGTCATGTAGCCGGCGATGCCCAATCGCGGTGTTGGGGGGAATATATATGGAAGCTATGCAAAGATCTTTGCCTTTGGTTGTTACTTGACAAGCGACAACTTCAATACCTGTTATCGAGGGAAGGTTAATTCTGTAGAAGGAATAGCGCTTTTTGATCCCCAAAAGCACTCCTCCATAGGGGGTGTCTCGATCCAGGCGAATAATATTAAAGTCGTGGAAGTTGAGATCTATGTCGGAAGTTAACCAAGTTTCACATAATGCAAATGCATCGCAACTCAAATTATTTATTAAAATTTTGAAGGAATCGATTTTCGGGATGATACTTCTGCAATTCCACTGTAGAACAGTGATCAAATCCGTGACCTCGTTCGATGAGTTAGCCATCGAGGGATACAATCGCTGAAAGGAGGGGCCATTTAGCAGTCAACTGCTTCAAAAATGTTCTTACTGTAGGGAGAAAAGCTAACATAAGACTTTTAATAGGATCAGTTATATTGAAAGTTTTTATTATCCAGTCCACAATGTCCGAGAGTTTGATAATTCCAGTGCCGCGATTATTCTCGAACTGAAACAGAGGAACACTTGGGATTTTTGATGTTCCGGGAAGTGCTGGGAACTCCTTCTCTGAGTTTAATCCTCCGAGACCAGGAGCTAATTGCTTCGGTTTGGTTGCAACACTTCCAATAGATGTGACTTTCTGAGTCCCGTCAAGGGATACCTTCTGGCCTTTACAACGAACTTTAGGAGAGGAAATGTTCCTCCTCTTCCTATAACTTCTAGGCGCCCTAGTAGATGTTCCCTCTTGTGGGTCATCAGCCTCGCCCTCGTTAGGAGGCAAGTGAGCATAGATGTTTGTTGAGGTTGGTGGTGTAGCTTTCTTTAGCATTTCTGCAAAAGAACGTTCGGATCGTCCAGCAAGGGAACGTTTTAGTTTATCCCCGCGTAGTTTGTACGCGGGACATGCCGAGATATCATGCAGATTCTCTGCACAGTAAGGACACTTCTCAGCATTCTCACTGCACGAATCATCTAGATGATTCTCCCCGCATTTTCCACAGCGGGCCTTATTGCTACAATGGGTGGCTGTGTGACCCAATTGTTTACACTTTGTGCAATTCATGACCCGCGGCACAAACAGACGCACAGGCAGACGAACCTTGTGCAAGAGGACGTAATTTGGCAAAGCGGTACCAGCGAAGGTCAACCGATAAGAGTTTGATTGGGGGTACGTTTTTGAACCATCCCCCGCAACTACTACTGAGTGCAAACGCTTGCACTCGAGTATTTTCACTGGCTGAAGTAAGCGGTCTCTGAAACGGCCAACCCCGTACTGCAGCAGATCCTCGCATGTCAAACTGTCATCGGTGACAACGCCTTCAGACTGTACTTTCACAGCTGGAATATACACGTGATAGTCCTTCGTAAAGTGCTCGCAGCAAGCAATATCGTTTGCCTGCTTTGAGTTAGTCAGCACGACCCTCAGCCTGTCTGAGCGGACCTTTTTTATTTCGATCACAGCCGAGAACCGTTCCGTTAGGTCTTTTGAAATCTGTAATAGATTCAGCGATTTTGTTTTGGGCCGAAAGAAGACCACAAAGGGACCGGTCGAGAGCTCTGGATATTGTTTGGGTCGGGGGAGAGCCTTAGGAGTCGACTCGATCTCCATTTGGCCATCCGGGGAGGAAGCCATCGACACCGTCAACGCACGGGGTCAGCACCCGCGCAGACGGGAAAAAGCCGTAAATGTATCAAAAAGGTAGATTTCACTTATCTGTATACTCGTTTCCCACGACGCACCAGTCCAGCTTAAATAGCTGGTTATTGTTCAATCCTCGCTTTACGAACAAAAGGTTGAGGAATGTGGCCTAACGATTAACACACGCACAAAAGAAAATAAAAGTCCAAACCGAAGAGGCAGAGAATGGCAAAATAACCTTGAACGCGGATTACTGCACTGTTCTTTTTCCAACAGACCGAAAACAAAACACTTCTATCTCGATCGAGCGATGCGTAGAGACTGAATATATAATGTTATTTTGGAATGCTATATGAAATACCATTGGTACACCCGCAGTGTTGCCAATAAAAATGATTTTTGGCATTTAATTCGATGTATCGAACTTTGAACAGCTATAACTAGGCTTAGAGACATTCTAACACCATACATCCTTCGGTAAAGTTGTTCAGCATATCCTGGACTATACTTCTATCTGTTTTTTGACATACTACAAGAAGAATTGTAGTCTGTAGAATTAAAAATGCAAAAATGTAGGTTTTCCCATACTAATCTCCATACAAATTTCAAACGCAATGCGCCACGCCGGGTCAATACCAATCGACCCCAAATTTTGCACAGTTTTTTGGGACCCCAAAAGGTACCAAAAAAGTGCTGTGCTCGGTTGATGTGGCTATGATTAAGTTTTTCCATATAACAATGCCCCACCCTAGTATATAGTTCAGTTACCTCTGAGGAATTCATTAAGTGAGATTGGTGATTCCCGACGGATGGCTTTGAAACGGTTCTATGCCATGGGGGGAAGACTCGCACAGCCGCCAGAACTGAGGAAACAATATGTTGAGTTTATGGACGAATACGAACGAATTGGTCACTGTAAGGAAATTTTCGAAGCTAAGGATGAACCAAATAAGTTGAAATGGTATTTGCCTCACCATGCTGTGCTAAAACCGTCCAACACCACTACTAAATGTCATGTGGTGTTGATGCATCGGCGAAGGTTGTAAATAGCTCGCTCGACGACGTTCTTATGGTGGGTGTTATTAATCAAAGTGATCTACAATCCACTATTTACCGTTTCCGTGAGCCACGGTATGTTTTGACTGCCGATGTCACAAAAATGTACCGGCAAAACAAAGTAGATGAGTGTCATACTTCCCTTCAAAGGATATTTTGGAGAAGAGATCCATCGGAGTCGGTCCGAGTACTAGAGTTGACCACTGTCACGTACGGTACGGCGTCGGCTCCCTTCCTCGCTACGAGAGCCTTGCAGCAATTGGCCATAGACGAAAGAGATTGGTACCCTTTAGCCGCGGACATTGTAGAGAGAAGTTCCTATATTGACAATGGCTTGTTTGGCTTCGACGAGTTGGCTAGAACGTTGAAAGCCCAGTCAGAACTGATCAATCGTCTACGCGCTGGAGGTTTTCCCTTCACAAGTGATCATCGAACGATGAACGTTTACTGCAGAATATATCTAATGCTGATCGAGACGAACTTGTGAGCCTACAGGGATCTGATACAAACGAAGTGATTAAGACCCTTGGATGGATGTGGGATCCCGTCGCAGATGAACTAATGTTTGTTTCTATGCCTACCGCCAACATTCAGCCAACCAAGAGACAGGTACTGTCGTCAATCGCCAAAATATTCGACCCTTTAGGTCTAGTTGCACCAGTGATTGTAATCGGAAAGCTGTTAATGAAAGATATATGGGAGGAAAAGCTAAATTGGGATGAAGCCATTACTGAAGAATTACTTATCAATTAGAAATACTTCCAAAATTCCATCAGCCAAATGCATTTGTTGCGTATTCCTCGACAAGTGGTGGCTTCAAATGCTGTTGCTTTTGAACTTCATGGTTTTGCTGATGCATCAATGTTGGCTTATGGTGCATGCGTATATATCCGGTCTATCGTTCCTGATGAAGCAGCTGTTGTTCGATTGTTGTGTGCAAAATCGAAAATTGTCCCGAAATCCGTTTTAACCATACCAAAGAAGGAGTTGCTCGCCGCGTGTCTGCTACATCGTTTGGTGAAGAAGGTGCTAATTGCTCTCAATCTCAACTTTAGAGATATTGTCTTGTGGACCGACAGTCAAATTGTTCTGGCTTGGTTGCAGAAAAATCCCAATCAATTGACAACATTTGCAAAAAATCATGTGGCCAAAATTGTTTCCGGCAGTGATCAGTTGCGTTGGAGATATGTCAATACATCTGATAATCCAGCCGATGTGGTATCTCGTGGGCAGTCTACAGAGAAATTGGCACATAATGATTGTTGGTGGAACGGTCCGAGATTTCTGACGAGTCAGTTCTACGACATGGAAGTCCCTTCGCCACTGTCTGATGTGGATATTCCCGAAACAAAATATGTTGTAACTGTAAATGCTTCGACGCAATTAGAAGAATTGCCAATATTCAAAAGATTTGAATCGTTCCGAAAACTCCAACGTGTTCTGGCTTACGTTTTGAGATTTGCACGTAACTGCAGAAAGACCAAGGAAATTTATACCCTGGATGAATTTACCACAATTTCCGAACTGAGAGCATCGTTGAAAGGCAATCGTTCGAGTTATCCAGCATCAGAACTTATTTGATGAGCTAATAAGGTTGGAGTCAGGTAAGACTTGTAAGCGCATTCAGAGTTTAAGTCCATGGTTCGATGACGGTCTTTTGAGAGTGGGAGGAAGGCTGTGGCTTGCCGCCCATCTTACACCTAGTCGCAAACACCAGTGGATATTGCCTCCTAATAATCCCATTGTACAAAGCCTTCTTAAAGCTCTTCATCGAGAGAATCATCATGCTGGTCCATCGGCTCTGATGGCCATTAGTCGAACACAGTTTTGGATCTTGAAGCCCCGATCCACGTTGCGTAAACTAGCTCGTATCTGTGTGAAATGCTTTAAGGCGAAACCGCTTTTGGCATCTCAAGTTATGGGGGACTTACCTGAAAGTCGGTGCGATCAGGCTCCTGCATTTCAGAAGGTAGTAGGGAGTAGATTTCGCGGGGCCTATTCTAATCAAACAATCCGGTCGCAAGGTGGCACCGTTTAAGGGTTACATTTGCGTTTTTGTTTGCCTGATTACCAAGGGAATCCATCTTGAAACTGTGGAAAATCTCTCGACCGATGCTTTTATGGCGGCCTTAGCATTCCCGACGAGGACTTCCTGAGCATATCTTCTCCGATAATAGAACCAATTTTGTGGGAGCTAAACACGAACTCCATGAATTGTACCAGCTTTTTCGGCAACAACGAACAGAACAAAGGCTTTTTGAGTTCTGTCATCCACGTGAAATCCAATGGAAAATGTTTCCACCCAATGCTCCTCATATAGGTGGCATATGGGAAACAGGAGTAAAAAGCACGAAGTCCGTCCTAAAGAAAGTATGACAAACAGATACTCTTACCTTTGTCGAATTCTCAACATTCATATCTGTGAGATTGAAGCTCTCTTGAATTCTCGACCCCTTTATCCTTCTTTCGATAATGCAGCGGATCTCGAATCGTTGACTCCTGGAGACTTTATGATTGGTCGTTCACTTACTGCGATACCGGAGCCGACCTACGAAAAGATACCAGTAAATCGTCTCTCCCGATGGCAGTATATTCATCACTTACGGGAAGGTTTCTGACAACGCTGGTCCCGGGAGTATTTAATGGAGCCTCAAACAAAGGGGAAATGGACCAAAAAAACAGGAAAATCTCCGGACTGGAATGGTTGTCCTGATAAAGGACGACAATCTTCCGCCCCAGCTATGGAAGTTGTGAAAAATAGAAAAAAGTTTCTCTGGACCAGACAAAATGGTCCGAACAGTGGAGCTGCGCACGAAATCTGGAATACTTACGAGGCCAATCCATAAACTCGCACCGCTTCCAATTTTGGACAATCTTACTTCTGAATCTTGTAATGTACCCGTGGGGAGGATGTTCGAGCGCATCTTGACAGCTCTAAGAAAATTCTGGAATGAAGAGTGGTCGAGGGCGTCTCGACAGCTCGAATTAATTTCTAGAATGAATGCCGTCTCGTCAATGCCTGCCTTGATGACAATCAAATTTCACCACTCATTGGAAGCTTCAGGAATGCACTCACAACGGAAGCGCCGAAAATTTTCTGGCGCAAAGGAATATAGCGCATCTGCGTGGCATAATCGTCAGTTGGTTTTGAAATGTGAATATTTACAGAAGTGGTTAATAAAGAGCAAAATGAAGTTTAATTTTTTTTGTTGTAAAGTGAATCCTTGAATAGTGTGCCAAAAGTCTTTGGATGCCATGAACATTGTTTAAGTACAGTCCGCCGCCAACAAGAACCTTGAAAGAAATGTCACAATAGAAATTGTGATACTCCTCGGAATCTATCATTCTACCGTATCTCATGTGATAAAATTACTCAAGGAGTAAATCCTCCAAATGCTCCAGAATGCTAGAGCCCAATGAAATGCCTCTTAATACTCCATCGGTATTGTGAATAACTTGGTGAAGGAGGCCAAAATGACGATTCATGCATACTTATACAGCCGTATTCTGCATTTCGACGGATCGCTTTTTCGAACGAATGTGATTTGCATTCTAATATAAGTATTCCGTTCTCTGAAAATTGCGAGAAAATCAGAATTTCGGATATTTAATAATGTCAGTTTTTATTTTTAAATATTTTTGTCGTGACTAACGACTTTTCAAAATTTCGGAAGAAAAATGATGTAAGGTTTTGAACGCTTATATATTTTGTTGTACTGAATGGATTTAATCGATTTCTTCGGCATTTTGTCGAAAATATTTGTACCAATGTTGTATTAAATTTTGGAATATGTAGGACATTCATTATCAACGGAAAAATAATGTTTTGAAAATCTTTCGAAAACGACTCAGAAAAGTGAAAATTTTCAGCCCATCCCGCACAGAGCCGTCAATATGGTGCACCAACCGAACAATAAAATAATGAAAATTTTATATATAGGTCCACTACATGTCGTGACTACTCGTTTGACTTGTAATTCAAATCGAATGATACTCAATGAAATATGTGGGAATGTTTCAAGTTATTCTTTATAATAATTATGTTGGTTCTGAAAAGAACCTTTGTCGTTGGCGTCTGCGTTGATAGGGGATGCGCTGAATTCTAAGCTCGTTGAGACATTCATTCATGAAATGAACAAATTTCATATTTTCTTGCTTTGAAATATCAATGTTAAAATCTCTCGAAACAACCATCGGAATCTTTTTCCTAGCGTACAGAAATGAATCACGCTTAGCGAAAAACTAGGGGCGGGTAATGTCCGGGACATAATCGCGATTATCATATTCTTAAAATTCTGCTTGTATCTCTTTCAAATGGCTAAATTTTACGCATTAAGTTCGATTCACCGGGCTCAGCGAAATTTTCCCGTTCGTTAATCTATTCAGTAAAACAATTTTATTACCGAGTTCTCCGCATTGAATACAGGTCAATAATTTCATATAATGATTTCAACAAGCAGACAATGCAAAGTTATTGGAGTGTTTTCAAGTGGTTTTAGTGGAGGTAGCAACATAAAATCGTGGACATTTTACAATAATTCTCCTTCACCCTGCAAAACCACGGGGTTGGCAGCAGAGGGTTAGGTTGTTTGGAAGAGATGACAGTTATTATATTATAACTTAAAATATAAAATTGTTCTATAAATTGCAAAGTTATTGCCGTGTTAACCTGAAAATTTGTCATTTCATTCATATAGGAACAATCATTGATATTATGTCAATTTATGCTTTGCAAAATTTGATATAACTTCGAAGTGTGGTCACGACCAAGGATGCAAAATGCCTACCTTTTCTGCGGCTGTAATTTTTCTGCCTACATTCTCATCTCTCTCTCGATGCTGCTGTCATTCGCTAGTGCAGGACGCCCAGCGCTGTACGGCTGCCTGTGTGCAAAGCAGTAACATGACAAAAAACTACTGTCCCCAGTACAGCCACCAGACGCGAGCGGTACAGCTTCTCTTTCCTTATTTTACATTTTTTAATATTTTCAATCTTTTTAATATTTTTATTCAAAAATTACGACAATGAATGCGGCTCATTTATGCCACGGCCGGCATCAACGCTTTCGTGTGCGGGCCTCTCCCTTTGACTATGCAGAGAAAAATGTACAAAGCGAGAGAACAAACTTTACTACGCCACACTCTCACCGAGCAGCAAAACAAAAATGTATTCTACAGCTGTACGGGAAAATGTACTCGGTTTGGCTACCGTTCTGGCAAGAGCTGTAGAGATGCGTCGCTGTAGCGGGCTGTATGGCTTGTTCAAATGTAAATATACCGAAAAAAATGTAGTTTATCGGTACCGTTGGCATCCCTGGTCACGACACCCCTGTTATGTCATATACATTACCTACCCATCTTTTATATACTCGTGCAGCATAGGAAATTTTTAAAAGAATTTGGTATTTTGGTAAAATCAGTATTTTGCAATCTAAAATCAATATGTATAATTTCGATTCGATTAAAAGATAGATCCCGTTAGCAATAACCGGAACAGTGCTCCAATAAAAAGATTTCTTTTGTTGCATAAATTTTTAAAATATCCAAACAATCCAAAAACAAAACTCGGCACACCCATACGTAGACAAACCCACTGTACGATGACTGAATCCCCTTGAGCCTTCCACAGCAATTTATGAACGAAACCTTCATAAACAAACCTCCTGCCCACAAGATGCCATTAACCGATAAAATCAATAACCAAAACATCCATCGTTCACGTTTCTGCCCTGAATAACAGACCAACCAATGTGCGCTATCTGGTACAGTCCACTGGGAAACCGCATCATCAGTATGCGTCTACGGTAGAACGATTTTTGCCCTCCGGGTTCAAACATTACTGTCGATCCATTTGTGTTTCTTGAGATCCTGTTTAGTTTCGTTTCTTTTCAATCGAAGACTCCCATTGAATTCACCCACACCCTCATCCTCTTCTGCAATGCAGGTTCATCGCGTTTTCCGAATGTTGAGCATTGTATCCATTTCCTCGGTTAGAATGAAATTTTTTCTCCGGTTTCCAGCCCACTGCCAGTCCCGCAGCTCTTGTGATTTCCCTTGTGATCCGATTCTTGTTGTTTTTCGATCCCTGGCGTGTTCGCTTTTAATGTGTTTGGTGCTTATCTTAATTTACCGCCTGTTCATCGCATCCCCTGCGAACAAGGATCAGATTTCTGCCTTCGTCAATGAATGGCCCAACTCACGACGTACAGCGACCAAACAACCAGCTGAACATTGTATCAGCTATTTTTCATAATGGAACATTTCTTTCTTTGATCACGTTTTCTTTTAGGATTTTCGTTTCACTGTTGTTGTGAGAGCTATCTTTTCCAACCAAAGCAGTGAGTCTTTTCACCAGAAACAACAAGTAGCTAATATACCCGCGACTTTTATTACACGCCGTTATCGTTCGACCGGATAAAATGGACGGAACAACCAGAGAAACAACTACAGACCAAGGTTTATTACTTTTTAAGAAGGTAATTTTCGTGATTTTACGAGCTATCGTAGTTTGTTTCGCGAATTCAGTTGGTCGTCAGATGAGTAAGGTTGTTCATTACAACTTATTAGCAATGCCCAGAACGGTTCACAACAACCGAGAGATAATATAAAAAAAATTCTTCAGGATCGAAAACATTGTCCGTTGAACGCTAAACGGATTGGCCAAATAAAAACACCTGGCATCCGCAAATTTAATGGCTCGGCGGTGTGTGCAAACGGGCAGAAAACTGTAGGTATATAATTTCACAGAAAATTGATTTATTTGCAGACGAATAGCGTGACGTGTCAGGCAGAGGGGAGCACATTTAAATTCAATGAACAATGTTCGATTCGGTTTGTAGATGTGGGTTGTACATGTTTTCCATCAAATGCCATTTGGAAAAGTTTGAAATATACATGAGCTCAGTGCTAGCACAAATCGGATGTGGATGGAGGCGACGTGACGGGGAACAATTCAACTACAAGCATGTTAGGCGAATGCATGATGGACACGCTTTCAAAAATTTTGCATTGAATTTTTTTCCAAATTGCTGATAATATTCGTGCAAAAGCGAGATTTTCTAGTATTTTTTCAGATTTTGAACAGTGTTTGAAAAAGTTGGCACGAATATAAATTTCATTCGTCCCAATAGGTGGAATCTTCAAAGATTTGATTTCGGCGATGATTATCTTTACTACGAATACCGCTCTGTCGGATCATTCTGCGACATCGATCAATGTGCGGTGATAGATCCGAAGGATCCTGTCTGGAAAACTCTCGAAGTACGTATTAAAATAAATCTATTCTGAGGGGCGGGCATATTGTAGTCGGTAAATAGATCTCCTGGTACGCAACTCACCTGGGTTCCATTCCCAAACCCGCACATAGGTTTGGAAAATTTTCGAAAGAGTTTTTTTTTTGAATTGACATAAAATGTCGACGTTTCACGCATTTTGAACACATTATTTAAACATTTAGCATCAATAATACGAATTAGATTTCTAAAATTTCATGTATTCTCCTCCGTTGAAAAATAAATTCATTATCGGCTTATGTGGGAATTGCATATGTGACCGAATCATCCAATTATTTTATAAAGGTCTCTTGGAATAATATACCTTTCATTTGAGACTCAATTTGTGAAAAACGGCCTAACCATTTCCGAGCAACCGATTTGACTTTGTTAATTTTGAAGGATTTTTTCCTGGGTATTCCGAAGCCGTCTATGGTTAACGTGGTCAACGAGACTTTGGTTGGCCGTCTTACTTACCTTACCGTTCAGGCTAGAGCCTTGTTGTCTCTTGCTGTATGCAGAAGCCGTGTCCACTCCACTCGATCCATTGCTGCTTGTCGCCAGACTCGCAGTCTTCGAAGGGTCCGCAGGTCGTCCTCTATCTGGTCAATCCACCGTGCTCACTGTGCGCCCCGTCTTCTTGTTCCTGTAGAGTCGCCCTCAAGAACCATCTTCACCGCCATTCTTACGATGTGTTCAGCCCACCGCAAACGTCCTATTTTTGTGGTATGCGCGATGGATGGTTCTTCCAGCAACTGATGCAACTCATGGTTCATTCGACTGCGCCGCGTTCCGTCTTCCATCTGCACGCCACCATAAATGGTACGCAACACCTTTTGTTTGAAAACTCCAAGGGCGCGTTGGTCCTCCACGAATATAGTCCACCGGTCTAATGAGCGTATTGCAGAAGATCAACTTCGTGCTGCGGTTAATTTTGTTCGACGATTTCCCGCCAAGATCCGTCTCTGAATTTCTCTGCTGGTATCATTGTCGACGGGTAAGTTGGCGGCGTGTGAGGATATGCCAAAAACTAAGCAATCAAATGGAGATTCAATTACGTCAAGGGTCCTATTGGAGTGCTGAATGTCTTTTCGAAAAAAACTGTATGTTAACCGACATTTGCTATTATATTTCAGTTTCAATACCTCGGCATTTTGACTTTGACGCTTACTCCCTCTTTAAAACAAATTTTCGAAATTTTTCGTGCAATTGGCCGGAATAAATGTCTCCTACATTGGCGAGAGAAACAAGAAAAAGATTTTCTTACTTTGGAGTGAATTTCAGAAATAAAATTTTTTGATGACTTTTTTGCACTGTAAATAGTACCGCCAACTTGCCCCGCGTGCAACACTTCCAACTTACCCCAACCGCAATTTTTATTAAAAAATGTTTAAAAAATAACTCTTATTTGTTTTCTTCAATAATATTTGTAGTTTTTGGTTTTCGGTTTAGCGATTCGGCTTGGAGAGCGTTCACCGCAAACCTATACAAAAACATGCTTCAGCAGAGTGCCATAACTCCGACAACCTTGAAGGACTACGTCAAAAATATTCAAGACGTAGGACTAAGTCATTGTGTGGGGGTGCACTTTGCAAATTCTACAAAAATGGTATGTAACGAAGTAGTCCAATTTTCAAATTTTTTGCGCGTATCGCCCCGAAATACTTCTATGAATAGATTTCCATAGATAAACCCAAATATTTTTGATATAATGGCATTATAAATTCAAATAATGTACCACCTAGTCAAAATATCGCTCATTTACACACATCGACTATTTAAAGAACGGATTTGACCGGACAAGCTCAGTTGCCTGTGGAACGGCAGGCGGAGCAGATCACTGCGCTGTGTATTTTCACAGGCAGTGTAGTCCGTTGCACTGGCTGTGGAGGTACGCTAGCCAATGCCGTCTAACACGCGACTGAGCTTGTCCGTTCAAACACTATGCTTTCTTTTGTGTTGTGCTCGTTTCCAGCACGCTTTGATGTACAATCTCGAACACAGTTATTCGTACACAAAATCGCTTGTACATTCGAGCTCCATTTGCAAACACGGTTAACATAATGTCGTGGTACTAGCTGTCTCTTTCGCTCTACTGATCATCATCAACGTTGACTCATTTTGCGTTGTGCGCTTGGGTTCCATGTTTGAGGTATATCTAATTTGTTGGCAGGGTTACTATATTCACAGATTTTTCTGTAATGTCACAGATTTTTGATCACAGATCCTTTTCACAGATGGCAGATTTTTGGCTTTTTGATGAAAATTTCACAGATTTTTGGAAATATTGTGATTTTTCGCAGATTTTTCGGAGGTTACCACAGATTTTTTTCCTGTTTCAGTTATCACAGATGGTAAAAAGATATTTTTGATCGAAACACAGATTTCAATGTGGCATCCCTGTTTATTAACGGTTGCATGCGTAACCTGCATGATAGCAATCTGTGCTTTCGTTGCGCAAATACGAAAACTTGCTCCGCAGCAAATTTACGCGGATGGATGGTAAGTACAGATGTATGCGTACTTTAGGAAAGTTACAATAATGGCAAAATATAACTAGAAAGCTCTAGTTATATACTAGGGATAATATGCAAAATCAGTCAAGGCCCTTCGTATCTCAATTATGAAGGGAAAGCTGAGGTGCATAACATCAAATTGAGTCAAACCACAATATTCCTTTAAATGGTCGCAGTGGAATCACGGCTCTACAACTTAAAAAAACTAGAAAGCTTGGTCTATACATGAAATGTGATTAAATTGTCTAAAATTTCATTTTTCTTCACCGCTCCGGGGTTTTTACCACACACAATCGACAAGCTTTTACAATTTTAAAAGCTTATCTTGTGCTATAACGATTTAGTTCCAGATATTAGTTCGGTCGCGGTTTTGTGTCTTCTTTCTTCAGATCTTCTCAAATAAGTTTAATCGGATTCGATCACCTACTACAAATGAAATGACCTGATAACCAAGAAGGTTCGGTTCAATAACTATACGTAAACAATATATTTGATTTATTATTATTCTAAATGTACTAAGAACATAAATATTTTACATTTAGTAGTATAGTCCTACGTATTCAGTTCGTGCAACCCCATAGGGCTGCTCCTTGTAGTTTTTTTAAATCCAATTTGTTTTTTCTATCTTCCAACTTATCTACCAACGAACTGTCTTTCGCTTTTTCAAATAAAATTCACATAAAACACTTTAAAAAATCACGAACATAGCTTACTTTTTCGCCAGAACTTTGTATATAACCCCTTAAAAATCAGTTTTACATTTCTTACAAAAGAAATGTATAAGATTCGCTTTTTCCGATGGCCGAAGGGCCGAGTCTCACATACCAATTGACTCAGCTCGACAAATTGGGATAATGTCTTTATGTTTATGTATCTGTATCTATGTTCACTAATATCATGTAATTATTTCAGCAATGGCTGGACTGGTCTTTACGAACCTAGCTTCAAATGAAAGGCCTAAAGTGATCATTACACGCTATTTACATTGTTTTTGGATACTGTTTACTTTCTGAGATATGGATGATTTCGCAAAATTCGACAGGTTTCAAGCAAATAACTTTAAAACCAAGAAATTTAGTCACTGCTTACATTTAAGGGGGGCGTCTAGTGTAGTAGGCAAAAAAGTTGTGGTTAGTTTTGAATCTCTAGAATAGTCTCCCGCAATCTCGATGGCCACGCTGAACTTCTTTGGTTTCAAACAGCCATGCATTCTTTGCGCGTATTTGCTGAAACACACACACACATTTCAATCTATCAGCAACCATTTTCGAAAAACTGACAGCAATAAAAATATAGCCTAAAATACCTCTACCCAAATAACTACAAGCTTTACAAATCTTATTGAATCTTATGATTCAGACAATTTTATCAAGAGTTATCGTATTCGCCGTGCCGCTCCTCAACATGGACATGGTTGGACGACTAGTCTTGGAACGCTCGTACGTGTGGCTCTGCGCGACGGAAAACATTTTTTTTCCTACACGGTAAATGTATAAATAAATCTTTACATTACACAAAAGATCCATGGTTGCCTTGCCTTCAAAATCGTAAAACAAAATAAGTTTCGGTTTGAGCACTTTACACCCCCTTAAAACGGTTATAAAAACACCTTTCTATCAATTTACTACCCATGATCGCATAGTTGTCCCGTTTTCTATGGGATTTCCTATCTTTATGGGACTGTTATGCGATCATGGGCAGTTTATAGATTATCAAAATCTGTGCACGAACGGCGGAGATATTAAGCATTTTATATTTCTATACCTCAATTTAAAATTTTCATTGACTAAAAATGAGACCTTTGCATAAAGAGTATCAGTTTACTGGAATTTTAAAGTAAAACTAAACCGATTTTGAATATCTGGGTACTGAAAGAAAACTACGTGATTCAAAAAAAATTAATTCTGAAAACATTTTATGAATTTATTCAATAATAAATAATCTTTTCCACAAAAAAAGACTTTAGTACAATAATAAAAAGCAACTTTTTTCCAAAATTCAGGTGTTTAAACCTTGTATTATGGAATTACCATCAACCGTGAATTTGATATGCAAACTTTACCTTTTTCTAAATGGAAAAAATGGGTTGGCCAATTTGCACATAGGAGTACAAAGACTATACATAGCGCCAGTTGGACACTAAATCCAAAAAGCTCACACAACGTATGTGAACGCCTAAAGCAACTGGCTGGTACCGATTTATGTCTCGGTTAGTCAAACACAGAAGCTCTGGGTCGCTGACGAGTATAGAAACGAACTGTCTTTTGACATGGGAGCCAAACACCTGCGAGTATGCAGCCTTTATTTTTTCCTAAAGGAAAAAAATGAAGAAATTTTTTTTAAATCGTTTATTTGACACGCTGGTAGCTTCACAGAGCCAGCATTACATTTTTTTAATATTTACAGAAATAAATATAAAAAAAGCTATTGTGTAACAATTAGATTTTCCCCACGCAGTCTAGTGCGCGCAGAAATCGTTTTCCTTGATTTGTTTGCAGCGTCGCCCGATAATGACTGAGAATCATCATGTTTGCTTGTTTCTAGGATGTTATCTTCGTCCATACTATCGTCACTGGTAATGGTATCGGTAGCAATCTCTTTTGGCTTTTTTGTCCCTTTACGAGTTACTATCGTTAACTCGTTGTTGTTATCATTTGTTACTTGTTATGTGGTACTGGTAGTTGATTTAAAAAAGTGAGGGTGTCCTTTGTTGGTTGCGAAGGTTTGTTGGCGTTATTCAATTTTTGTTGGTTTGTAGTGGGTTTAGCTGTAGCTGGTTGTGATGTAGTTGTAGCCATTGGTATAGTTGAAAATGATTATTGTGGTTTGCGTCCGCCAGTAAATGTTCTATTTTTCTTAGCAGCATCCGCGCAAGGGGTTCCATAGTGAGCAGTTTGTTCACAAAATTGACACGTGGCAAGTTGACCTTCATAAGTACATAGTGTTATTTGTGGATAAAGAGTGCCTTGACCAAGGGTGCTGAATGAAGGAATAGGGCGGGTTAAGTGCATTTTCACCACTCTAACTTCGTTATCCATACCAGGAAAAAAATTTCTCCATGTGTCAAATTGAATCCCAAGCACTTCTCCATATTGAGACATGTTGCTCTGAATGTAGCTCAGTGAAGTACGCGGTGCTAAATCGTGTAGACGTACACTGACTTCGTTAGTGGCAATGTACACGGGTATCTTGAACTTAATACTTCCGTACTCTAAAATGTGTTTGAGGTTGTTTTCGGAAACGAAACGTTCTGCCATATATAACTGCTTGAATACTAACAGTACTGCATTTTTCACATGTTGCATTTGTATGTAGGATATTTCCTTTACATCGAGTTTCATTTGATGTTTCAGCAAATGTTCAACTTCGCTCACCGATGGGCGCACTAAACTTTCCTTGAAATCAATCATAACCGTGTTAACTAACAAAAGCCGGTCTGGAATATCACACATTTTGATTTACACAATACGCACTGTATGTAGAAACAAAAGATTCTTTGTTGTCGACTTCGACCGATGTTCGTTGGCTCCGCACCGTGAGGTTAGACGTGTGTTTCGAACGACAACTGAGAGTGAACTGAAATGAATAAACTTATTTACGCATAAGGGAACAAGGTCTTACTTTGAAAAGTTGGATTTTAATGTTTCGTGTTCTACTCGTCGGGAACCGACACCAACCTGCTGCCAGTTAGACGATATATCCAAACTAATTCTCACGATGCACTCTGAGACAGCTAAGCAGAAAATATCTAAAACTCATACTGTTAGGTTGAATGGGTAATTAGGTCAATTGGGTAATGTGACCGAATGAATATTAGGCCGAGAATAAAAACATCTGAGCTAGTTTGACTCCGAGAGCGAAAGTAATATTTGACCTAATTTGACCTAACTTAAGGCCTCTGATATAGCGATGCTTAGCTGTTAAAAATCAGTACTAATCAAAATATCAATCGCACCTGCACCACCGCTTGCCATAAGGAAACGAACCAAAGAGCGCGCTCCAATGCACACTCCATTGTATACACCGCAGTGAATTCTGGAGCGAACGCTGTGATGAATTTATCTGAACACGTCACACATAATCTAAGGGGGGGTTCATCTTGAAAAAAATACGGGTTTTAAACCAAATCTTTGAAAGTTATACCTTGGCGTGGAAGAACCGGAATATTAATATATGCTGTTACTTAGTGTAGAATTAGACTTCATCCTTTACGGCTATTGTACAACCGCCAGAAGAAACAGCTAAAACATTGGTATACGATTGGGAATAGCGCATCAGAAAAGGTGACTATATGTCAGTGATTCACTAAATGCAGAATGAATAAAGGCTATGATGCAAAACCTTGAGGTCCGTCCAGGTTAAGCCATCTGTACGGAGCAATACCTTGACTTAGGAACTCCTAGCATGTTATTAGTCGCCTATGACATTGAAGCAGGTTCCCAGTGGTTCTATTCTTGGCTGAAATAGTGCAAAAAGATTTTAGCCTGCCGGACACCACACCGCTTTCTGTACAACGGCAGATATTCACGTTCAAAAACTCGAGTAAAATACCGGTAAACATTTGCTTGAATTGGAACCCCTATATTGAAACCTTGGAAGAAGAAAATAGAATATTTTGTTAAGACACTCAAAATGGAATCATACAAAATATTTTTGCATGCCACTTCATACAGAGCTATCCTCAAGCGATTACAATTAAGTTTTATCTTAAATTTGTTATCAAAATGTGGGTTATCTGTCAGGCTTGGGAACCATATTTAATTGGTAGTATATCCCCCGCATACTTGTTCATATCAGTGGCGCAACATTCGCAAATGCGACCACAGTCTCAATTAAAAATATATTAGGAATGACCGTGAATGTTTCTTTCAATGCGTATTTTAATAAACTTAGTAATAATTATTTCTCCTCAACTTATCCTTATCAACTTATTCAAAGACAATCAACGGATTTCAAGTTACATCTCTTTCAAGAACATTTGTCATAACATATTTACGCGTTTCTCATCAATAAGTTATGGACACTAAGATTTCTAGATCCAAATCAGAAATGTTCATGCCTAATGTTGAATCTTTCTGCTAGATTGCCCCTACAAAACTCAAACAAAAAAAAAGAAAGCAAATATGGCTAAGGGCCGATTTCTTCACCATCGCTTAACGTTTAAGCCGGGTTTAAACGTACTGGTGAACCTGGTTTAAAAGTTAAGCGAGGGTGTTGAAATCGGCCCTAAGTTGTGTCATAAATGAATGTTCAAAACAATTAAGATGGGATATTATACTGAGAATGAGAATTTTTCACCCGAAATGGAGTTGTTTGGAAAATAGGAGCTCTAATTATTTTAATACCCTTAATCATTTTAATCATCAGTTATCTATCTTCAAGCATTTGATTTTAATCCACCAGCACAATACTTTTCCATCTCTATAAATTCAACAATGTTTGCGCACAGCGTGTTCTGCAGCCCTACTAACTGCTTGTTATTCGATTTGGCCGTAATTTCACCTGTCAACCACTTGTGCCTTCACCCAGTGCTAGAGCTCACCCCAACAGCCGACGTCATCTATTACAATTTGGGTATTGTTGTTCAACTTCCCTTTTCTAGCGGCACTCGTCCAGCAACCAATTTGAAACGAGCTAACAAAAATCAACTAACAGTCAATCGACCGAACGCTGTTGACGCGAAAACAATAAAATAAATTGAATTTGTATATTTTATAAAAACAATTTTCCAATTGTCTTTTCCATGGAAGTGGTGAAAGTCCACTAGGCTGGATCGCGATACAGTTAAAGCCTCTTCCCGAAAGCGTGTGACGGTTATAGCGTTGCTACTTTTCGACTTCCATCGACTGATCAAATACAGGAACAGGTACAACTTCCATTCTTAAAATAGGTACTGTCGGGAATTTGAATCATCCTAGTGAACAGTGTAGGGTTGATTTTGTGAATGTGAAATTTATATATGTCCACCAGCAAGCTATTTTCTCTTCCGTTTGACGAAACATCGAATGATCTATTCGTGTCAATCGTACAACTAGGTAAACTGTCTCTCACTTGCTTCAGTTTTCTTCGTACAGCAAAAGTTACAGCAACACATAGCTACCAATCGGGAATAAACTGCTAGTAAGCAAGAACAATGGAAGAGTGGTTTCAAAACAAGGTAAGGGGTTTACGTCAACGAATTTTATTTCCTATATTGTCCAATATAATCCCTTCCGAACATTGCTGCTCCATTCGAGTACAGTGCTGCTAGCAAAACTTCAAGCTGGCAGCCGCTCTGTTATAGTTTATTGACAAATTGAATATTTCAGTGCCTCATTTCATGGCAGCGGGCACGCTACAAGCAGTTTTAATTAATTAGAGCTTGTTTGCTCAACGTCGCTGGTTTGACGTGACGCCGCTGTTCAACTCAACTCGGGTCGGTACGGCACCGCCAGCTCAAACAACTACTCTGTCTATAACTTTATGGTTCTGGCAGTAGTCGCTGGCACGGGGTCGGTGTATGTTTGAATATAAGCTAAATCTGTGTGTAATGAATATCAAATGCGACGTCAGTGATTGTGCGCTGGCGTAATGTGAAAAATTTATAGGTAATTAAGCGTTTAATTCACAAAGCTGAACGATTTGACTTTTCACACGTTTAATGGAAGCAGACGAGTGGCTCCTGAATTAATCTCTGCGCTATATTAATCGAAATTAGTATTGGGAAAGCTACTGAATGTTCTCGTTCTCATCGGAAATCTCAGTTTGCCGAGAATTTCAGTAATAATTTTCTGATATATACGATGATTTGTATACCGAAACTTAGTGGAAAAATTTCGAATACTGTCGTGCGAGGCTTCTTTGCGCGCTTTTTTCAATTGTTAGACGAATTATAACTCCTTTAATAATGGATGGATTTTTATCATATCAGATTAGATATATGGTCAACGTATAAGTATTAGGGCGGCACGGGGATATATGAAAAAATTGAATACCGCAGAACCCAGTTAGAAAAACTCGTAATTCTTCAACGAACTCCTACGCTAAATCTGGATCAAATCTATTGGAGCATGTTTTAGCACAAATGATTCCAAGTTTGTATGGAGTTTACTATGAGGAAATAAAACATTTATATTAAATTCATAAATATGCCGCCTGGTTCTCCCGAAAAATATGTTGTATGCTACATTCTATAGATTCAGTCAAGTAGAACTACTTCTTTTAAAGACAGTTCATAGCTATGACAACTGGTTCATGAGTTATTGCAAAATTAAACTTTCGTTGCCCTGAAAGTTATGAAAATAGTGCTGCCTCTGGCTGAACCTTCAACCTTGACGTATTTGCTGTGGTCACCAGTTATACCGTTGGTGTAAAGCGGAAATATAGTCCAGATAGTATCATCCGAAACATGTGATCTAAAGGACTTGGGATCAAAATGTAACAGAATTATTTTTATGTATTTTTTTTGGTGTACAATAGACAGAAGCGGGAAAGATTCCCGTTATTTTGAAGCTCAAGTGACGTTCACCACATTCCTGTGGAACTGGAACTGGAACTGCTATGGAGTACCCCGTAAACTGAAGGTAGGTAAATTGAGTAAGCCGGGCAATATCTGTCACTATACGCCAGCGAGAGTGTCTCCGGTCATGAAGCACGACTTGATTTTAGCCAAAACTTTTGAACGAATCACCCAGGGATTAAGATTGGAGTAGCATCGTGAATATAACGTTAGAACATAACTTTGCTAAAATAAAATAACACGTCAGAAATAACGGTTAAATAATGTACTAACAATTGTACATAATGACGTTCCCGCTTTACAGACAGCAAAAAAAATAAATATTAAAAAATTAAGAACCGAACTCATGTCCTTCAGATTGTCTATTTATAACGCTCGCATCTGAACTATAAAACCGCCTATGTTGATAACTGCCCAATTCGGTTTATGGCTACCATATCACGGTTAACTTGATTGATGTATCAGCCAAAGTATCCAGATAAATTCAATTTTCACGAACGATGTAGATACATCAGCATTGTATTAAGAATAACTTTTGAACCAGATGTCGCAGCCTATTACACTCTTCGGGGAAGTTGTACATGATACTCGCATCTACCGAAATTAGCATAGCGTATATTTTTAGAATACATAGGAACGTGTCTACGAAATATTAAATAATGTGGATCATTTATCCATGTTAAATCACATACAAATTTTAAACCATTTGTGCTGAAATATAGTGCAACCTATCAAATCAACATTTTGCATGGTTGAATGTGGTCGTATAACGACTAGTTTTAGATCTGTTCTACTGAATTCTAAAATTTGTGCCACCCTAATAAGTATTGTTTATGCCAAATATAAGTAGAATTCTTTCACAAAAGTGGTTCATATGGCTATTTAAAATATTATATAAAAACTATCTGGGGGCTGCTTGGCACTCTTCTGGAATTTGATCGAATTACTTGGAAAAATAAATAAAAATTAACCAATTTCATTTGCTGAAATTGGAATATCATTAATTTCATTAAATTTGAGAATAAAATAATATTAATTTATCATATTTTCTAAAAATAGATATGCATGTTAATTTTATAATATTGATCGTCAAAAAAAATCGTTGAGTGGGTTAAGACCACATACTGTTGTTTCGCGGAAGAAAGGAAAATGATGGGGAGACAGGAAAATGGTGTCTTTGCTTTATATCTATGTCAGAATCGGTTTTTAAGAAGAAGATTTTTTGTACTATAAATGATAAAAATAGCTACCCGGTGGGATTATACATTTCGCCCAATACAAAATTGAAGTAAGTAAGCATTTGAATGCTAAATTGAAGGCGAAAGTATATTTTGAAATACTACTGAAATACTATATTTTGCAGTCAAAATCACCTAATATCGCAAATGTCAACTTCGGAGGTCATCGAAGAACATAATACAGCGCATATTAAAAAAATATATCTCTAAATAATTATGAAGAATCAAATCAACACAATATTTAGGGGATTGATATCTTCGGTAAAGTTGTTGAGAATGTTATTATCAACAACTTTTTTGAAAACACGAAAATCTTCAAATGCTCATAAAAACCGATCATGAAGTACTAGAAACAATCAAAAAACGCCATTTTCCGCATTTTTCTTCTACTTTCCGAAAAAAAGTGTTCTCAGTTGACCTGAGATGTTTTGTTACAAGCCGTTATCCATCCGTAAAAATTTATTTGTTTTCGTAAGCAGTGGTGACAAAGATTGACAAAAGACTTCTGAAACATGATTTAAAGATATGGCTCTATAAAGGCCAAAAGCATATTAAACGCATGGAAGTGTGTTACAATACGTTAGAAAACTAATGTGGGCAAAGTAGCCCAGCAAATCTAAAGTGCCATCGAACAACGGTACTCGAGAACCCACAAAAATGTTATAAACTGCCGAAAACTTAGGTAAACTAATGGAACATATTTTTTGATATATTATTATTAAATAAAAATGAAACATAACTAATTTTAATTTGGACTGAACTATTGGACTATCTCAAACAAACACAAATTGAACAGTAGTTAAGTAAAAGTGGGGAGTTGTGAGCTACCAAGCATATCTATTTTGACATCGAAAAAAAAAATATTCTAGCATTTTCTCTTCATAATGTGACATATGGCAAAGTACGCTTAGATGCCAAATTTCACATCATTTAAACAACTTAATATTTATTGTTATAACTTTTGAAGTAGCAGTATACAGTTTATACTTTTTAAAAGGAAACAGCTTTAGCATTTGAATGTAGATATTGAAATTTTCGAAAAATACGGGAAATTGGAGTTAAGGGATTCCATGAGAAACCGGCCGACCGCAAAATATGACCATCGTCGATTCGAACGAAACTTTGCAGGTGTGTTCGCTGTATGAATCTCCATGGTGTATTCTCTGGCAATTGGAATATTTTGATACAAGAGTAATTTTTCAAAAGGGCGTAAACGTTTCTACGTGTATGAATTTCAATTTTTTTTGTTCGATTACTGTATTTTATACAGCAAAACTATCTGAGAACAAGTTACAGGGAATGAATACTTCTGTCCGAAAAAAAATATACACTGAAAAAAATGTTGTGTCATTTTTTAAAAAAACAAAAATTTATGATAAAAATTTAAATTGCGAAAAAACCCATTTTTTAAATTTTTTATATTTTGTTACCAAAAACCTAAAGAGAAAAGAAACATTTTGATTGTGATTGCATGATGGAGAAAAAATCGGTAAAAAAGTTTTTCTAACAATAACTTCGTACATGTTTTTAAATTTCATACTAATTGGCATACAAAATTGTAATTTTATTACAGAACATAATTCTAAGCATCATTTAAAATCAAAATGCATTTAAAAAAAAACTTCCAAAATGCGATAGTTTTCGAGATATTTGAAATTTTGCTCCTTCAAAAACAATTAATTCGTGTAATTATGCTCTTTTTAAAAGTTATTCGCCCATCAAGAAATGTGAAAAATTTAATGTTTATCGTTTTAAAGACGTAAAAGCAACCTTTTTAGTGTATTTGGATCATGGAGAAGCTTTCAATAAAAAAGTTTTCCTAACAACAACTTTTGACATTTTTTATAATTCTTACTATTTGCAGTCAAAAATACAATTTTCTTTTTGAATATGATTCTAAACGCCATTTTAAATCGAAATGCTCTTAACAAAAATTTTATAAAATGTAGTAGTTCTCGAGATATTTTAACTTTTGTTCTAACAACACAATTATTTTGTTTTATTACGACTTTTTTATAAGTTAGTCGCGTTTCTCCATCAACAATAATAGGTTTTTCAAAAGGCCCGTAAACTTTCGTGCAACTTTCTCTTTGACATCAAGGCGATATTGTAAACCATTTGAAAGTTACTTGAAAGCAACCAAAATATATTTCAACCATAGGGTCTGTTGATTAAACTATATAGCTGAATCATATGTTGGTTGTTTTCATGTAACTTTAAAATACTTCACAATATCGCCTTGATATCAAAGAGAAAGTTGCAGGAAAGTTTACGGACCTTTTGAAAAACCTAATATTGTTGATGGAGAAACGCGACTGACTTATGAAAAGGTCGTAATAAAACAAAATAATTGTGTTGTTAAAACAAAAGTTAAAATATCTCGAGAACTTCTACATTTTAGAAATTTTTTGTTAAAAGCATTTCGATTTAAAATGGCGTTTAGAATCATATTCAAAAAGAAAATTGTATTTTTGACTGCAAATAGTAAGAATTATAAAAAAATGTCAAAAGTTGTTGTTAGGAAAACTTTTTTATTGAAAGCTTCTCCAGGATCCAAATACACTAAAAAGTTGCTTTTACGTCTTTAAAACGATAAACATTAAATTTTTGACATTTTTTGATGGGGTAACGCGAATAACTTTTAAAAAGAACATAATTACACAAATTAATTGTTTTTGAAGGAGCAAAATTTCAAATATCTCGAAAACTATTGCATTTTGGAAGATTTTTGTTAAATGCATTTTAAAATTTTAAATGGTGCTTAGAATTATATTCTGTAATAGAATTATAATTTTGTATGTCTATTAGTATGAAATTTAAAAACATGTACGAAGTTATTAGGAAAACTTTTTTACCGATTTTTTCTCCATCATGCAATCACAATCAAAATGTTTCTTTTCTCTTTAGGTTTTTGGTAACAAAATATAAAAAATTTTAAAAAATGGGTTTTTTCGCAATTTAAATTTTTATCATAAATTTTTATTTTTTTGAAAAATGACACATTTTTTTCAGTGTATATTTTTTCAGATAGAAGTATTCATTCCCTGTAACTCGTTCTCAGATAGTTTTGCTGTATAAAATACAGTAATCGAACAAAAAAAATTTGAAATTCATGCACGTAGAAACATTTACGCCCTTTTGAAAAGTTGCTCTTGAGTCAAAATAATCTTATTACCTGTGGAAAATATTTAGTCTTGCATGACGGTGAAACGTGTAAAGTTTCATTGGAATCTAAGATGGTCGGTCACGATTTTAAAGATTTTCGGACGGATCTTCGTGGAATTCCTCAGTTATGGAACATTTTGTCGTCAAAATCGCCAAAATCAAAATTTTTACGAGTTCTCTGCTTTAAAGGGTGTCCTACATCAAATTGCATCACAGAAAAAAAAACACTGCAGAAAATTACTTAGTGGACCGATTTCTTTTCAAACTTTTAAACAATAAAACATAACCTATTAGTAAGCTACTGGCATATTTACTTTAATCCTTTGAATACCACAACCGTAAGCTCGTACCTTACGCTTAACTCCAGCCACTAGGTTCTGTACAACATTTGGCTGCAGATTCTTCATCCGGCTGCAGTTACTTCCTCCGGAACATCAAACTTGTGCTGGGCGGTGAAGAACAGTAACCTTGGAAGCTGCAGGAAGTCCGCCTTGACGTAAGTCTCATCATCCATGTTGAGACAATGAGGGTTTGTCAGCATCTGGGTGTATAGTTTCCGGGCACTTCCCACTGTATTGTGCCGTTCGTCACGATTTGGAGCCTTCTGCATTTTGTACGTATGTGGTTCCTCCCGGTCCTAGGCTCTTTGAACGACAGACTTGGACAGATTGACCTTTTTGGTCACATCTCTGACCGAGGCATTGGTATTCCACTTACACGCTTTTAATACACGCTTGTGATTCCGATCACAAATAGAACATCCATTCTGTCCGCATTTCTTCTTCCATTTCGAGCAACGGTTTGTTGCTTGAAAGTTGAGGATTTTCCTTGCGCAACATCAAGTCGTGACGTTGCTTTTCGGGTAACGCTATTTTTATAATTTGCGAAAAACTGGCAGCTAAAAATACAGTGGCGATGAAAATACAGTGTAAACAATACACTCTAAACTATTTTTACCCAAATTTTCAAGAGAAAATACGCAATGGGTTATTTTCTAAACAGTTTTTTTCGTGATGCAATTTGATGTGGGACAGCCATTATGCTGCAAAACAAATATATATATATATATATATATATATATATATATATATATATATATATATATATATATATATATATATATATATATATATATATATATATATATATATATATATATATATATATATATATATATATATATATATATATATATATATATATATATATATATATATATATATATATATATATATATATATATATATATATATATATGTATATATATATACTATGCAGTTTTTCTAGCGTGAGAAAATCTCAGGAATCGAACGGAGCCTTTGCGACTTTTGTTCAAATACGAGAAGTCCTGGTTCTAGGGCATTTTATCATTTATATCAAAGTTTATTATTTTCTCGTGCATATATCTTTTCTTCAACAAACAATATAACAAATGTAATTTTCCGAGTGCTACTTCAAAAGTTGTAGCATTAAATATAGTATTTCCACATATTTTCCAATTGTGTCAATGTTAAAAACATTAGGCGGGGGTTCAAAATTGTCCAAATGATGTGAAATCTGGCAGTTAAGCTTATTTGGACATTCGTTACAATATGGAGGGGGGCTTATTCTAACCAAATGATGAAACACTATGGCACTTTTCATAAAGATACACTCTAACAGCTTATCAAGCATCTTTCATACTAGGAACTTTAATTATATACAAAATCGGTATGTATCGGCATAAAAAAACAAAATATCGGTATTTTTAGAGACGTTATCGGTATTGAGTGCAAAAATCGGTATAAATACCGATAAATCGGTATATCTAACAACGCTGGCTTCGTGTGAACAAATTGATATTTCGCTGAAAACCATTTTCCAAAGTTGAATGCGGCCAAATTAACTGTCACAAACATAATAAAAGTGGTCGCCTAACGTTTGTCGACAGCCAGAAAGACTGGATCGGAAGGAAATCGAAAACCGATGGTCACTAAATTGACGTCGTTTTAAGCGGAATCTCAATCAAAAATATTGGGCAACCGTACAGCGGAACCCCAAGAAGATGCGAAAGATAGTTTACAGCTAGATGCAGTACTAAGAAAACTAACTTTCTGAGATGAGCAAAGGAACCAAGGAGGCTGTACAATACTTGATGGAAGGAGTCAAACGAAAGGCCCGGAAAGTCGCATCCGCTAAAAAGGAAGCTGGAGTGAATATTTTCTCTGTATTCTATATGAATTGAACTTGTAAAAAAACAAAAATTGATTTTTTAATAAAAAGTTTGGCCAATACTCTTGTTTGACCAATTTTTGATCGTAACATCCTTTATTAAAATTCTGCTACTACCATCCAATATAGTCATATCTCGTTTCTACCGCATTTACCGGTTCACGGAGCGATGGCAGTACGGCAAATTTTCAAAATTAGCCTACGGTCGAAAATGAAAAATACATCACATCGAAACCCATCAAGTTTCTCATGAAAATTTGTAAGTTGAAGAGGCTATTCCATTTCATTGCTCTTCCAATTATTTAATGTTTTATATATGATTAATTATCGAAATTAATCTAAATTTTCAGTATCTTTTGGCTTACCTAAAATCCAGAATGTAAATTTGCTTCAGATATTTACCTGCAATAAAAGTAAAAATGATTAGTGCATCCAAAAAGAGGAAAGTTCGTGGAATAATAAAATAAGTAATCGTTGTTGATGTTATGTATCAAAACTACAGGTAGATTGAAGATTTTTGTATAATGACAAGTACTTGAGCTCAAGACATAGATGTCGGTAAGGCCATAAACGTGACCTTGATTTACTAGAGGCCATCGAATATATTCACACGCAGTCTTTGGAAGAATTCTTCGTATGCATATTCCCCATCATCTGATAAAAAAATAGCATGGCTTACTAAAAAACTGTTTACCTTGAAGAGACAGTACGTTAGATTCTTCGACAAAGTTACAAAGATATTTGTAATAAAGAAATTTGCTGAATTATTCCAATTTATAGGATCAAACGTTATCAATTTATGAATTATTTTCTGTGGCCCTTTAATATATATATTTTTTAATATAACTGATTTGATTGCAACTTGTGTTGCAAACAATATTCAAGACAAATTTGGAGGTAGTAATGTGATTTCGTATAGTAAAAAACAAGTTGCAAACCTGAATACGTGATAGACTTATATATTGATAACCTTTGACCTATAATTTCATGTCATTCAGCAAAAATTTTCATTACGACTATCTCTAAAATTTTGTATAAGAAACCACCTTTTTCTGTTTCAGAGAAAAATATTTTCATGGTTCCATCGTAGTAAACCATGTTAAAATTTAAATTGTTATTAGATTGTGGAAAATAATCACATGATCAATTCCTCCAAAGACACCCTGTGAATATATTCGATAGTTTGGCCTCTAGTGAATTCTTCTTCTTCTTCATGTTCTAGTTTTTTCGTCGGTCTATTGCCGCTACGAGGCCAAATACCGATTCCAGAGAGGTGACTCAACTATCTGAACTAGATATCGACCCATCAACTCATGGACCGGCGACCAACGGCTTCCGGCCTGACCATAGATTTTTTTTTCACGTCAGAAAATTCTAAACGACCTCGGCTGGGATTGAACCCCCAGACCAACTGGAGTGAGAGGCGGTCACGCTTATCACTCAACCACCAGCGCCGTCTCCAGTGAATTAAGGTCACATTTTCGGTATTTCCAACAACTGTGCATTAGCTTTGGCATTAGCAGTCAGCTAAAAGTTCGTTTGAAAAATAACTTAATGTTGGTGTATATACTAGTTCTTCATAAACTATTGTTTTTCCTAAGCACCTTTTCGTTGGCATCATAACCGTTTGCATTCCCTCGCTCCAGTATGACCCGCTTTAAAACTTAGTTATATAGTTTTGCTGGCAAACAGAGTGAAGCTGTTAGCAAACAAAATTAAACTTGACGGTTAACTTTTCTGATCTTCAGCGCGGATGCTAAATTTCCATGATATCTCAATTTCAGCCACCTTGGCATACAGATGGCTCACTGACTTCGATTTAATTGAGATCCTTTTAAGATTTCAGTCACTATGGTTAGCTTCATTCTCTTTAACGGATTCTCAATTATCCTCATCCTTTCAAATCTCTTAGGAGGTATAACGCGGCCAAAGTGAATCACAATGAAAAGGTACCGTCTTTCTTCTTTATGCAATACAAGTTTCGTAACTCTATAACGGTGAATGAAGTCCCCAACGGATCCGTCACAAACGGGCGAAAAAAGTGAATCCGAGCGATGAAAGGGGACGTCTAGAAAGGCGCTAGAAAGAAATGGGAAATTTGCCATTTGCGAAACCGGTACCGGTGAAAGCAGACTAATTTCTTGAACAGAAATAAATATGCAGCTTTTTTAGAGCGAACTTTGTTTTTAAATTAATTTTATTTGAAAAGCAGTTAGTTGTAACGCAAAAATGAGGAACAAGTCTGGCTGGTCCGTACTCACGGTCGGTTTCCTAGCCCGCTCCAATGCTTCAAAACTACCCGTAAATTGAATTAAAATAAGATTAAATTAAAACTCTGCCTTCTGCGGAAGTTTATGTTTCCTTTCGGTAGATTGCAGCATAGAAATTTAACATTTCAAGTGCAGTGATGTTTTTAGATTGTTTAAGAATGGCATTAATTTAACCTAACATGAAATTAGTAGGCATCGTGGAGCAATTATATGAACAATGACACTTTAAAGTATAAATGTTTCCAATAAGTTTTATTCTCATATTGCTTGGTCTATTGGTAATTTTCCTTTCATTCGTTTGCGCTCGATAAACGACGGTTTCGGGAAAACACTCTTTTTACAATCGTGACTATATCAAAATATTTGATATAATCAGTAAATGCCTGAATTAGGCCTTACTGGAATCAATTGTATATTTAATTGAACAACGAATTTGATCCTATCAAATTCGTTGTTTAATTCAAAATGCATTCCATTAAGATTTATTTCAGGCATTTATTAATATTATCAAAGCAATATTAATTTGATTAAGGGGTTACACCACTGTAGAATTAAAAAAAAATCGATTTTCTATTTACAGTGACACAATCTCATTTTCGTACACCGCTGTTCGGAATGCTTATATGCGTTTTACAAGTAAAAAATTTGTTCACGAGACATTTTATTTATGTAAAAATTGTTTACTAGACAGCATAAGGAAGATACAATAATTATCTTTGTACTACAAGTGCTCATTTTTTCACAAAAAATCATAATTCTAAAGATAGTCAAATATACACGCAATCTCATATTCGTACAGTACACATATTTTTTTCAAAAATCAATTGAAATTTCTATAATAAATGTTCAATGTGGTACCTTTTGTTTGTAATTACAGTTTTCAATCGTATTGAATTACAGTTTTCAATCGTATTGGAATAAACGGGGTCTGCAGTGGAGTATCCATTACATATAAACAATTATAAATTCCCTTTAAACGTTTTTTGCATGCCTTATGCTTTAGGTTCTTCTCCTGATCGAATTTCCAATGTAAAAGTACCATTTTACGGAAGCTTTGCTTTAAAATTTATTTTAAGATATTCATATTAAAATACGCATTCTGATCCATCATTCCATCAATGAAGACCAAATTTCTAGCACTTCTAGTGGACATATAATACCCCATACAATAACTCCACTGTCCCTGCGCTTAGCTGCTGTTATAAGACTATTACGTTCAGGTCTGAGTTCGATTTTTTCCACCCAAAACAACAGCCATTTGAGTCAAAGATGTTGAATTTGGAGTCGTAGACAAAGTTTAACATCTTTCCAATATTCCAATAAAGTTGTTTAGTGTAAAAAAAATCAATTCTTTGTTCTTCTCATTGATCGACAGCTTCTTGCTCAGAACACAGGAATTGTAATTGTCCGTTCTCCGTACATTACGAGCCGTACCAGAGCAGACTTATGCTTAAATGCTATGATTCAATTTATTTACCATGTATATAACATTAATTAGTCGATTTTTCCAAATTTTTCTAATTAAAAATCGTTTATCCCTCATCGTAAATTTTTTACAGTTCAAGTTTTTCGCAATATCTTTTCTGCATTTCGCCACATCAAAGTTTTTAACAACATGTTAAATAGTTGGACGCAACCTTTAAACAATTTCAAAGATTTTATGAAGTGATTTAGCTTCATTTTGGTGAGTAATAATTAGTTTTCGTCCCATAATGGCAGTTAGTTTACTTTTTTTAACCATTTGGTTAATTTGAGGGAATTTCTTAAACTAGTGTTGAGGAAACTGTGCCAATGAACACTTTTCTGTAGTCATAACATCTATTTTTCAAAGTTAAACAAAAAAAAAATAAAGAAATAACAGGTCTTAAATTACAAATTAAATGACTTTTCAAAAGTGTACGAATATGAAATTGTGCCATTTTCACACCAAGTAATGATTTTTTATGTGTAGTGTACGGAAACTTGCACACTTTAGATTACAAATGATAAGAAAATGACAAATGATCATTCTACTACCACATTTACAAAACAATACCTATATTAAATAGCGCAAACGTTTGTGAAACAATATTAAACATATACACTAGACGTGTACGAATATGAGATTATGTCACTGTATTAGTCTGAAATGTGCACATGGAAGACGAAAACAATACAATGTTCAAATTTTCAATTCTGCCGCAACGCCTCGTATGTATATCCCGTGTGTAGTGTGTGTGTTTTTGATCGCTTTGAAATTTCTACAGTATATTCAAAATTGATTCCTCCAGCGACATACAAAGGATTTTATATTTTTATTGCCTAATTTTTTAAAATTAACAATTAAATTAACAATTTTGCGTCGATTTTTTTGACATTTGCGGCGTTTTTTCACTTGAAATTAAAAAAAAAACAATAATTAATTAGCTTAACCAGTATTAAATCTATGTTGTCTTCCTGCTAACTAATTTTAACATGCGGGGGTGGATATGTCAGGGGGCGAATAACCAACCTCAGCTTATTTTGGTATGCCTGGTGATATTGGAATAGAGAAGAGGTATGAGGATGGGATGGGGTAGTGGTCTGAAAGGTGTGTATTGAGAGTTGACCTGAGGGGCGTAATCCCTCTCCGTACATCTCTAGCAACGCCTCTGTGAAAATCCCAAAACTCCATTACAATCGAAAAACAATTTGGCCGGGATTTTAGTGACGATTTGCAGAGTGATTGCATAACCTTTCTATATGAGAAAGGCAGCAATGTGTCAAAATCCAAAAAGGTCCATTTACGTCAAGATTTTTTTCGAGATTACATCAAATCTCGACGTTTCATGCATTTCAAAGACATTTGACATCAAAAATACAAGTTAGATTTTTATTTTTTCTTTATTGCTCCTTTGAGCTTTATTCAGTTCCTGTTTCTATGGACTCAAGAACCGTCGTAGGTGGCCAATGTGGTCAAAGCGACTTTGGTGATTAGTGATCTAGATTGGTAAATCCAAGTAATTCTGCACCCATTTTAACAAGTAATGCATCATTTTGATATCGTAGTAATAAAAATTCTGTGCGGCCGCACTCTTCAGCCCACAACTCCAGAGCCGGAGTTCCGATCGACACAAAATCCAATAGCAGCCGACAGTGGCATCACTCGATACATAGTTATGACAAGATATTTATTCTAAAAACTTTGGGAAAAGTGATCAATTTATTTTACGGAATCTTAAATTCAAATAGATGTAACTGTTTGCATTTTTAACCGTTTTGTGTTCAATGGGGTATCCTGGTACCTTGTTAGGTTTCAATTCCCGTGGGCCGTGAGTGGTTGCTCTGATTTCAAATTGCCATATGGTCCCGTAATAATGAATAACAAACTTCCGAGACAATTTTAAGAGATTTGATACTCATATTGCTAGCACATTATTAAAATTTACAAATCATGCCCCAGTACTGAAACATTACTCCGGGTACCCGGGTAGCCTCGTCACCTGCAACAGGTGTTTTTTGTTGGAAACATAACGGTTGAAATAAGTACTGTTGTCCATAGATTGAAAACGTTCAAATTATTGGATATTTTATTTCGTTTTACTGTAAAAATAAAAAATTGTTGTAAATTTTCATTCGATGTTTTCGGGGTAACTTTGATCAGCAGAATATGTGTGTTGAAATGAAAAAGAACGCTCGAAATTTTATCTAAAATTCATATTTGCAAGCGATTTCATAGACCGATATTATTATGTCTCAAAAGAAAACCAAATTGCGTAGAAGGCTACAGCTGACTTTTATCGAACTTTTCCAGGAAAATAGTAGAAATTAAATAGTTAACAACAAAAATCTCTAAAATGAATTATTGAACGAAAATATTTACGGTTTCTAGAAAATTGATCAGTTCAGTTGAAATTGATTGATTTTATTAATATATAAGGGATTGTTTGAACAGATTGGAACGATGCAGGAGAGTTAAATTATTTTCAATTTAAATTTGGGTTCATGGAAGGTACATTAAACAATTAAATAATCATTGCCGATAGATGCTAAACACATTAAGGGTACGTTCTTTTGATCAAACTTACCCCGGTGATCAAAGATATCCTGCTTTACGGTACTCCCTAAGCCTCTATTTTCGTAACTTGGCATGCATTAAAATATTTTTAAAGAGATATCTTCTTAAAAAAGTACTATTACGTTCAATATCTCGATCACTCCTTACCTTGATGGTCCCTTCAATAATGAGATAGAGAAAATCAACTGAATAAGCATACTTACACTACTGAAAATCCAATTGATATATGGGGTTTTTTCATCTTTCAACCTCAGCAGAAAAAAAAA